>NC_141994.1:8620721-8927388 GCF_049901715.1 Pseudonaja textilis | reverse complement strand
CTCTACTCATTGGACATCAGATTATTATTCCACTCTGGATTATCCTTTTAGCACATCACAGCGAAATGTTTGCAACTGAGGTATTTGTAAATACAGTACAGCAGAATGTTATATTTTATCTAAACAAATGTAACCAGCCAAATGATAACACTATTAATTTACTCATTGTAAAAAAGAACAAGACTTTAATATATTTGAGGAAATACAGTTTACAAGCATAACTTGTAATGCTTCAATGACTCTTGAGAAAGGTAGAACAGTAAGTATGCCAGGTTTATTCGCTCACCTATCAGCACAATTGGCACATCTTGACAAGTTCAAAAGTGGCTCATCTTGACATGTTCAAGACATCCAGGGCCTGCACAAATGCTAAGGTAGATTGCAATCAACCTAGAACATTTTCTTGATGATGTTGGTTAGATGACATAAATGTTAGATGATATAAAATGCTACTATAATTCTCTAATTTTGAGTAACACTGCTAGTGGGAGCCTAAAGGACAAATGAGAGTCACTAAATTTTGGAATGGCATCAAATTAACTACAACACTATCTGCATATAGTGTAAATAGAGGTTTATGAACACTATCTGTTCATAAACTTCTATTTCACAAACTGTACTGGTTGTCACTTTGCTTACAAGTGCAACTCAAGGTGCAGATCGTTACCTATAAAAGCCTACATGGGCCTGGTTACTAATGGGTCCATGTGTTTCCCATTAAATCTCCCTGGCTCATTCAATTCTGAGAGTTCATGCACTTTGGGTCCCTTTCAGAGGTGGGTATTCAGCAGGTTCTGACCAGTTCTGGAGAACCGGTAGTGGAAATTTTGAGTAGTTCAGAGAACCGGCAAATCCCACCTCTGACTGGAGATTTTACAGTATCCTTCCCCTGCCATGCCCACCAAGCCATGCCCACAGAACCGGTAGTAAAAAAAATTGAATCCCACCACTGGTCCCTTTGATTAAATTATGTTATTTATTCAATCCTTTTAATCTATCCTTAAAACATTACAGCAGTCTTTTACCATTTTACTAGACAAACAAGAATACAAATATAGCAATTACCTCATGGGAAAAGAATTGGAGAGACACTTCAGTAATGGCAAATTACTTCATGGGGCTGCTTGATTGAAGAAATTGGAGAGAAATGCTGTTATACTAAATGCTGTTATACCAGATATAGTTTTGAGGTAGCTGCTTATAATGAGTAGCAGAGAGACAGTGAACTTTAATGAATTCAGAAACATACTATATCATTTTTAGAAAGTGAACAGCCTTTTAATGTAAATTTGCTGTTACAGAAAAAGCAGATAAGAAGTCATTGAATCTTTTCCTTATCATTCTTCTTTCCATTTATGTGATACCTCTTTAGACTGTTAGTCGACTTTTTTGCTGATCAGTAGGAGTTGATGTATAAATCCTGTAAATAACAGGAATTGTTTTATGTAATAGAATATAAACTTTATTGATTTAGTCAACTGGCCATGTTAAAAGTATAAAAACTGGTACAAACATACCAGTGGATGGATACTGGTCCATCTGATCCATACTATGGATCAGAATTTGCATCAAATCGTCATTAATTGGAGATTGCAGCTTCAATGCCTCTTCTTCTGTTAGAATTGCCAGATTGTCTTCCTTCTGGTTGTTCTTCTGTTGAAAATCCCCAGTTAAGCCAAAATGTATCACAGGTGTCTGCATATGATTATTATTATTATTATTACACACCTTTTGGGGGTGTATTGCATTAAATCAATTAGAGGTTCTGCTGCTGTACATGTTGTTAACGGTGTCCGTTATAAATTCCTTAATTTCCTTAATATTTCTTGCTCACTATTTGACAATACTCCAAAAGAATAAATCACTGTGCCTTTGGAACTTCATCTGTCTGTCAACACTTGTCTTTAGATAATTATCTGAATTTCTTTTTGTCAAGGCCAAACTCTCCAGACTATCTGGGTGGGCAGTTTATTATTCCTAAAACTAGGAGATCTTCAACTTGCATCAATGGGGCGGAAATGAGCATATTTTATCACTGTGAAACACATAAAATGGGAATATTTGAATTGTACCAAGAAATGTTTTATTTTAAACAGCATACCAGGCATTGTAGAAGATTTAAATGTTTTATTTTAAACAGCATACCAGGGATTGAAGAAGATTTAAATGTCAGTAAAACACTTTTACCTTCCCTTTCAGTGGTTAGCCATTCTGCTGCTTGTAGGCCTAGCCAAATGGGGTTGACTTAATGATAGAAAAATATCTATTTTGGTATCCCAACCATCTATTAGCTCTATTAAAATAAATTTGTAGGGTGACCAGACTTGAGTCCCCTGTCCTTCTGCTGTTAGAATTCAAAAGTTCAAAAAGTTATTTTGCTATTAAATGACTGCCCTCTCATAGACTTAGTTCGTACCACCATAAGTGCCTATGGTTTGTCTAAATGTTTCTGAACAAAAGCCTCAAAAGACTTTTTAAAGGAATAGTTGTTTATTGTTGTTAAGTGAAGATAGAGAGAACAGTCTCTGCAGTTGAAATACATTGTCTTGATATAAAGTCTGTAGCACTCCCATTTGTGAAATTCTTACTTGTCCTTCTCTATTAGGGGCTAAAGTTGCCTGAGGGGCCGCAGCAGTCTCAGGAGACAAGACTATTGTAAAAGCATTTTGGCTTTTTGAAGGCAGAGGCAGAGAGCTCTAACAGTTGTTGTTTGATCTCTGCAAATCCCATTCCAGGGCATCCTGTCAATTCATATAAGTAAAGGTTTCTACCATTATTATTAGATTTATTTACTGGTAGGTCATTCTTTGATGCTAACTAGTAAGAAACCTTTGGTTACATGGGAGACTCTGAACGTGACCTTCCTGAATTCATTCTGTGTCAATTCTTTTCTTTTTCCCCACTCTCTTATTTGTTCACAAAGTATTTTAAAATGTTCACTGTTAAAAATGAATTGGAGGAGCCAATTAAAAATGAAGGAGCCTATCCTTCTGTCTTTACTCAAAAAAAGTATAAAATGGCAAAATAACAACAAAGTAAAATTAAAAAAAGAACTTTAGGAGCACATAGATAATAATATGTGCATCCCTTGCCATCTTGGCTCTTTCTCTCTCATACAATGATTTTGTAGTGTATTGTTTTAAATAAACTAGATAAAATATTATCTATATTCATTTTGATGGCACAAAAATTAAAAAATATTGTACAATAGTTGGCATATTCAGCTAAGGTTCTTTTCTTTGACATTGGCATTGACCTGTTCTAATATTTTGGCCACTGCATCATTCTGTCATAAAATCCTACCATTTCATTGCCATAGTTTGCATAAGAATGTTTATTGATTATTATTCTTTTTTTTTGCTTGCCATATTTCTATAGATATTCCATTATTTCCTTCTGACTTGGTAATGATCAGAGTGCTGATCTAATTTCATCTTCTAATACTAAGGTTCTTGTAAGTGGGGATTATTTTCTAAGATATCACAATACAAAGAATTTTAGTGAACTCCTTTCATCTTTCTTTGAACTTCTTTGAATCGCTTACGGGCTGAAATATGATTTTTGTCTCTTCTAACAGTCTCTGAAAATCTTTGTTAAATCACCTCATGAGATCTTTGTTTCTTTGGGCTTTGGCTTCTATTCTCTTCTTAGCAAGTTCTGTTTGTTTGATATTCATTTGGTTTGTTTCTTTGTCAGTTTCTTTTCACTTTCATTTTTAATAATGACTGGTTTCCTTCTATAGTACCTTTGGTTCACTGCCAATAAAGGTTACGAATTCAAAATGATTCCTGATAATGGTGGGTATTCCAAACTCATATTGTAAAAGCTGTCTGTCATTGTTTTGATTTTGACTTATAGTAAGCCCTTTGCCACATATCTGCTGCTATAATTAAGCTTTTCCATATTCCTACACTAATTATTTTGTCAATTTGATTTCTGCATACTCCATTTGTTGAGGGATATAGGTACTGTTTTTATTGTTTTGAAGATTGTATTAGTGATGAAGAAATTGTATTGCCAGAAATTGATCAGTTGTTATCATGCTTCATTTCTGTTTCCTAAACTATATAGTCCAACTACATTTTTCTTTTTAATATCTACAACGTTGGTCTTCTTGACACCAATTCCAAGCAACATTCTTATTTGCATGTTCTGTCAATTTCAGATTGAACTTTATCCTAAAACATTGGATGCAGTAGATGCTAATTTATGAGAAACTATTCCATAATAAATAGTATGTTAATATTTAACATACGTATAATGAAAATAATAGATATAATGAGAATATTGAACATAATTCATTGCTGTTACCACTGTCATGACTATATCTATCAAGACCAGTTAATATTTATATAGTGACTTAAGAGTTCAGTTTCTGTATTATTAGGACAGTTTTTGTTAGAACATTGGGCGAAAGGAAAGTGACTGAAATCAGTAAATCATTTACATAAAATTATGAGACTCCAATGAGCTTCTCTGCTCAATCTTAGTGGAAAGGCAGATTCAATTAAGAAAATGTATTCTCAAAGATATTGAGATCCCTGAATAGGTTAGACTTTAAAGGTGACAACTAGCATCTTTCATAGAAAATAACTTTCAGTGAGTGCAGTTCCTGGAGTTAGGCAAACCTTGGTGAACCCATAATGATCTGGGCAGTTGAATGGTATACCAGTTGCAGTGGTCAAATTCTTCAAGGGGAACCCTACAGAGGATGTATCTGAGAATATTTCATAGAAGCTTATATATGTTTGTTTGGAAAACAAAATTGCAAATTAACCCTTCAGGAGGGAGTGGTTGTAAAAAAGGAGATGCACTTTGAGGTGCATAAAATGAGTAGAAAGGCAGCATCACCGAGAAGTAATGTCACATTAGTTTGGATTAGTGTAATGTTAATGATTGGCAAGGGAGAATTGGATAATTATGGATCTCTTTCTCTTGGGTGTATGATGCATAAAACATTATATCCAGATGTGGTATTCAGCAGGTTCTGATCAGTTCTGGAGAACTGGTAGCAGAAATTTTGAGTAGTTCAGAGAACTGGCAAATACCACCTCTGATTGGCCCTGCCCCCATCGATTCTCTACCGCCCAAGTCCCAGCTGATTGGCTGGATTGTCTTTTATTGCCCTGCACAGGAGAACAGAGCTGGAAAGCAGGTTAGTGGGGTAGGGAGGGAATGAGATTTTGCAGTAACCTTCCCCCAGGAGTGGGGAGGGTAAGGAGATTTTTGCAGCATCCCTTCCCTGCCACACCCACCAAGCCACGCCCACAGAACTGGTAGTAAAAAAATTTGAATCCCACCATTGAGTTTAGTATGCTTTACATAGTAATAACTTAATACTTAATGATCAGAAGGGAGATAGGGAAGAGGTACACAGAAATGACAATGGTTTCAAAAAGTTTCATTTGCCTCATTTGTCAATAACTCCAAAGTTTCCACTGATTATATCAACAACAGTTACATCTATCACTAGCATCACCATTATCCATTACTGAACAACCAATGCAAGGTTTCAAAAAAGAATTTTTAAAAATATTCTTGAACTTTTTTTAAGGGTTTCTTACTGGAATTCTTAAAATTCCATACATTTGGGCGTTTTATATATTCATAATAGAAATTGGATGGTGATTATAAGAGAATTTCAAATTCATGTTATGGAACTACAACATTTAAGCAACTTAAGCCAATCACAATATCTCAATCCAACCTATTCCCCAGTTGTGAGAGGAAAAATACCTTTAGGAGAGATTCCACCTTGAGCTCTTGATGAAAAACAGTGTACAGGTTTAACAGATAAATAAACAAGAGCTTTCCCATTGCTACTATAGATATTGACCTAGTTTCAGGCATATCAATCAAAGATGAATATCTCTGCTGCTTTTTCATTAGTCAGGCAACAGGTGCAGTTGTCTCATCAATATCAACATGATTTTAAAATTGCTTACTATGGCCTTCTTGCCCAATATAACTATCTCTAAGTAGACACAGCTATATTTTGAAGCTGTACCTATGGAAACACTGTCACAACATAAGCCAGGTGCATTTATCTTAGTTCTGTGTTCTTAGCTATTTCTTTCCATCCAAGTTGAAGCCTCTGGCTTTGATTATAGCAAAAGAAAATTAATATCCTTATCTAAACAAAAACAAAACAAGAATTAAGGAGAGTTAGTAGCCATGTGAGTTTGTTGGTAGAGCCAGGGTTAGCACTGATTTAACAAAGCTATTTCTAGTAGCAAAGTCAAAAAGAATTAGCAATAATATTAGATAGAATAGGAAACTTATTAGAGCACTCTGGCAATGTCATTAAAACTCAATAATTGCACTGAAGGGTTTCCATTTAACCATATATAGAAGATAAGACTCAGTGGTACCAATCAGATAATTGTGATGTTTTATTACTGAGTAAGCTATTAAATATTCTAATATACATTTCATAAATAACCAATCAAGAATGGGTGGGGATATCAGCTCTGACAGATCAGAAAATCTGTATATCAAACCAAAATATCTTCTAAGAGAATAGGTGAACTTCCTTGGCATATTATCTCCAGGCATTATGGTTGGGATGTTAGCATGGGAATTCTGGTATAGATGTCTACATCTACTGACTTCATATATTTATTGAACTTTGATGCAGTTTTAGTTGCTTTTTGTCTTAATAAAAGCCTTTGTTTTTATTTTGTTCATTCTCCAAAGTTTCTTGGATAGCAGCACTTAGCAATGGCACTTAGACTTATATACCGCTTCACAGTTATTTACAGCCTTCTCTAAATGGTTTACAGAGTTCACATATTGCCCCCAAAATCTGGGTCCTCGCTTTACCAACTTTGGAAGAATGGAAGGCTGGGTCAACTTTGAGCCAGTCTGGATCAAACTGCTAGCAGTTGGCAGAATTAGCCAGCAATACTGCATTCTAACCACTGTGGCATCCCAGCTGGTCAGATATATAAATGAGATTAATAACTAAATATATAAACACTAATATTGTACACTTACTGTACATTGAATTAGTGAAGCAGTAAGTATAGAAATTGAAGAGAAGACTTCAGAATGCAATCTTACATGCATAGTTAGCTCTCTACATATATTCTCCCAACATTCCTCAGTTGGCTCACCCTCCTGTCCCCAGTCCAGATAATTGTCTGATGTTCAGTTGGAGAGTTTGTGCTTTAGTTCTGTTCCATTCTGTCTTGTTGCTCCTTGTTCTCCCAGAATTTCTTTTATTTTAGGTAAAGGTTCCCCTTTTACATATGTGATAGTCATTTTCGGCTCTAGGGACAGTGTTCATCTCTGTTACAAAGCCGAAGAGCCAGCACTGTCCGAAGACGTCTCCATGGTCATGTGGCTGGCATGACTAAATGCCAAAGGTGCATGGAACGCTGTTACCTTCCATATTTTTCTACTTGCATTTTTATATGCTTTTGAACTGTTAGGTTGGCAGAAGCTGGGACAAGTAACAGGAGCTTACTCCATTATGCAGTGCTAGGGATTTGAACCACTGAACTGCTGACCTTTCCTTAGACACTGAGCCACCACATCCCTTTACTTTACATAAGTATAAGAACTAAGATCATTCTCCTTTCATCCATTTAATAGAATTTGTTTCACTAGATTTCCCATATATACTGGCTAGTTGGTGAAAATCTTGTCCTTTGATGTGTGTCTTGGCTGCTCTGCCATATATCTTCCACTCTATCTTCTGTTTATCTTTTTTTCTATCTCCTACATTTATTATCATGTAGTTCTAGTTATTAGTTACCTTATTCTCCTCCTCCTTCTCACAAGCTAAATGAGGCAGTAATTGTTCCAGCCTCTTCATTTCCCAACTTTTAAGTGTTCTGTTTCCCAGTAATCTGACTGATGTTATCTTGATGGTAGTTTTATCCATGCCTTCAGCTTGCACACAACATGCACAGCCCCTGCACTCACTCTGTAAGTTGTCTGGCCCTCCAGTTTATGTCATCTTTAGCTTTAGCGTTAGACCCAGCCTTGCTTTTTTGATACTTTTTTATGTATCAGAAAACCAAACACAAAAATGCACATTCCTTAGAAGTGTTACTTGCAAAAGCATAGTAGGAAGTATATATTAAATATCTATAAGTATGGAGATGTGTACGGAAAAATAATTGTGGAAACATTTTCTATCAATATAGTGGAGTGCTGAACAAAACGTTTGTTGACCAAGGTGATGAATTTAGTAAAAACAACATTGACAGAATCTCTCTTTCCTGGTTATTTTAAGGGGATGCGCAGGTTATGTTTTCTAAATGACAAAAGCCAAATGTAAAGACCAAAGCTTTTCTTAAAGATAAATAGAACCATTATGCTTCTGGGCAGTAAACAAAATAACTCTTACCAATGATATATAGCCCATTTGGCTCAAACCAAATCAATATCCCACATGGAATCCGACAATGAGTCAAAGTCAAGAAACTCGGTAGGCATAAAATTCAACTTTTAGTGGCCTGAGGAATAGGTCGTCACTGCTGGCTATGTATAAAGAGGTGGGAATACAGAATATACTAATATATATCATAGATTGCATACTTGTTACCTATCTTTTTATTACAGGAGTGGTTGGGAAAAAGAATAAAACATGCTTCTTTCTTCCTTATAAAACCGCTAAGTTGTGAGATCTATTTTAGATACAATATTGAGGGTCTTGCACTCAGTGACTGAAGCTGAAAAACTGGATTTTATGTTCACTATATAAAACTATTAAAATGGATTGATGTTATGTTGTAGTTTTACGATATTACTATTTGAATATTTATCATTGATATTCTTCTTGATATGTCTGATAATTTTGATTATTTGAAGTCCTCTAACGTATGTTATGTGTCTTGACATTTGGAGTCTGAAGTGACATTAAATCAACCAATCACATTGCAAAAGTTAAGAATTTATCTAAAAGCCTGTGATAAAAAAGAAAGTTAGACACTGATCATTCAGCCTTATAAAGAATGATGAGACTTCAGTATTGAAATTTCTATACAATGTGAATACCTTATTCTATTCATCACACACAGACACAGAATATATATATATATATATATATATATATATATATATATATATATATATATATATATATATATATATATACATACATACATACATATACATATACATATACATATACATACACACACATACATACACACACACACAGAGACAGAGACAGAGACAGAGACAGAGAAAGGGAGAGAGGAGGAAGGAACATAATTTGTGTCATTTACATGAGATATTACAACATGCATGACATTATGGTGACTTCTATCTGACATCTAAGATATGGGGCAATAATTTACTGTCACTTTATCCATGATCTGAGCAGATTCAAATTAAGATGAAATGGAGGCAAGAAAGCAGATTCATGAGCAAAGTGAAAAATTTGTGAGCTTCACGGCCCACAGAAGAGTTAAAGTGGGGAAGAATCTTTAGGTGCACCATAACGTCATCATATGTGATATTTATATTTATTTATAAAAAGTTAGGATTAGAGTCAGCTGAACAGTGATTCTGTTGGTGTACAATTTAAAATTATTTAATTAAAAGAAACCAAAAGAAAAAACACATAAAGAAAACAATCACCATATCTATATCAGACAATGTAGTCCAATACAGGTATACCCCACAGAAAAAGGAAAAAAAAGAAAACAGGCTTTCAAAATTGGTTTTAAAGGGTTGCAGGGTCAGGATACTTTCTGAACAATCTGGTCCAAAAAGGAAAGGTTTGGAGATTAAAAACTTGTCCAGAAACATTGTGTGTAATGATGGCTTCTTAAAGAGGAGATGCAACGCAATCTCCTTCAAGTCAAACAGAGTTGCCCCTCACTTAAAATGAATTCACTACCACAACAGAACCCAACTGCAAAACCTTCAAACCAGGAGGTTTATATTGATCTAATAAAACATTGATGAGTTGTTAGTCTTGAGGATTCTACTTATGTGCTTCAGAAAGACAGAATCAAATGCTAACACAAATAATGACTCTTTCAGGTTGAGGGTCATCTCAGGGAAATATTCGTGTGGTTTTCTTGGTAGCAAAAATATATGGTTTGGCATTCGTTCTTCAAAGATTTTTTTAAAAGAAAAAGTAATTCCATTCTTGCCTTAGGATTTTTTAGTAGTCACCCATCCAAGTATTTAAAAAATCCAACCCTGCTTATCTTTTCAGGATTGGGAAAGTCATCTACTTTATCATATATATGTTAGAAAACTGCTAATAGGTTCCCCACTTCCTGGTTCATATTTTAAAGCCAATTCTTTTATGAAACTTTGTCAGCTGCCTGGTCATCATAATGTATCTTCCACAATAACCAGATTTAACATAACCGTAGAAACCTGGGAAGAGGGGAGTGAGAAATGGTGAGAAGTATAATGTAAGCAGGCCTTCTTTCTCCCCAGAGAATGAGAAAAAAGAAGCTGAAAAAGTTTATTCAACGGACGTCTTAAACATCTTGGCTCATCCCTAGTTACATAATTGATCCCTCACACAATAATTGATATGTGACACCCATAAACTTTCCCATCCTTTCCTCTTTTTCATATTCTGCACTTCCAAAAAAAGTATGAATATTAGAATGTTCTAGAACAGGGGTCCCTAATCCCCAGGCTAAGGAAGTGCTATGCAATTGGAACTTCTAGGCATGGTATAAATATAATAAAGCTAAAGAAATAATAAATAGTAATGTTTTATACCTGATGTGGAAAACCCAGACTAGAATTTTACCGGTATTCTAGAAAATGTAGATACCAAAACTGAACATTTTGCTTGTTTTTGTAATGGCTAAATTTCAACTTCGTTATCCAATATCAAAATATTTTGATTAGCCTTTTGGAGAAGTAAATGCCAAATCTGAACTTCTTTAACTGAAGTGAAGATTGCTCGACAATTCTAACATTCCCCACTCTGTGAAAATAAAATGATAAATTGATGCTTGTTTAATTAAGAATCCATTGAACACATGGCTTTTCCTTCATTGTAAACATTTTTTTAAAAAATCTGATTACATCTCTATACAACACAAATATTTTTAAGTAACAATATAAAATTTTCATATACTATTCTTCTTTAACATGAAACTTACATAATACAATAATCTGAGTAACGGCAGGGCGAGAGCAATAATTTCATCACAGAAAAAGCCCACCCCAGCTTCACAAATGGAAAAAAAGTCATGAAACATCATGTGATGTTGATGCTTTGAGTTTGACACCCGGGCTCTAGCTGTTCTTTTGCCAGCATCTTATATTCTATCTTTTGGATATCCTTCCTTCCCTTTTCCTCACAGCACATGCTGTATGACATCAGTTCCCCAGGCACATTTAGTTATCACCAATGATTATTTTTGTCCCTCTATCTCACAGGGCTGATGCTTGGAGATCATTAAAGTCTACTTTGAAGAGTTTAAGTGAAAATTATACTTCTGAGCTAGAGAACAGCCCCCAGGTGTCTCCTAGGACCTTTTATGATGGGCCACAGGCTGGCCAACAAACTCTGAAGACTGAAGAAACATGTGGCATGAAATTATCATCGCATATCAATGCAATGATTTAGTTCATTTGGTTCATTTAAATAATGATACACAAGCCTGGGCTAATTGGGAATACATTTTATGGGTTGTGGCACAAGCAAAGGAAGAGGAACAAATCAGAGCTGGCTCCTGCAACAGGGCCAACTTCATCCATTAAAAATGCAAAAGAATCTGGTGTGGTTTGAGTTCCTTCGGCGACAGACAGAAATCTGCGATCGTGTGCGGTTTCGGTCTGGGCTCACCACTGGAGTACCCTGAGCTGGCTGGTTTCAGGGCTAAGCCACCCCGTAGAGGTGGTGAAGAGGGGGGAGACCACCAGCAGGGTCAAGGAGAGCCGCATCTCTCCTCCTCAGCTGGCCATTACTCCCTTTCCTGAAGGCGGCTGCAGCGGTGGTCAGAAATGGCCACCTCAAAGAAGAACTCGATTGGAAAAGAATGTGCAGGAGGAAGATAAGAAGGGAAAGTTTTGGCTGACTGGGTTAAATTGCAAAAGCAACAACTAAGGTACCCTGGAATTTAAACTTACAAAAACATAACTTTGTTCCCAAAGAAGAGTCTGAAGCAGCGAAGGAAAGTGAAAAGGGAAAGGTTTTTTTTTCTTCTCTCCCTTTCCCTACACTGACAACTAAAAGACTTAAATAAGAAATTGGAAAAATCCGCTTTGACATCAACAGGCAATTAAGCTGAAAATAAAACAAAATGTCAAAGGGATAATAAAGATTTTTGGACACTAAAATTTTTTTCATAAGCAGGAAAGGAGAGAAAAAGAATAAAAGGGCAGGATCTGGAAAGAGGGAAGAGACTGCCTGGAATTAAAAGGAATCAACAGTAAAACTTCAACAAGACTTCTAAAAGATTCATTTTAACTGAAACTTTGTAACTAAACAGTAGAACCTAAGGAAGAGAAAGTGAAAAAAAAGAGCAAAAAGAAACAGCTTGCGTTTATTTGGATTACTTGGTGATCTTTGGATTCTTGGTTATTGCATTTGAATTACTAAAATTAATTGGGTGGTTGTTTAAAATTTTATACAATGGCACTACTTCTGGATGAATTGAAAATGGAACTTAAAAAGTACAAAGAAGATGCACAAGAAGGGAGGGGTTCTTTTGGCTTTGTTTTTCAATTCTTAGAAATGGAGATTTGGAAAAGATTGGAAAACAAGAAGATTGGGACAAAGAAGAAGCCATCTTTAATGAACAAGCAATTTTATGTGGGGAAGAAATGGGAAAGGGGGGAAAGAGAATGGAGAATTTAAGACTTAAAAAAACCAAAGAAAATAAAAATAATTCAAAAAATAAGTATAATAGTGGAAAGCAACAGAAAAGGGAAATACAGAAGAGAGAAACAGAGGTAGAGAGACAAGGGGGTAAAAAGGGGAGAGAGAAGAAGAGAGGGAAGAAGGAAGGGAAAAGATGTTACAAAGGACTGGAGCAAAATATAGAGAAACAGGACCTATTTAGAGATAATGGGTGAAAATTTAACTGAAAAGGGGATTCTGTAAGGTACATAAGATTGTATTGTTATATCAGTAATAGAAATAACTTTAGAAAATTGGAAACAATGTATGATTAAAATGAGGGATAAAATAGTGTAATTTAGTGAAATGTTTGTGAATAAAATAAGTGAAATAAAATAAATGAGAAAATTGAATTAGGAAGGGACAGGAACATTTTAATTAGTTAATGTTTTATAAAATATAAGTGAAGGGGGGAATTAATTATGGAAAACTTATAACTGTACCCATAGAAGTATGATATTTAAGTGAAAAGTAATGTTAAAGAAGTTAAGATTTTAATGAATATTAACATTAATGATAGAATTGAATTGGAATGGAATGTGTTGTTTTTATTACATATATTTATATATTTCTTTCTTTTTTAAAGAATATAGTGTGTATTTTAAGAATGTACCAAGCAGAATCCGAATGGAAGTTATGTATTATATTGAATGTTATAACTTTAAGGTATATATTGAAGCCTAAATAAGAGTTAAATGGATAAACTTAAAAGATATAAAGGTGTCATACTCCAATCAGCAACTACAGGAGAAACTTTGTTTAATGAGAAAAGATAATAGATAATTGAAACAGGACAGACAAAAAATATAAATATAATGATTTGAATTGAGACGAGATAATTAAAATAAAATTGAGAAAATTAAAAGAGGGGAGAAGCTATGTAGAAAATGTAAAACAGTAATAAGATACGGAATAGAACATAAAAATGAGCATGAAATTGAATTTGTGTCTGTACGAAGAAATGTAACCTGGGATTACGCTACTTTCAAAAAAGATGTTTGATCTGTATTTTTTTGTGAAAACTCAAATAACATTTACAAAAAATAAAAAATAAAAATGTAAAAGAGTCTGTAAATAAAAATCCAGAATGGTATTGAAAAGTAGCAGTACCACTGCAGCAAAATAAAATTCCTTGACTTAATCTTACTTGATATTCATTGAAACTCTTAGAACTTCAAAAATACTTCTTATATATTGCCACTTTAATCATTTACATTAAAAGCTACAACTGCTCATAATAAGGTGTATGCTTTTATAAAAGAAGTTCTGTGTAATAAATCGGAAGATCTTCCAAAAATCTTATAAAACTCAAGTTTATTCAGTATTATATCAAAAGATTCAAGCCACACACTGTGCTATTTTAGGGTATTTTTTTAGACTAGAAAAGTCACCCATAGGGTGACTCTCTTTAAGGTTTAAAGTAATTTTAGGATCTGAGAGAATGGCAATCATATACAAAGGCAGAATTCCCAAAGTGGGGCAGAGAACAAAAGAATTATGTTAGATATAAGAAAAGTCTGTGAAAGTCACACTCTAAAAAAAAAAAAACTTTTTAAAAAACTAAGAGTGCGAATGGTGATTAAAATGTCATATTGTTAAAACTAGCAATTTCATGAACATTAAACTGTAACCTTATGGTCCTCTCTGGAATCAAAGAAATTATGATGAAAAGGTGTTCTATAGGAAAAAATAAAGGACTGATCAAAGCAAAGCACTTGATCATTGGCCTAAAAGTAATACAAAAATGTCACTCTTTGCTCCATTAGCAACATGCTGGATGTACTATTTTTGGCATTTGGGGGAAAAGGATAAACTGATAAACTCAGCTGCTGTACCTGGAGGAAGAGAACAGTGGTGGTATGCTACCGGTTCAGCCTGCTTCGACAGGTAGTAAAAAAAAGCCGACAATCAGCTGAGGGGAAAACAAAGAGAAAAGTGCAAGATTGGCACTCCCACCCGGCCCTGTGCTTTTCCCCTATTTATCCTCTCAGCTGATTGGCGCTGCAGATCTCAGCTGGTGTGGCAAAAGCGCCGGCATTAGGCAAAGCACTCCCACCAAGCCATACCCACTGAACCAGTGCTAAAACAATTTGAATCCCACCTCTGGAAGAGAGCCATGTTTAAAGCCAATGTAATATAAAATGTTGACAGAGACTGTGAAACATCGTTTTAAAAGTCATTTTAAAATCTTTTTCATTATTTATTTCACATTTATTGTCAAGTCACTTTCATACCCAATCTAAAATTTGGTTAATATTGGTGACAAAAAAAATTAAATACTTAGGAATTTGGCTAACTCCACAAAGTAAATCGTTAAAAGAAAATAATTATGACAAACTTCTTCAACAATCTAAGAAAGACTTGGATTTCTGGAGCAAGTTACAACTTTCCTTATTGGGCAGGATTGCTTTGATTAAGATGAATATTCTGCCAAAATTTCTATATTTATTCCAGACAATTCCAATCAAACTAAATAAAATTTTTTTTATGGAACTAAACAAGATAACATTGAATTTCATTTGGCAGGGGAAAAAGCTAGGATTAACGTAAAAGCCCTACAAGATTTGAAAAGCAGAGGAGGGTTAGCCTTGCCAAACTGGGAAATATACCATACGGCAGCCACCTTACTATGGATAAAGGATTGGGTAAACCTAACCAACAAAAGAACACTAGTATTAGAAGGCCACGATATGCAGAAAGGATGGCATGCCTTTCTGTGGGAATCAGGGAAACCCAGGCAATCATATTTCCATAGGCATCTTATTAGGGACGCTTTATTAACTAATTGGAAAAAAGTACGTAAAAACTTTATCTAAAAATACCGATTTGGCTGTCTCCAATGGAAGCGATAGTACACCCTAATAATTTGGATATAACCAAAATGATTAAGTATGAAAATTTATTAGACCTACAAGGAAAGTTAAAAACACGACAAGAATTACAAGAACGAGGATTTATAATTGATCAGTGGGTGTACCTTCAAATTCATAGTAAATACAAACAAGACATTAAAGAATTTGGAATCTACAATAAATTACAGACTCTAGACAAAATTCTATTAGGACCAAGTAAAAAAATATATCTAAATTTTACAAATATTTATTAGAAACAGAACTGGAACAAGAAATTGTCAAGGGAAATATGATTGCGTGGAGCAGAAATGTGGGTCGGAGCATTACCCTAGCAGAATGGGAAAAGGTCTGGAACAGGAACATTAAGATCACGAAATCAGCAGCTTATAAAGAAAACTTATATAAAATGTTTTATAGATGGCACCTGCCTCCTTCGAGATTGGCCAAGATGAACCCCAACCACGAGCCCCAAGTGTTGGAAATGTCAAAACATAGAAGGTACCTTCTTCCACATGTGGTGGTCATGCAAGGAAACCCAGAAGTATTGGCAAAAAATTAGGCACTGGCTAGAGGAAATAACCATGGAACAGATTGAGTACAAACCGGAGTCCTTCCTTCTAGGAATTTTTGATAAACGAATATCCAAAAAATCAAAGTATATTACAATCCATATCTTAACCGTGCCAGACTGGCATTTGCCCAGTGCTGGAAACTACCTTCCATCCCCACTGAACTTATGGTCATTCAGAAAATTTTACAATGTGCAGAAATGGACAATCTAACCCAAGCATTAAAAAATAAAGAATCTTCAATTTATTCTAGCAATTGGAATCCTTTGTATATTTGGCTTAATCAAAGATAGTTCACCGCTAAGAAGACTAAGGCCGACAATAGCTTTGAAGAAGAAAAGACCTTACTGACAGTCACAAAATATGGTTTTATTATAATTGTCTTTCCTACCCTTGTTTTCCCCACTTTTCCCCCTTCTCTTCCCTTTCCCTCTTTCCTCTCTCAAACTTTCCTTTCTTTCCCTCTTGGCTTACGCCAAGACTGGTGCGTCTCTTTGTTGTATATGATTTATAGCTGTGTTGTTGTCTTTTTTTAAAAAAAGTAAAATTAATAAAGTTTATTTAAAAAAAAAAAAATTGGTTAATATTTCCAGAAATTTCTGCTTTGTAACTAAGTGACAGGGTTCCAAAAAAATACCCATAGCAAACAAAACTCTGAGGCCAGGCCATTTCCTCAAAGAATAGGTTTACTGGATATGTTATATTGGCGCAGTGAAAACTGGTGACTCTGAATATTCCCACAGTTTTTCACCTAATTAAAAGTGAAAATTTGTCACTTTCTCAAAACAATCAGTCACATGGTCCAATAAGGATACTGTCCAGTTGCTAAGTGATTCCAATCACTTCTTTCAGCACCTACAGGAATGTCCTTGGTTCCCAAGTATTTTGTTTTCGCTATCACACCCTAACCAACTCTATTCCCCCTTTCTTATCCCTCTTCTCTGGTGTGTCAGCAATGAAAACTCAAAATTGCATCAGTCAGGATTGACACATGCACAGTCTTCCAAGGTAACAATGCATTACAAATGTTTCTTTTTGTTGTTGTTGCATCTACAACCAACTGAATATCACAATATTTTTTTCCCCAGATAATTTGGTGGGAGCTTCACTCTAGCATCCTCAAAATCACTGAGTAGATGTTTGCAGTGAGTATCCTGAAAGTGTGGGTGTGTGGGTGTGGCAGATGCAATGTGATCAAAGTTCTACCTTTTTAATATGTTGTGATGCTTGTAAAAACAGACTTTTGTTTGTATGGTGTCTATCTTGACTTTTCTGACCCTCAAGAAACTCTTGTTTATGCAAAGGTTGTAGGCTAAACATACAGTAGTTTTTAGCATTTTCTAAAACATGTGCAGCTTAAAACTGGCTAGAGAATAGAAAAAAACACATTGGCCCCAATGCCATTTCTGCCCAAACTGTGTATTCATTTAGTAGATCTTATAGAGAAATAAAGTTTGTAATGTCTTGTGTACAAGCACAACTCTCTTGGCAAATCAGGGTTCTGTTCCAGATGGCACAGAAAATTGTTCTTATATTTATGTCAACTTTCATTACAGTTTTCCCTTCAGTTAAATGTAGCTTTTTTCTGTATCTGATGTAAATCCTTCCATGTGTTGAAACGCTAGTGTCTTAATTCAATTAGATTTTCATTTATCTTATCATTTGTTAGTCTTATATACAGAGGTGGTATTCATCAGGTACTGACCAATTCTGGAGAACCGGTAGCAGAAATTTTGAGTAGTTCAGAGAATCGGTAGTGGGAATTTTGAGTAGTTCAGAATACCACCTCTGACTGGCCCCGCCCCCATCTATTCTCTACCTCCCAAGTCCCAGTTGATTGGCTGGGTCTTCTTTTGTTGCCCTGCATAGGAGAACAGAACTGGAAAGCAGGTTAATGGGGTGGGGGAAAAAATGGGAATTTTATAGTATCCTTACCCTGGAGGAGGGTGGGAATGGAGATTTTACAAGACTCTTCCCCTGCCACACCCACCAAGCCATGCCCACAGAACCGGTAGGAAAAAAAAATCGAATCCCACCATTGTCACATACTATGTTGCACCTATGAAATACATTTCATGTTCGTAATAGCATAAAATATGATGGTCTGTGTAAGGATATGTAGATCAATCTGATTCTGATATAAGTAATCTACATTCTTTTGCTTACACTGAAATTTGTAGTGAACCCTACTCCTAACTAAATATGTGAACCTGGTAATTTGGGCTTTAAATAAGGTTAATATGGAGTAACAAGAACCAAAATTTCCAAATTCACCTTAAACTCTGAAAATCTTTCTTTCATAAAATCATATGAAAATCTTAGAGATTATGTAAGTCTTATTGTGGATACATACAGTAAAATTAAAATGTGGAGTCCAAACCAAAACTAAGAAAATTGCATTTCATTATTTCTAAAAAAATGTTATGCATGCAATCAGAAATGACACAGATGAGGGATAGAAGGGAAACTCATTCAATTTGCAAATGACATCAAGCTGGCAGAATTTACTAACATTGTAGCCATTGCAACTCATAAAAATCAGATCACATAAAAATTATCAAATAATAAAATACGTTTTTATTATTTTATAAATAATGATGTTAATAAAATAATTATACTAAAACAAATAATAAATACTCAAGGAAAATTAAAATCTCTCTCTCTCTCTCTCTCTCTCACACACACACACACACACACATACACCATTACAAGCAGCAGAAGACTGTACAGGATGAACCTTTCCACTATGGCCTTCAACTTCACAAAAAAGTACTACAAACTACAAATACTGATAATCAAAAATATGCTCATCCCTAGCATTAATACTTACATGGTCATTGAATAAATCCATCAGAATATCTTAGGCTGACTTTCTATTTTTCCAGATCTTCAAAGGGAAGAAATATTGAAAACTTTTGAAAAAAGACTACCTATTGGGTTTTTTTTTTTAATTTACAAGAAGGACATTAAATACCCAGGACCATTCATTAAGGTCACCAAAGTCAAACAATGTCCACATTGTTCATATGGTTCCAATATACTGTATTTCTCCACAAAAAGTTAAATCTAATCCCTTGACTTCATGTAAAACATAAGAACAGAACTCGGGTTGCTTTCCCTTCTAGCCCTCGTGGTTAAGGATCTCTATTTGCTAATCCATTGTTAGTTCATATTATAGTGAATTTTGCTGCTGTGATTCTCCATGTTCCCCTTATGTCAATCTGGATGATCTGGTAGCAAAGGATTAGTTGGTGAGATTGAAATTGACTTTTCAAACCAATATTTGTTGTTATCTGACTAATAGAAAGCTGCTCACTCCAGCAAAGTACCTATATATTCCTATGTGCTTCAGCTACTACAGAGATTTTTCCTTAGTTTACTTCAACACCATAGTCCCAGTAGCGTTAAATGGAAAATAAGATAACCAAGTGAAGCTTCCCATATAACTACTATCTAGCTCATGGACATCTGCACTCTCCTTTCTATAGGATTATAAAATCTGGCCTTATAAAACTTGCAAACATGAGAAGAATATATCAGTCTTTTTCTTTTTAACAAAAAGAAGTCCCTTAATTCAGAGTAGAATTGGAGTGACTGGATGGAGCTGGGCAGATGTCCTTCCTGATGTTTTTGTGGAGTTCATAGCAGATATTATTTCTTTGCATTGTAAGAGAGAAACACCAGCTGCTACCTAGGATTGAATTCTCGACCTTCCTAGTGGGAGGCAAGCCTCTTCACCACTATCAGGAAGAATAGATCAGTATTTTGCTCTTAGGTCACTGTTTAGTGAGAATTACAAGAGCGTATTAGCATTGTACTAACAACAACAAAAATATGGTAGGAAAACTCTGCCCATTTAAATTATTTAGTCTAAGGATGGGGAAGAAGCAAAAGGGACCATTTCCAATATGTCTATGATATTCTCAGAATTTATTATCTGAGGCTCAGAAATCTGTTATTCTTTCATTTTGATGCTCAGTGGTTAAGACACTGAGCTTGTCAATCGGAAAGGTCAGCAGTTCAGTGGTTCTAATCCCTAGCGCTGTGTAATGGAGTGAGGTCCCGTGACTTGTCCCAGCTTCTGCCAATCTAGCCGTTCGAAAGCATGTAAAAATGCAAGTAGAAAAATAGGACCACTTTGATGGGAAGGTAACAGCATTCAGTGTGCCTTCAGTGTTTCATCATGTCGGCCACATGACCATAGAGATGTCTTTGGAAGTGCTGGCTTTTCAGCTTTTTAACTGAGATGAGCACCACTCCCCAGAGCTGGAAACAACTAGCACATATGTGCGAGGGGAACTGTTAAGTTTGAGCAATGAGAGGCTGAACCAGAGCATGAGTGCAACAATACTTTATTTAATAATAAAGGGCTGACCGTGCTTGCCACGCCTGGAACTGGCTCGCAGCAATCAGCAACTGGTTGGACCCCGCAGCCTGCTTTTATAGCTGGCTGCTGGAGAGGATCAACCAATGAGGAAAGGGGGAAGAACGCCCACGCAAAGTGAGTGGACCTGAGTGAGAACTCCTAGAGTCCTCAGGACATAACACCCCTTCCCCCCAGATGCGAACATGCATAGTCCTTGAGGTAGACGGGGGGTTTGTGTTGGCGCCCGGAACGGCGCAGCTCGGGAGCATTGTCTGTCCGTTCAGAATCAGTCTGTGACGGTTGAGCCGGCAGCGTGTCGCCCACGCGCTCTCCGGATTGGGCATCCTCGGGACTCACAGGGTTGGATACTGGGGTCGAGTTCCCGTGGGCTGGATCAGGCTGGTCAACTCTCGGGGCACTGTTGTCCGAGTTCGGGCTAACCGGGACGGCTGTTGGTGCGGACTGGACGTTGGGAGCGATGAGGCTGAAGGGCGGATGAGGTGGTTCCCCTTCGTCTGGTGATTCTGGATTTCTGCTGGCAAGGGTGCTGTGGCGCCTCCGTAGTTGATCTATGTGCCTCCTCCAGACGCGACCATCCTCCAGCCTGACCCTATACGATCTCGGCCCAGTGATGGCGATGATCTCGCCTGGCATCCATAGTGGGTCCCCTGCGAAATTCCTCGCGAATACAGGCTCCTGTAACATAAAATGTCTAACCCCCGAAGTGGAAGCGAGGGGAGAGTCAGGGCAGTAATTGGGGTGAAGTCTGTCCAATACAGTCCTCAGGCGCCGGCCCATCAGGAGCTCCGCTGGGGACTTATTGGTGACTGAACAGGGGGTTGAGTGCTGGCTCATCAGGAACCGTGAGAGTTTGTGATGCCAGTCATCCCTGCTGAACCTGGCGAGGGCTTCTTTGGCGGTCCTGGCGGCTCTTTCCGCCAACCCATTACTGGCAGGGTGAAATGGGGCTGTGAAAATGTGGCGGATGCCCAGGTTGGCAGCAAAACGGCTGAACTCTATTGATGCGAACTGTGGGCCATTATCGGAGACGATGGAGTCGGGTAGTCCGTGCGTAACGAACAGGCGCGTTAACACGTTGGTGATTGCTAGTGTGGTGGTCGTGGATAGCTGTGCTACATCAATCCATTTGGAATAAGCGTCCACGACCACTAGGAACATCTTCCCATGCAAGGGACCGGCCAGATCGATATGGATTCTAGGCCAAGGACCGCTGGCGCTCTCCCATCTGGTAGGGGTGGCAATGGGGGGAGCAGGACGGGATTCCTGACAGATGTTGCAGGAACTTATCCAATTGACAATGTCCTCGTCTAGACCCGGCCACCACACATAGCTGCGTGCTAATGCTTTCATTCTCACGATGCCAGGGTGTCCTTCGTGCAACGCCTCCAGGACTCGGGTACGCAGCGAGGTCGGAATGACCACTCGAGTGCCCCATAGTAGACAACCCTGCAAACTAGACAGCTCCTGCATGCGAGTCTTAAATGGAGTTAATTTGTTATTAATGATGCCACCCGGCCACCCCCTCCTCACCCAGTCGAGCACTTGGGCGAGCGTTTGGTCTGCCTTGGTTTTGGCGGCGATGTCAAGGGCGGTGATGGGCAGGTCCAACTGGGTGATCTCGAAAATGGCGTTGACAGGAGCGGGGTCTTCAGCCGGAGCGGGTAAGGGGCAGCGACTGAGAGCGTCGGCGTGGGACAGTGTTTTGCCCGGGCGGTGAATAAGTTTGTAGGAGTAGGCCGCTAGGAAGAGTGTCCACCTTGTCATTCTAGGGGAAAGGACCTGAGGGGTCTGTTTGTCCCCGGCCAGTAGGCCCAGGAGGGGCTTATGGTCCGTAACCAGTTCGAAAAAATGGCCAAAAAGGAATTCGTGAAACTTTTTCACGGTCGCAACAGCTGCTAGGGCTTCCTTGTCGATCTGGCTGTAATTGCGTTCCGTGGCCGAGAGCGTCCTTGAGAAAAAGCGATGGGAGCCTCGGCGCCATTGGGAAGTCTGTGACTAAGGACCGCCCCAATTCCAAAAGGGGATGCGTCTGCTGCCAGTACTAAAGGAAGGTTAGGGTCGAATTGGATAAGCACCGCCTCTGACGTGAGTAGTGATTTGACGGCGTTAAACGCCTGGTCTTCTTTGTGCCCCCAGTGCCACGGTGACTGTTTGTCCAATAATCTGTGAAGGGGTTCGGCTACTGAGGCTTTGTGGGGCAAGAAGGATGCGTAAAAGTTCAGCAGCCCCAAGAAAGCTTGCAGCTCCGTTTTGGAGGTTGGAGTGGGAGCCTCGTGGATTGCCCTGACCTTGGACTCCAGGGGGTGAATGCCAGAGGCGTCAATTTTATAACCCAGAAAGTCCACCTGTCTAGTGGCAATGGCACATTTTTCTTTTTTTAACTTGAGGCCATGCTGTCTGAACCTCTCTAACACTGCTCGTACTCTCTGGAAGAGTTGGGGTCTGTCCCTGGCCGAGACCAAGATGTCGTCGAAGTAGGGTACTACACCAGGGAGGCCCTGTAAAATCCGCTCCATGAGGGACTGAAAAATCCCTGGGGCAACACTTACGCCAAATTGGAGACGCTTGCATCGGAAGGCACCCCTGTGAGTGACGATGGTCTGAAGTTCCGCTGTTTGGTTATCAACAGGGAACTGCTGATACGCTTGAGACATGTCCAATTTAGCGAAAATACTGCCCGGCTCGAATGTGTGCAATAAGTGCTGAATGACGGGCACAGGATAGGCGCTAACTCGTAAATATTTATTGATTGTTGTCTTGTAGTCCGAGCAAATTCTCAGGCTACCATCTTTTTTGAGGGGTGTGACAATGGGCGTCTCCCACTTGGCGAAATCTGTTGGCTCAATGACCCCTTGTTTTAATAGTTTATCCAATTCGGCGTCTAGTTTTGGTCGAATAGCAAATGGGACTCTACGCGGTTTTAGTCTGATTGGGACTGCCTGGGGGTCGACTGAGAATGAGATGGGGGTTCCGTTATAACACCCCAGCTCTTCGCTGAACACATCTGCGAAATCAGCGAATAAGGAGTCAGTGTCTAAGGTTGAGACAGCATGGACTCCTGTTAGCCCTAGGCCGAGGTGGGGAAACCAATCGAGCCCCAATAAGGTGGGTAAATCGCCGTTAACTACCACTAGAGGTAGGTGACCTTTAAAAGTTCTAAAACTGACAAAGAACTTGCCTCTGCCGATCACAGGAATGGTCTTCCCCTGGTAGTCCTTCAGGCCGAACTCGCATCTTTGAAGCCGGGTGGTAGATAGGCCGGGGTGGAGTCTCTTGAGGGTGTTCCACGAAATTATTGAGATCGCTGACCCTGTGTCAACCTCCATGTGGCACGGTTTACCTTCTAGGGAAACGGAGAGAGAAATTTTACTAACAGTGTGGCAAGTACGCTTGGCATGGTGGTGCGTGCGACAGTTTAATACTTGCCTCTGAGGTCCCGAGTGCGAGGGAGGGAGTCTGTGTGCAGCGCTTTGGGGGTTTGGCAGACTCTCGCGATGTGCCCCCTTTTATGGCAGTTGTTACAGGTGGCTCCTTTAAACTTGCAGGTGGCCCTATGATGCGATCCCCCACAGGCTAGGCACAGCGTGATGTGTTTGGGTGGACCAGTGTTTTCTTGTTTGGCCCCTACCTGCGGCCGTTTGTCGTGGCGAGGCGGTTGACGTCGTTTTCGTCGTTGAGGGTTTCCTCTGCTACCACCTCCTCGGAATGGACTGGGAACGATGCCAGCTTGGCGCTTGGGCCCTGTATTTCGGTGGCTGAGTTCGTTGCCAGCTCGGCTGCCAGGGCCTCCTCGACCGCTTGTGCGAGGTTGAGGTCTTTTTTTGCTAGAAGGCGCCTCTGTAGGTTGAGGTCCTTGACCCCACAAACTAATTGATCGAGGAGCATGTCCTCCAGGTATGTTCCAAACCCGCAGTGCAGAGCTGCTGTTCTGAGGGCGGCCATATATTGATTGATGGTCTCCTTACTCGATTGCTTCCTCATACGGAAAGTGAACCTCCTGGCGATTTGTGAAGGCCTGGGAGCGTAGTGGTTAGTGAGGATCTCAAGCAACTCGGACCACGGAACGTTTTTCAACTCTCTAGGAGCTACGAGTGCTGCGGCAGTATCGTAAACGGTGGCTCCGCAGTAGATTAGGAAATAGGATTTTTTCCGATGCTCTCCCACATCCGCCAGGCCGACCGCATCGATGTAATGGTTGAAGCGGTTCTTATACGATTCCCACTTCTCTTCGTCTGGTTTGAACGCCGGGAATACTGGGTTGGAACTCATGGTGCTAGAAACGGCTGGGCTACCTGCGGAAAAAATCTCTCTGGGGACAACGGGCGCTCATGGGTTACAAGTGAAATCAGCTCTGGAGAGGTTTTTTGCTATCCTCTTTTTCTCTCTGGGTTAACCACATTGGCTGTTAGCCGTTGGAGGTGTCTAGATTCGCGCCAGCGTGGGCGTTAGTGACTTACTACAGCGTTGTGCTGTGTCTCTCTTGGCTTGAAATTCAAATGACACCCGTTTGAATTTCGCGCCTAATACTGAGCGGCTGCGGCTCGCAGCGCTTCACTTTCCCCGTAGCTGGGCTAACAAGCGGCTACAGACGCTTCTAACTTTTCGAACCAGACCACTTTCTCTGGCTGCGGATCAACGTTCGCTCTTTTGTTGGCTGACCGCTCTCTCTGGCTGTGGTCAGCGTTTCTCTTGTAGTCGACCGATCGCTCTCTCTGGGCTGCGGATCGGTGACTAGTGACTCAGCGGTTGCATGGTGCTTCTGGTCGCCATCCCATCCTCGTCGCCAGTGTTAAGTTTGAGCAATGAGAGGCTGAACCAGAGCATGAGTGCAACAATACTTTATTTAATAATAAAGGGCTGACCGTGCTTGCCACGCCTGGAACTGGCTCGCAGCAATCAGCAACTGGTTGGACCCCGCAGCCTGCTTTTATAGCTGGCTGCTGGAGAGGATCAACCAATGAGGAAAGGGGGAAGAACGCCCACGCAAAGTGAGTGGACCTGAGTGAGAACTCCTAGAGTCCTCAGGACATAACAGGAACCTTTACTTTTACACTTCCTTGTGAACAACAAAAGAGCAAATTACCTGTCTATACTTACCTTCTCTAAGTTCAGGATTCCGTTTACAAACACCTGTTTTACCAAACTTTCCTTATCTGGTCTAGAGAAGACATTCTCCAATGCCAATCCTCTAGAATATTCTGGTATTTTGGACTGTGTTTTGGACAGTCACACAGACACAATGTGTCTTTCTGTAATATATATTTTATTGAGATATTGGAAAGGACCTTAATGGATCAACTACTTTTTAAAAAATAAATTTTATTGATTTTACAATTAAAACAGACCAGCAACACATAAATTAATGTAAGAGAGAAAAAGAAAAGAAGAAAGGAAGAAGAAAATAGAAAGAAAAAGATAGAAAACAATTAAAAACATTTTCATCTTCAACAGTTTGTGAGACCTCCTTTTTATCCTTATTTTATGCCATATACACACTTAATCCTTACATATATCTGTATATCACTACTATGGTTCTATCCTATCCTCTTTTGCCTTTTAGCATGAAATCTATCTTTGGTCTTTCCATTTGTACCAGCAGTTCCAGCTGTTATAGTATATTGAAGTGTCTTTATTTTTTAATGCCAAGATTAATTTGTCCATTTCTGCACAACTTGAAATTTTTTGAATAATCATCTCCTCTGATGGAACATGAGGCTGTTTCCAACATTGTGCAAAAGCGAATCTGGCCACTGTCAAAATATGTATTATTATATGTTTCACTTTTTTTGGTATTTGTTTATCAAAGATCCCTAATAGAAAGGACTCTGGTTTGAATTCTATCTGTTCTCTTGTCATTTCCTCCAGCCAATTTCTAATTTTCTGCCCATATTTTTGTGCTTCTGTACAGGACCACCACATATGGAAGAAAGTTCCCTCTTTTTCTTTTTTTTTTTTTGCATTTCCAGCAATTCAGACTTGTACTGGGGTGCATCTTCGCTAATCTCAAAGGAGGAAGGTGCCATCTATAAAACATTTTATAAGCATTTTCTTTGTATGCTACCGATTTTGTAATTTTATTATTTCTACCCCAGACCTTTTCCCATTCTGTTAAGGTGATACTACATCCTATATTCCTACTCCAGGCTATCATGTTCCCTTTTACAATTTCTTCTTCTAATTCGACTTCTAATAAATAATTATAAAATTTTGTTTTTTTTTTTTGCCTGATCCTAATAAAATTTTATCTAATTGCTAGAGTTTATTGTTAATTCCAAATTCTTTCTTGTCCTGTTTATATCTTCTTTGAATTTGAAGATATGCCCACTGATCAATTTTTAGTCCCCGATCTTGAAGTTCTTGCCACGATTTCAGATTTCCTTGCGTATCCAATAGGGCCTTATATTTAATCATTTTAATAATATCCAGATTATTTGGGTGAATCATCGCCTCCATTATTGAGATCCAAATTGGTATTTTTAAATAGTGTTTTTTCTGTATTTTCTTCCAATTAGTCAATAATGAATCTCTGAT
This sequence comes from Pseudonaja textilis, assembly GCF_049901715.1. Classification (NCBI taxonomy): domain Eukaryota; kingdom Metazoa; phylum Chordata; class Lepidosauria; order Squamata; family Elapidae; genus Pseudonaja; species Pseudonaja textilis. Next base: position 8,900,211 of record NC_141994.1, on the reverse strand, counting down.
TAGGTGTCTGTGAAAATATTTCTGGCTAGTTTTCCCAACATCCCATAAAAAAGCATGCCACTCCCTCTGCAAGTCATGGCCTTCTAAGAATAATATTCTCTTATTGGTTAAATTCACCCATTCCTTCAACCATACTAAAGAGGCTGCATTATAATACAACTCCCAATTTGGAAGTGCCAGCCCACCCCTGCTGTTCATATCCTGCATTGTCTTTAAGTTTATTCTAGGTTTTTTTCCCTTGCCAGATGAATTTTACAGTTATTTTATTAAGTTCTTCAAAAAAAATTGTGTACTTTGATTGGGATCATCTGAAATATAAAGAGGAATTTTGGAAGAATATTCATTTTAATAGCAGCAATCCTGCCTAATAACGAAAGTTGCAGCTTGCCCCATGTTTCTAAATCCTTCTTTACCTGTTGCATCAATTTAACATAATTATTTTCCTTAAGTGTCTTACAATGTGCTGTCAACCATATTCCTAAGTATTTAACTTTCTTTATCACTTGTATTCCCATAACTTCTACTAGTTGTAATTTCTATTTTTCTGTTAAATTTTTGGCCATTAATTTTGTTTTCTTCCTATTAATTTTTATTCTTGCTACTGCTCCAAATTGTTCTAATTCATTCATCAATTTTTGCCTTCTTTCTATTGGTTCTTCAATGAAAAAAATCATATCATCTGCAAATGCTTGCAACTTATATTCTTCTTTCTTAACCTTTAATCCTTTTATGTCTGGGTTCTGTCTAATTCGCGTCACTAATGCTTCTAGTGATAATATGAAGAGCAGGGGTGAGAGTGGGCAGCCCTGTCTGACTCCTTTTTCTATTTTTATTGGGCGGGTATATTCCCCGTTTATTATAATATTAGCCTGTTGTGTATCATAAATGGTTGTTATAATATTTTCAAATTTGGTGCCTAAATTCATATTATAATTTTTTTGGATTAAAAATTGCCAATTTAAATTATCGAAGGCCTTCTCTGCATCTAAAAACGTAAGTGCAATTTGTTTTTTGGGGTGGGCTTCATAAAATTCTAAAACATCTAATACTATTCTTAAGTTATTCCTGATTTGTCTGGTCAGGAGAAATCCATGTTGGTCTTCATGTATATGCATATTTAACATTCTTTTTAGTCTACTTGGTATAATAGAAATAAATATTTTGTAATCAGTATTTAACAATGAAATTGGCCTATAATTTTGTATATATTGGGGATCCAATAAGACATCATTAAAAACTTCCACCATAAGAGGTTCTATTTGTTCTGCTATTGCCTTGTACAGCTCCCCTGGGATCCCATCTGGTCCCGGGGATTGTTGTTTTTCTGATTCTCTATTGCTGATTTCAATTCGAACCAAATAATGTCTTTGTTTAATAATTCTTCCATTTCTTCCCCAATTGCTTTATCCTTCATTTCATCTAAATAGTTTCTTATCCTATCTTTGTTAACTTCTTCCTTTTTATATAACTCTTCAAAATACTTATGGGCAATTTCTTTTTTCTGTTCTATTTCCTGTTGTATATCCCCCTTTCTATCTATTAGCTGGTATATCAATCTCTTTTCTTTCATTTTTTTAAAGTCTATATGATAGCCATCTCCCTGGCTTCTTGGCATGCTCAAAATAAGTTTGTCTAGTTGTATTCAGATTTATAATAATTCTCTCTTGTTCAATTAAATTCAATTTATGTTTAGTTATTGTTATCTGATTTTGCAATTTTGAATCCTTTGGGGTACTCTGTAATTGAGTTTCCAATTCCTTAATTTTTTGTTTTTCTGGGCGTATTTTTCCTTATTCCTCTTAACATTATAAGAGTTTGTTATACCTCTTATTACTGCCTTCATTGTATCCCAAATGTTTTGTTTTGTAGTTGCTCCATTATCATTTTCCTTTAAAAAATAGTTTAATTCCTCCTTGAGTTTGTTGGTATATTCTTTTTCTCTTATTAACTGAGTATTTAACGTCCATCTTTTCTTGGGTTTTTCCTTACACTTCCACATTATTTGAATTGGATTGTGATCTGCCCATTCACTGGGTAAAATTTCAGTCCCTTTTATCTCATTTGCTATTTCCCCATTCATTCATGCCATATCAATTCCTGTCCATATTTGATGAGGATTTGAATAGAATGTAAATTGTTTTTCCTTGGGATATAATCTTCTCCATGTCAATCAAATTTAACTCCTTCATCATTTCCATACATATCTTGGGAAGCTCTCTTTTTTCCCCTTTGTTCCTTCACCCATTACTGTGGTCTTTTTGATAATCAGCAATAGAATTAAAGTCCCCTATAATACAAATATTTCTTTTTTCCAATCCTACTATTTTTCCATAAAGATGCTTTAAAAACTCTTTTTGATCTCCATTCGGGGCATAGATTACCACTAAGAGAATTGGGATGGCGTCAATAATAGATCAACTACTTTTAAGGTTCCCAGGAAGAAATTATTATTTTTTAATTGACTTTCAGCATTTGATATACATGAAGCAAATTGCAATCCACTGCCATTTGAAGTCATACAAATTAAAATGAGGGTTAGGATGAGCAATTTGAAATATACGTCATTACTGATACTCATACAGTCTTAATAATTCCTTTAATCCTAACTCTAGTGCTTGTTGAACTGAAAGTAGTCATCTCTAGTCAACTCTATAAAACTCTTTTATAATCATAAAAGCAAAGCAAAAGCAAAACACCCTTAGTATGGCTAGGCTACAATGATGTTGGAAAATACCCAAACAAAGCTGAATGCCATATATATATATATATATATATATATATATATATATATATATATATATATATATATATATATATATATATACACATATACATATACATACACACACACACACACACACACACACACACACACACATACACTTAAGATTAATCAGGGAAAACAATGTTTATTGCATATGGAATCTAATGCACTCCTTCCCCCCCACCCCATTCTGTTTACAGGTAGCCCTTAGACATGAGAAAGTAAATCCTTCATCCAAATCCTTCATCTTATATCCATTCTAAGAACCAAACCTTATGTTCTAATAGAGATATATTTGACTGGATATACAATAATGGCCAAAATTGTGGGAACCCTTTGGGAAAAGTGTATTTTTGAGGTTTGATGGCTAATAACACCACTTTTTTGGAGTAATACCATAACATTATATATCAGTGGAATGGTAATTTAATCAAGAATATAATGCAATAAAGTTTGTTCAATTGTCCGTATTCAATGAAAAGTTATAGCCAAATGACCAGAAAAAGGAAGCATAACTTCCTTAGATTGGTATCATTGTAGTCAATGAGCATGAGTATTTAGAGAGCCAATCAGGTGTCATCTTGTTTTGGCAATCAGTCAATCAGATCACAGTAGGTTCAATTATTGATGTCATGTATTGAAGCTGAGAGGAGGACATTTGTCAGTGTGTTATGTGATCACTATCAAGTTGGTTGGGGTTTTTTTGTGTGTTCTTTCATTTAGTGAGCTTGTAAAATGTAATAAAATTAAAGTAATTGTAGAAAGAGTTGACTGGTCCCCCAGAAAGTGATATAAAATAGTATTATTAAGTGAACAAGGCTACATTTATAAAGGAATTAGAAGAAAAATTGGAGGAAATGTAACCAAAGGTGGTTAATCAAAAACCTACATTTTTGAAGAGGTATAAGGACACTCAGTCATTACTGAACCACACTGGTAAAGGCAGAAAAAGCAGCAAGTGATGATAGAAGAATTAAGACATTGTGCCGATGTGACAGAAGAAAATAATCTGGGTGTATACAAGACAAAGGGGTGCAATGCAATGTGAAGTTGAATGCATGGACTGTTTGGCGCAGAGTGCAGGAATTTGGCCTAGAATCTAGAATTCTATGAATTTTTATTTCTCAAATAAGACTAAACTGGGCTAAAACCCATGTTACCTGGACAGAGGAACAATGGGACAATATTATTTGGAGTGATGAGACCAAGATTTCCCTGACTGGTAGTAATGGCTTAAAATATGTCAGGAGACACTTTTCCCAAAAAGTTTCCACAATTTTGGCTACTACTGTATTTCCAATCCAGATATAAATTCTTTGACACATTCCTGGTAGAAAATAAATATTGTACCACTGATATTTCTTCCTGACATAATACTTTCAGAAGAAAATTACAGCTAACAAAGGAAAATTTTATATATCTCTGTGTGTTTTTTAAAACAACATGGGCCACAGCTCAAATGAAGATGTTGTTCTGAATTGGAAATGGTAATTCTTTCTTTGTGGTAATGTATAGTTTGGCTTGAAACAGATATTCTTAGATTGATTTATTGTATGCAAAAATCTTCTACTGAGCTTTCATCTATTTCATTTCCATTAGTCTCTTACTCAGCCTTTTATGCTATATTGCATTTCTCCCATTAGATTTGAAGAATAAATTATACAGCAATTTTGAGAATTCTTTACAATAAAAAAGACATATAAAAAATCAATACATTTTTCTAGTATGCTCAGATGTAGTATATTCATCTAGCATAATTTAACTGTGTGCATTGATATGTCTGTGGTACAGTATCATCATCATACAGTATATGCTAACTACATATAGAGGGCCTACATATCAAACCTGTTGAAATAATATGATAACCTCTAAAGTAGTTACAAAGCTGTGATCATTTGGCTTTTTTGCAATGTTTAAGTTGTTTTGTGAATTTTTTTCAAATAGTGCTTTATTTTGTACTTTCGTGCTTTTTGTACGTACTTATTTTATATCTACTTTTCTGAGAAACTGGAAATGTGATACTCTTCTGTTGTAAAGGAAAGCAGCTCCATGTTTTATTTTGACCCTCAATAGATCTGGATAAGCTTCTTGTGTTCTCCAAGTGCATAACTGCACAATTAATTGGAAGGTAAGACTTGGTATCCTGACAAAGGAAAGTAGAGATGACATTACAACAATGTTTGTAATCAGTTCCAAATAATTTATTTTTCTTTACTTCCACTGTTATCTATTCTGTTGTATTTGATCTGTTTTTTTACTTAATTAACTTTAATTTTATTACATCAGGACTCATTACTTCATACACTTAAAAGATAACATGACAATATAAAACAATATAAAATTCAAGTAAAACTAGATAGCATAGCTCTTAATAACGGATATTCAGAATTAAAGGAAATGTTCAGAGCAGCATCTCTTGGCTACTGTTTAAAATGTATCCCAAATCTCCAAACATTTCCTTTGAAATTCACAGTGCCCTATTGACCATTCAGAGTTGAATATACCAAGAGAAACATCAAAGGAACTTGAATGCAGCAGCAATGGCTTTTTAAAGAAGCATGTGTGGTAAAACAAGAGATAAGATCAAGAAAGAATAAGTGATGAACGTATGTGAATCGAATCCAAAGAAACCAGAATGAAGGAAGTATGTTGAAATGAATATAGAGGGAGATGGATGACGATTTACAAAGCAACTATATGAAGAAAAGAAAGACTAGAAAGTCATGGTTGGATATGATTGAAGTTGGATATGATTGAAGTAATCCTAAAAAAAATGAGAGATGAAAAATGTAAAGAATAAATGACAATGTAGGAAGCAGTTTATAAAATTATGGTAGAAGCAATGGTGTAAGAAGTAAAAAAAAAATAGAAAACTATGGAGGTGTGTAGCAAATTGGGATAGAAAGTGAATTTATAAATCTTTCATTTTATCCTAAGGCCAACAGATGACATGCAGTTGTATACAGATGAAAAACATATGGTCAAGAAATACGATAGGGACTTGCACAGTTGGTCTCTTTCAGATCGTTACTGAAATGTAATATTTAAAAAATCAACAATAACAGAAGTCATAAAATGTAAATTCAAAGCAGAAAACAAAACGGCACGTCATAAGAATGCTTAAGTGACTTTGGTTCCTTTAACCAAGAATGAGTATGCAGTAAAGCAGGATTATCAACTTGTCTGTGGAGGAAAAGGCATCTGGGTGACCCTTTATAACCCCACTTCCATGGTCCTAATCTGCAGATGGGCAAGAATAACGTAGAGTCCCATTGCTGACTAGATCAGATTCTAAAATACTGCACATGTTGAATCTGAAGCTACACAGCACACACTTGCAACATGGATATTCTGTCCAATATAATACACACTCAACCCTAACAGAAGAGGAGAAAGAGAAAACCAAGCAATTTGTGAGTGTCCTAATCATCTGCATGCAAGATAAAGAACACTTGCTATTGTTTGAAGATAACCTTTATTGTAATTTTTTACTGTGAGCACACTGGCCTACATTAAACATGAAATTATGTTGCATACTCTAAAAATAAAATATATATCTGCCCATATGCATATGCATACATATCTATGTCTGTCTGTCTGTCTGTCTGTCTGTCTTCTATGCATGTACATGTATACATACACCCATAGAAAGAGACTTGTTATGAGATAAAGAAGAATTGAAAATCTTATGACAATAATTTGGTTGAATTAAAGATTCAGACAGTTGCAAGTAAAAGGGTGGGATATAAAGTTGCCTTATTGGATCAAGATTAAGAATAAATTTTTTTTGCAAAGTTCTGGCAATTCTTCATGGACTTTTTGCTGATATCAGGATGAAAAAGTTATTGTTTCATGGATTTGCTTATAGATGTGGGTTGGTTATAGGATGGATACATCAGTTTTATCTTATAGAGGATGAAAAGTTATTGGATTTGCTTATAGTTGCGTTAAAAAATAGAAGTCACTTCTTCATATGTTTATTTCATTTTTATTTTTCTCCACTTTTTAATTTGTTCTCTTTCTGTAGGTTCAATAATACAGATTTATGGGACTGCATAACTTTTCACTACTGTAATTAAAGTTCTTTATAAAAATTATATATTCTTCTATAATTTAAGTAAGAGCTTTTACAAAATGATGTACTTTTAATCAGTATTGAAAATGTGAAAAACATGAAGGGATGTTTTATCATGGTAGTCTTGTGAAAAAGGAGAGAGAGAGAACAATCCTGAATGCTACACACATGATGATGAAAAAAATTAATATCAAAATGAAAATAGAACATTTTTTTTATTATAAATTATGAATACCAATTAGAAAACACTTATGGAAGATTGGTTTTGTAGTACTTATATAGTAATTGTAATAAAACTACTACATGAACAAAGGTGGAAAAATATTGAAATACCTAGTGGAAGAGTGAACTCTGAAGATGATGGAATTTGCAGAAATGGCCAATTTGATCTTTTTGATCAAGCTAAACCAAATATATAAAATACTTGAAATGTCTTCATTTTGGCTGAAATGGGGAAAAAATGATGATTGATAGGTTTGCTGATTTAAAAGACTTGCATATGAGAGGAAGGGAATCGGGTAACGTAATCTTCAAAAGGGAGGAGTTTGTTTGTAACAGGTGTCAAGAAGACTGGAAGTTGCTTCTTTTCCTTCTTCTATCTGTATTGTTTCTTGCACTTTTTCTGTTTTCATTCTTTTTATATATATTTTGTGAATATAAAAACATATATTTTATATGTTTATTTTTATGTAGGTAAAAATCTTTAAGACAAACTATAAAAACAGCAAAAATTGGTTAAAATTTCCAAATGAACAGTTCAACACTTATAGGTGAAAATCATTTCTGAAGTAATCCATGAACATTCTTACTCAATAAGGAGATTCCAGGTCTTTTCCTTTCTCTTTTTTGTACTTATATGATGACACAGAGGACAAACAGACAACTACATTTTCCACCAAAACGACCCTTATGAAAGCGTTGATGACAGAAAATGATTCATTAATCAAAGTGAGCCCATGTTTCATTGTCATGATACTGTAGCATGCTCTACAGTTAAAGAAAGGATGATAATATATTTCACTGATATAAAGTACTAGTTGCTATTAAGGGATTCCTGTCAATGTTAAACTCATGGACCAGGTTCATATCTCAGCTTTGAAAGAAAAGGCAACAGTAGTTGTGAATATTGAAAATCTTTGTAGCATAAAATTATGCAAAACCTGGAATAGATTTGAAGAATCCTGGAAGAAAGGACTAAAACTAAGTGAGAATTGCTGGAAAAAAATTCAGGAGCATTTCTCTGGATAGTAGCAATAAAATAATTAACAGTGAAATAAAAAAGATTAGGGATTTTTAAAGGGATTTTTTCTCTCTCTCTTCAAATATAGTTATAGCTTCTAGGGCCGTGATGGCGAACCTATGGCATGCGAGCTTTCTGTGGGCATGCGAGCTGTCACCCCAGCTCAGGTTCGCTGCGCATGCACACGTGCTTTGCACCAGCTGGCTGGTTTTTGGATCTTTACCGTGCATGCGCAGGTGACATATTGCATTTTGGGATGTGTGCGCCCTTTAGGCACTTAGTGCCAAAAGGGTTAGTCAACACTGTTCTGTTTTTCCTTACCCCTTTTTCCTAGAGACAACAATACACCCTGTCCCTTTGTTGTTTCATTTACAGTCATTTCAGACTGGATTCAGACTTTGAATAACACTGAGGAAAAGACTGGAGGGCATTTTGTGTTATTTGTACAAAATAGCACTACAACAGCAGGACAATCCTTTTTGCCAAGCAGAATTCAACAGAGAATACAATGCAGGATAATTTGTGAAAAGAAATATCAAAGGCTGAAGGCATCTCAAATCAGAATTTCTGCTACACCTTACAAATAATCATATTTGGTTGGTGCATGAAATCTAACAAGCAGGTTAGTTGCAGAAAAATTGAACAAGACTCAATCACCCCATTTCAGATGCTGGAATATAAAATATGCTTTATGCCTTAGCTATTTCATAAATTTATGGGATTAGATTTAGTACTAGTAATTATTTTTATAGGGTAACATTAATTAATTTTTAAATTAATTCATGGACATAGGAAGCAGCATAATACCATCCCCAACAATATAAGTCATTTTATCAAGTTAGACCCTCAAATGCTCTCCACGATTTTAAATTGCCTTTTGCCATCATTTTGTTCAGGATCATCTATAGGCAATGCATTTAAAAAAGAATTAGATTAGTTATGGTTATTTTGATATTCTTGACCTTTCACACTGGATATCTTGTTCTAAAACTAGATGTCTTGAATACATTTTAATGAATTTAACAGTGAACACACATATGGCAATGCTTTGTATCTCAAAATTGATGCTATTGACTTTTGTTTGTTTAGAAAATGTCAGAATTCCCAGAAAAATTCCAGATTGGATTATCAACTCTCTCCATTCAACATGTGTTAGTGTCTACCCATTAAAATCTGAATACTATTTTCCTTGTGCATATTCCATGTATCCTTAGTAATGTATCGTGCCAATATAAATTATAAGATAATATGACGATTGGTCTAATAGCATTATGGATTGTAGCATGATTAAGAAATCATTTTGATTTAATAAATATATCTAATTACCTTCAATATATATATCTATTACTATAATTATACCTGATTTATCAAAAATCTTTATCATAAACTCTATATTTGTATTTCAATAAAGCACAGAGAACTTTTGGCAAGAAAACAAAACAATGCTGAGACATTCAAAGGGGTCATGTTGTGATGTAATGAGACTGACTGAGAAATATTTATATATGAAATGAAAAGATAAACGAAGTAACAATAAAAAAAGTAAATTTACTCTTAAATAAAATCTTCTCCCATTGTTGCTAAAATCTTATATCCCATTTAATATGCAGTATCTAATAATGACATTCTGTTGTTACATCCTATTGACAACAACAGCTATATTCAGGAATCAGTTTCAACCGTACATGAATGACAAGTAAAGATGAAAGAAATGAAGAGTAAAAAAAATCCAAATTACAGTATTTCCAATATCCAGAAATTCAAATACCATTAAGCAAGTACTGATTCATTGCATTGTTTTCATTCCTGGTATTACAACTTGTAACTTATACTAATGAAAAAAATTACCTCAATCCTGATTTCTAGCCTTATGCCTTAATCACTAGACCAAACTGGCTCATACAATAGTCACACAATACTCTTCACCTGCTAAATGAATTAAACATGTTTTCTGGCTTCTGACAACACATTGTATCATAAGTTAACTAACCACAACATACTAATCCACAAAATCCCTAACTCACATTAACACCAAACCAAACTGTGATATGAATGTATATGTAAGCCTTTATCTGGCCTAGTCAAGCAGATTAAATAAAGATGGACAATTGGACATTTTATACTTTGAAAATGGCTAAGGTACTTTTTTTTTCAAATTTCACATCTTTTCCCATTAAGGAAAGTTTGATTATAGTATAGCTAGGGCTGGCCTAACCCCCACACAAACATTATCTTCAAGCTTCTAAAAGCAAACTAGAGGAGTACCATTTCTTGGCTTCTCTTAGCAATTTACCACAGTTCAGCAGAATAGCTGTAAGATATTAATAGCTGTAAGATATAGGGGCTCTTGCCTGCACAGGAGTTCTGCCTTTTGCAAATGCTGGAGGTGGCTAGGAAAAGGCTGACATGTTGTTTCTAGAGGTAAATAATGTGCCAGTTCTTCTCAGCAAGGCTAATCATGGTGCAAAACAACATGAGGGAAATCAGTGCTTTCTTATACCAGTCTAATTACTGATATTGGCCTATGTCCAAATCCCGCTTATAGCAAACTGGGTAGATTTTGCATAACAGCACATTATCCATCAGATCTACCAGAGATTTACGGGCCAAGTTCCTAATTTTTATGTAACTTCAGATATTGTCACACTCTATGAAAATGTGAGATATCATATTAGATATTACCCCATTTCATGTAATTTTAGATACTATCTCATTAATAACCGAGAGACAGATTGCTCCTTTTGGATTTTTCTTGTGGGTTCTAATCAGTTTGTTTTATAGACATATTTTCATTAGGTCTGAATTTTTATTTATTTGCTTGTTAAGATAGGTTTATCACCACTTCTTGTATTGGACTAATAAACGGAGTGACTCACACACATTGAGTATTCTATATAATACAGCTACCTCTTGAATCTATGGAAAGGATCTTGAGGTAATGTCACTTTGCCACAGCCCTATTTTTTGAATGAAGAATATTTCAGCCAAGGTCAAAGAAGGTGAAGACTATGTAAGAATCTGATATTTACTTTTTCTATTCCCAGTCCCTTGTTAGCCAAGTGTGTCATTAGACATTTTTCTTAGACAGTTGTGCAATTTAAGTATAATGTTCTAATGTGTCTCTGTCCCCCATTTAATTCCTTGGCCTAATAAAGCTATTTGTTACAGAAGAAACACAGGAGGCCCAGCTGTTTACCTATTGTATTTTATAAATAGTATTTTCACTGAAGAAGCTTTGAAACCTCACCTCCATCTGAAAGCAAGCAAAGCAAAATAAGGAAGCTTAAAAATATCCTTCAGGTCACCTTTAAGCAGTAAGGCTACTCCACAGTTAAGTTAGCCAACTGAAAATAAAACCAATAATTTTGGCAGAACTCTGCAAGTTGGGTTGCAGAAGAAAACCAAATTACTGCCATAAATCAGGAGAATATAACTACCTATGTAGCAAAGTAGGTCCTTTAATTTATAAGACTGAAGAAAAGCAGGATTCTTATGCATCAATTTCTCATCAGTTTGTGGGAATCTCAAAAACATATTCTAGACCTGAGTAGGAAAGACAAAAACATGTCAAAAATACTGCTGTTCAAATTAAAATTAACAGTAGGAAGAAGTGTTATTAAAAAAGACAGAGAGAAAAGTATCATAATTTTTTTGTTTCACTAATGCGGATACATAGTGTTTGTTCAGTTTCGTAAAAGAAAGCCATCCATAAATATATTCAAACTGTACATTCAAACTCTGGGATATTAAACATAAATTATTTATTGTGACCTGAACATCTGTCAACAGTAGCCTCTTTATTCTATAATGAAAGTATATGCCCTAAGTATGTTACTCAAAATAGGTTGGTTATCCTGGCTATTGTTAAGTCATAACAAAAGATAATAAGGATTTCAGAAACCAAACCAAAAAAATAACTCTTCATTTAAATAGGTAAACTACTCAAGGTAAGAATAAAAATTAATTTTCTTGCTAGACATTTTGACTCTAGAGTTAAGATTTAACCAGACTATAAGTACATCAGCATTAGGAGGGAAAGAAACTAGTTGGCTCAGAACTAGACATGTATAAAGTCTCCAAGTTTGGGTGTTTCAGGGCAGAAGAAGAAAGAGAAGTAGAAGAATAATATTGGGAAGTAGTGAATTCTCCTCTGCTCACAAAAGTACTTGTGATTGTGTAAAAAGAAAATTTTTAACAACTTTGATAAGTTATTTGTACTTATTGTGACAACAGGGGAAGTTATTTCTTCATAAACTTTTCTCTTTGCTATATTCTTATTTTTTTCTTTATTTTTTATTTTTCTTTAGTATTTCTGCACATTTTTCTTTTCTTTTTTGCTGCTTATATTATTTTTTACCTGTTCAACAGTAATATTTAATAACATTATTCATGTTTCTGCTTATTTTTTTAAAATAATAGAATCTTTTTATTCATACTTTCAGATTTTTATCCCCTTCGTTCTTGGAAAACATTTTCTATCTTTCAAATATTCTTAGATCTCAAGCTTGCAATATATGGAGAAAAATCTCTTTACATATTTTCAGTTTGGGGATGCCTTTTCTAATACATTTTCACCTAATCCCATGGTTAAGGGTTATCATTTGCTGCTTTTTCTTCAGGTGCTGCATTCTCTTTTTTTCAAATATATATTTTGTGTTTGTGGCTGAAAAATTTGGATCCTGAAGAGTTTTGTTCCAAAATGTTTCAGGCTTATGGAGGTGTTGTTTTTTGTTTGTTTGTTTGCATAGCTTGAACTGTTAATTTCGTGATGAAGTCATAGAAGACTTAGTTTTTAAAGACAATAATTTTATTAAGGTTTATATTAAACAGATAAAACAGATACCAGAATCTAATACGGAAATGAATAAAAAGAAAAAAAATGTTTAGAAAGTCCCATCAAAAAACAGGAAAAAGATAAGCTTCCCTTTCATCTCTAGCAAATATATTCAACACTAACAACTTATCACTGTCTCTTAAAATACAATTAAATATATCTTCATTCCATACCTCATCCCCTTTTCTATAAATTAATTTCTCAGCTCATCAGAAAAAGTCCAGTAAAAGTTAAAAAAATATCAATTAATTTAAATGTATATTTCTACTTCTATTTAAAACCTTATCACTGTCTCCATTAGCTTTATTAATTCTTCTCAATAATAAAATCCAGCCTTAATTAATATTCAAATGTTGAAAAAAGTATTGAACATTACCAGAAATAAACCCTTATTTATATATCAAAGGCTAATATAATCCCAGTCAAAATACCCATGAAACAACATGAGAGATTCTGAGTCATTATTATAATAATCCCTTATTTATATACTAAAACTAATATCATAAATATTAGCTTGTATATTATTAGAGAGCCAGTTGGGTTTACTGTTGAAGGCACCAGGTTAGAAACCAGGAAACTGTGAGTTCTGGTTCCATCTTAGTATGAAAACCAGCTTAGTCCAATCTACTTCAGAGGATTGTTGTTGTGGAGAGAATAGGAAGAGGAAGGAACACTATATTTGCTACCTTGAATTATTTCTAAAATTATAAGTACCGTGTTTCTCATAAAATAAGGCTGGGGTCTTATATTTTTTTGAGCCCCCAAAAAATGGCTAAGCCGTCTTTTCGGGGGTGACTTAATTCCCCCCCTTGCATCCTCATCTAGAGCACCCCACAGGCAGTCTCACCACCAGCCGCTCCTAAAATGGGTGATCATGGCGATGCACAGAGAGCTCCTTCCTCCCACCAAAGACCTTTGCTTCAGACCCAAGACCTTTGGCACCTGCCACTGTTGCTTTCCCTTCTGACCATTCCGCCGCCACATTTGGAGCTGCCGCTTCCATGTTTGGAGCTGCCGCCGTATTTGGAGTGGCGGCGGTGCTCCAAATAGCGGTGGTGCTGCAAACAGCGACAGTGCTCCAAACGTGGTAGCAGCATCTCCAAACGTGGCGGCAGCTCCAAATGCGGAAGTGGCAGCTCCAAACAGCAGCAGTGCTTCAAACAGAGGCAGCACTCCAAACGTGGAAGCGGCAGCTCCAAATGCGGCAGCGGCAGCTCCAAACAGCAGCGATGCTCCAAACAGCAGTGGTACTCCAAATGTGGAAGTGGCAGTTCCAAACGTGGCGGCGGCATGGGCAGAAGGGAAATCAACAGTGGTGGGAGCTGAAGGTCTTGGGTCTGCAGCAAAGGTGTTTGGTGGCAGAGGAGCAGCTGGTGGTGAGGAATTGCTGCCTATGGGGCGCTCCTAACAGCAAGTCCCCCTGCCCTTCTCCCCATTTTTCATGTTTTAAAATAGGCCTAAATTTGGAGGGAGGGGCTTAATTGGATTTTATGCCTAGAAAACATGCTGGGTCTTCCCATTGGGGGAGGTTGTATTGTTGGAGAAACACGGTATATATCAGACTTATACCTAGCCAATCAATACATCCATTGAAAAACACCAGAAGTAGCCACCCATTATTTAATTCTACGTGTTGAATAACTTAGACCGTTTTTTTCTTCTTTCTCGCAGAAGTCTTTAAATCCCATACATAAAATTCCAACAACTGGTTTTTTCTGCTATCTTTTATTTCTTCTTTCAAAGCCCTTGTCATTTTTTTTTTTTATAAAGGCCCATTTCCAATTTTAATGTAGCCTCCCAGCAAAGGCTTCTTCTCAAATACTCCCCTCAAGATCTTTGCTGTGTATTAAATACATATGCTGCCCATCTCCCTTTGCAGTGATGTATCACTCTCTCTCTCTGTCTCTCTCTCTCTCACACACACACACATATTCCATAGCTTGCTTTTACTTAAACAGTTTTATATATTTTCCACTTCTAACTTCCACACTTGCTGTATGGACTGTTCTCTTATTCTGAATTTGTGAACAACTGAATGCAAAATACTCACATTTGCAGAAACATATTGCGATGGCATCACAGAAAGGCTGTATTGGCATCTATTCACTTAGGAATTCCTTAAAGCATACAATTTGACTAGGGATGCCTGAACTTTTGCAGGCATTTGTAGACCCAATTACTAGAAACAATCCATCATAGTTTATTTGTCTTTGAAACTTCATCACCTACCAGCAAATAAACAAAGTATGTTAACAAACCTGTAGTGGGGAAAACTTGCCCAAACAAATGGGTATTTGGAAAAATATGCTTATCTATTTATTACACTTTTTAAAAAAAGTTTTAAAAACAATTTCATTTACAAATTTAAAAACGTACAATTTCAAAAATACAGAAACAATAATAACACATAGTTTTTTACATTTGTTGTCGAATTTTGGTCCTAAAAATCATTATTGGCTAGTACTAGTCACATATTCACACCTTATCACATCCTAAGTACTAAATAATTCACAATATACTCTACTTATTTTCACGTTGGATTATAACCATTCTTCTATTACTAATAAGTTCATGTTTTTTAACTAATAAACACAAAAAATATAAATAGCTAATACTAATAATAGTAGTAACAAAGAAAAGATTTTAAACCTTTAATTGTGCATAATATATTATGAATCACTGGCTATAACTTGTATCTTAGGTTCATTTATATGTTTCCCCTTTTATTGTCTACCCATTTATGCCATTTATCCCATATCTGGTAATAATCTGTATCCTCCTTACCGTTAATTTTAAGTGTAAGCCTCTCCAGTTGGGCACATTCATATGTTTTCTGAATAACAACCTGTATTGGTGGAGCATTTGGATTTTTCCAATATTGTGCTAGTGAGATACGTGCCACAGTTAATAAATGGATGGTCAGATATTTTACTTTAGCAGGGTAGTCCTCTTTAATCATTCCCAACAAAAATAGTTCCAGTTTCCACTCCAGCCCACTCTCTATAATTTCTTCTATCCATGTTTTTATTTTTAGCCAATATTTCTTTATCTCAGGACAAGTCCACCATGAATGAAAGTATGTACCAAATTTCCCTTTACATTTCCAATAGCAAAGATTGGCTATTGGAAATATTTTGGCCAATCTGGAGGGCTCCAGATGCCATCTGTACATCATTCTGTATAAATTCTCCTTGTGCACTACTGATTTGGTTAGTGTCAAATTTTTCTGCCAGATTTATTCCCAGTCATCCAGATCAATGCTATAACCATAGTTTTTTTTCCCAAGCCAACATGGGACCTTTCACAATTTTCTCAGCCATTTCATATTCTAATAAATAATTATATAATTTGAAAATTGAGCTTTTCTCAGGATTTAATAGTATTTTATCCAAATATGTATCTTTTACCTCAATTCCATATTCTTTTACGTCTTTGTTGTATCTCAATTTTATTTGAAAATATGACCAATTATCAATAGCTATCTCTTGTAATTCTAATTCCTGTTTCATTTTAATTCTTCCCTTGCTATCTAATATTTGATAGCATTTTAGTTTTTTATTGATGTCCATTACGTTTAAATGGAACATTGCCTCCATCATTGAGAACCACCTTGGGATTTTAGTGTAATGATTCTTTCTTATTTCAGTCCAAACTTTAATTAAAGACTTTCGGAATACATGTCTGGTAAAATATAAATTGTTTTTACTGTTTGGGTTCCTTAAAAATGCATGCCAGCCTAGCTGCAAATCATGTCCCTCCAATTGTTAAATCCTGTTATTCCTTAAGTCAATGCAATCTTTTATCCACACTAAAGCCGCTGCTCTATAATATGTCTCCCAGACAGGTAGTCCGAATCCATATTATCTTGTAAATAATTTTTTTTATCCTTGTTTTCTTCTCTGCCCAGATAAATTTCATTACAATTTTATCTAAATCTTTAAAGAATTTTTTGTCCAGCAATATCGGGTTTGTTTGAAATAAATATAATATTTTAGGTAGAACATTTATTTTGATTGTTGCTATTCTACCTAATAATGAAATTTGCATCTTATTCCAATTTTCCAAGTTCTTTTCAATCTGTTTCAGTAATTTACTATAATTATCCTCCTGCAGATTTAAAGTTCTAGCTCTTAACCAGATTCCTAAATATTTAATTTTATTTACAATTTGGAATCCCATCTTTTCTTCCAATTTTTTTTTTTGTTTACTATTTGTTATGTTTTGAACTAACATTTTGGTTTTTTCCTTTTTAATTTTTAATCCTGCTAATTTACCAAATTTGTCTATTTCATTTAGTAGAACTGGTCCTGAGTCTATTGGGTCTTCTATGACAAAAACCATATCATCTGCAAAGGCTTGTAATTTACATTTTTGGTTTTTAATTTTAATTCCTTTAACTTCCTTATTTAATCTAATTCTATCCAGCAAAGTTTCCAAAATAGATATAAAAAGCAGATATAAAAATCTAATGATTTGGTAATTTCTCCGTTTAATAATATATTGGCCTTTTGTGTGGCATAGATTGCATTCAACATTTTTATGAAATTATCTCCAAAATCCATCAAATTAATCTGCTTTTTCATAAAGTCCCAATTTAAATTGTCAAAGGCCTTTTGTGCATCCAGGAAGACCAAAGCCACTTGGCTTCCTGGATTCTTTTCATAATATTCCAATATATCTATTATTGTTTTTGTATTATATCAGATCTGCCTTGTGGGAAGAAATCCATTTTGGTCCGGGTGGATTTTATTACTAAGTATTTTCTTTAATCTTTCTGCCATTACTGCCATAAAAAAATTTGTAGTCTGCATTTAAAAGGGATATTGATCTGTAATTCTTTGTTTGGTTGGCATCTGTGCCCTCTTTCAGAATTAATGTTATGTATGCCTCCTTCCAA
The DNA here is from genome assembly GCF_049901715.1 of Pseudonaja textilis. Classification (NCBI taxonomy): domain Eukaryota; kingdom Metazoa; phylum Chordata; class Lepidosauria; order Squamata; family Elapidae; genus Pseudonaja; species Pseudonaja textilis. The sequence continues at coordinate 8,882,401 of NC_141994.1, read as the reverse complement.
GGTTCTGGTATTTTAGCATCCAGTCATTCCTCATTGCAAACCTCTAATAATATTATCTCTAATATATCACCTATTTCTTTGTATAGCTCATTTCGTAACCCATCTGGGCCTGGCATTTTATTTCTTTTTTTGTTTTTGAATCACCACCTTTAACTCGTCTAAAGCTATTTCTTTGTTCAACAACTCTTTTTTGACCTCTGATATTGGATAGGGAGTTCCTTCTTTCAAGTATTCTTCTATTTTATTTAAGTCAACTGCTTCTTGTTTATAAAGATCTTCAAAGTACTCTCTTACAATTTCCCTTTTTTTTCTCTCCTGGTCTGTCTCTATTATTCCATTTTTATCCTGTAATTGATATATCATCCTTTTCTGATTTCTTTTCTTAATTTATATGCCAACCACCTTCTGGGTATTCTGTCTGGAAAAATACACCTCACAGATTTAGACTAAGATAAGGAGGCTAAAGGCATGTATGTGTACATCATCACCAGTTCTTACGCTAAAATATCTCAAAAGTAGCCTGACAACCTATGCTAAAACTGCCAGAATCTTCCTTTTCACTCTATACAAAAAGAGAATAACATGAATTTTTAATGTTGTATCTATTTGTATGATTATAAACAAAATAAAAAAATAAAAAAACCCCAAAGTTCTTCGCAGGGGAGGTGGGCAATGAAATTCCTAAAATAAGAAAATAGACTCCCTACAAGCTCTGCAGAGCAACATTATTAAGCAGGAAAAAAAGGCTGGTTTTCGTCAGCACCGGAGGATGTAATTGTTCTGTTAGAACTGGCACAGTGTTCTCATGTGGAACTACTTTATAATGCTTTAGCATGGGGCTTATTAGAAAAAATGTTTACAGGGAAGGTCAATAATAGTTAAAAAAAAAACATTTTCACCATTTATATAAAGCTACCACAGTATTATTAACACAGGTTGGTCAAGGAAGACAATTGGATTGAAACTCTCCTGCCACATTTCTTTAGAAAATTGATATAAATATAGGAAAACAACTATGTGTTGTGAATATAGAAAAAGATTTTAGTTACTTTGTATAGAATAAATCACCAGGAGACAGGAGCTGTGTTTTGCTTCTCTATTACCAGACCATAACACTAGTCATAACCAAGTCATAACCAAGGAGGAACTATAACATTACGGGAGTTTTACTAAGAGGATTTCTAAGAAGAAAAGGTCCACTGATTTCCATTAAAAAATCCTAAGGTTAACTACTGTTGTGTCTTATGCTTGAATTCAGGAAGTAAGTAGGATAATAAAGCAAAGAATATCCCTGACCCCTATTCAAGTCAATTTGAGAATATTCCTTTCAGAACCTTTCATGGAACAACTAACCATATTTTTTTTTGGATGGAACATGCTAATATTCATCTATTCATTTTCTTTATAGTTTTGTTTATACCGACATGAATAATAATTTATTTCCATTACTAAAATTCTACAGCAAAAAAGCATCAAAGAATGGTAATTGATGTGCTATAGATAAAACAGGAGATTTATTTATTTTAGAAAGGTTTTTGGTATGCAAATCCATGATCCAGCATGAAACCTAAGCATCTTTTTAATTCATTTATTTTGCACTTAACAATGCAGAAATGCACATTGCACAAAAAGCTGCACACTAATTAAAATGGAAAGAAAATAGAGACTTTTTCATTGTCAGTGTATTTGAACTGCCCCACATTCATGCTGATGAAGTTCCTTAATAATTCGGAAAAATCATCAATCTAAAATATTGGAAATTGCAATATTATCTTAATCATGGAAAGAAAACATAGTTTCTTTAATAGATTTTCATCCATGTGTCATTAATATCTCCTGTTTCATCCCTCCATCTTGTTCTGATTAATATAGAGGAGAAAAAGATCCATAAAAGATTTTTCAGTATAAATTACAATTTAGCTCTATATGAGTTGAAAGGAGATTACACACACACACACACACACACACACACACACACACACACACACACACACAAAGATACTAAAGCAATTCATTAGTTTCGTGTGTGTTCATGCTTCAGTATCTTTTCGTTGCTTGTGATATAGTTAAAACTCTGGGACTGCAGTTAGAGCTCTGGATGATAAATGTGAGCAAATAGAGCTCTTGCATCAGTTCCTAATTAGCAGACTGGAGAAAAAATAAATTCCTTTTCAGACAAAATCTTTCAAGGAGTAGACAAAGCTTTCAAGGGCTTGTTTCTCTGACTCATTTTTTCCCAGTCTTAAGTTCAGTTTGTTCCTTCATCAATCTGAAGTACTTTTTTCTGCACACTAAATTTAAACTCCTTGTAAAATTTATTTTTCTCTTGACCTCTACCAAAGACCTGAAACTCTTTCAGATTAGGAGATCTTGGAAGCAGAATGAGGCATCCTAACACCTTTGCTCCCAGAAGATCAGACCTAATAAGACCATTGGAGATACAGTTTAATACAGTGTTTGATGGGAAGACTGTGCCACACAATTTGGAAAAGAAAGGAGAAAAACTGTTTTGGTTTATACATTGGCTTTAATGTTAAATATTAGTATATAAAAAATAACTGTTTACTATATATGTGTGTGTCCAGTATGAGTAACATATTATGAAATGACTTTATTACACATAGGTCTGTGTTAAGAGTTCCAAATACTTATTACTTCATTAATAGAGAATATACATAGCTTAGAGCTGAATTGGTGAATTCCAAAGATGTCTTAGCTGATAACAAAACATCTGCAGGAAGTCAATCATGCTCAGAATATCAATAGTTTAATGTATTTAGAATTCTGTGTGTCCATATGGTCAAACCTTTCCACATTGTCAACGGAACGTCGAGCATCTAAACTGAGGGATAGGCTAATACTATTGCCATGGTTAGTATAATGAAGCCCCAATTTGATCAGAAAACCTTTGCATGAATGAAGGCAAATTAAACATTTCTTTCATGGTCCCCTGAAGAATTTTCAGCCATGAAATCCTGATACTGTACCTTTTTATACTTATTCAGGAATAAAAGTTTTCATAACATAGTAACTATTGGAGAAGACATAGTTATTACATGACAATGCTTATAAATAATCCTACTTTATTTTTATTTTTATTTATTTGGTTTGTCAATTGCTTACAAGATAATAGATATAAGTAAAAACATAGTTATGAATACATGGATACATATAAGAAAAATAAAAAAAATAAAAGAAACAATAGGACAGGGACAGTAGGGATGTTGGTACGCTTATGCACATTCCCTACAGACCTCTTAGGAAAGGGGTAAGGTCAATGATAGACAGTCTAAGGTTAAAATTTTTGGGTTTGGGGAAGAAACCACATGTTGTAATGTCGAGACAGTAGAGTTGTTTTATCATGAACAACTGAATCATGATGATCTTTATTGGAGTATAGTCTTGTATTTATATACATTTTTAGTTATCCTCCATCATTGGTTAACTTTGGTTACTGCTTAACTTTCGTTACTGTTTAGTACAGTAATCCATACAATTAATTATCTTTAGTTAAAGTCTAACGTATGTTTACTTCCCCTCTCTAATCCTCCTTTATCCATAGATTAGTGACTTTGTTTGCCTGAGTTGTATTTGCTTGGAAACATTCTTTATCTGAGGTTTGCCATCCGAGATTGGAACATTCCTGCAATTACAACTCTACAACCACAGACTCAGGCAGTGCATTCCAGACATTGACCATTCTGTTGCTGAAGTCGTATTTCCTGCAATCAAGTTTGGTGCGATTAACCTTGAGTTTGTATTTATTGTTTGCTCTTGTATTGTTATGGTTGAAGCTGAAGTGTTTATTGACAGGTAGGACATTGCAATGTATGATTTTATATACCATATTTAGATCGGACCAAAAGTGGCGTAGTTCTAGGTTTTCTAGGTCTAGAATTTCAAGTCTGGTGACATAAGATATTCTGCAGCGAGTAGAAGAGTGGAGAACTCTTCTTGTGAAATATTTCTGGACTTTCTCAACCGTGTTAATATCAGATACGTAATGTGGGTTCCAGACTGATGAGCTGTATTCGAGTATTGGTCTAGCAAATGTTTGTATGGTCTAGTTAGTAGTGTGATATTACCAGAGAAAAAGCTATGTAAGATTAGGTTAACAACTCTTAACACCTTTTTGGCTATGTAATTACAGTGGGCTCTAGCACTTCCTTTATACCACTCTTGCAAATGTGATATTTTACTCAGGTTTAAAACCAATGCTCCCATATAAATATATTCACATTGGAGTAACATGGAACCAGTCAAATACATTGTGTTGGAAGGCTGATCACCTTGACTATCAGAGGAAAGGAATAATCTTGCAACTAGCTCCGTGAGACAATACACACATGGGAAGACAAAAATCTTAGTTTTCTAGATACACAGAGAAGAAAATACCCCTTCATTTAGAAATCATTTCTCCATTTCTAGCTGAAGTTGGTTAAGGGAAGCTACCTCAGATGAGGTTCCTTCTAAATGGCAAGCTTTTGTTTTACACATCTGGAGCCAAATCTCCTTAATGGATTGGCTTGAGTCCAGCCATTGTGTTAGTAAAATGAGGAGAGGCACGCCAAGTTTCTACATTGAACCTGACTTGTAGTTGCAGCCTTAAAGAACCAATGAACTTACTCCCTCTGATTTATTACCACCATCAAGCTCAAAAGCACCACCTTCCTGGCTCTGTAAACAACACTTATAAGTTGGATTTCACAGCCTTGAAAATGCTATCAGTTTCAGTTGGATCCATATCACATAAGGAGTAATATGCAATGCCCACCTTCTGAATTGGTCTGTGTCTAGCTCCAGGGGAAGCATTGATTAAGGAAGCCAATGATCACGTTGAGCTGATTCATCCAAAAAACATTGATGGGCAATATTTCAGTAAGAACTGTTTATCTCCTTTAGTTTTCTGAAAGTTTTGTTTACCATCAGTGTTTAAGAATCTGGACCAAGTGCAAACAATACATTAGTCCTCATTTCTCTCCAATGATCTAACAGTCATACAGGCTGTCTTTTCAACCCCTTTTCCCTTCTCCTTTCCCACCCATTCAAAACAAAACAAACAAATTATGTTACATATTGGCCAATTGTCTTTTCCCATATAATTCCCAACTTCAAATACTGAAAGACAAACACCTCTCCATTTTTCTATTTCTCCAAAACACCCTTCTCCTTTGCCAAAGAAGAAAAGCTATATACAATGCTGATATAAAGTACCATTGGGCCTGCTGCCTCTCTAAAAACTTCACTGTACATGCTATTTGATTGCTAGTCTCCAAGGATTGTTCACTGTTATTCCCTCAGTACTGCTTAAATGCTATTTTTTTCACTGAATTGCTATTTCCCCAATGATTGCTATTTTCCCATTCATTCTCATTTCTCATTAACTGTTATTTCCCCAACTGTTTCCTGAATGTTTTTCATGTTTTTTGTTGCTATTCCCTCAAAGCTCTTTATTTTTAGGCTATTTCCCTGCTGAATATCTTTTTGCCGAATGACTGCTACTTTCTTTATTATGGCAATGATGTCCTTCAATAACATGCAACCCCTTCTTTTGGCAGTACTTGTAGTCTTCTTTTGAGGGGCTTATAATTTCTCCAAGATGCTTTAAATGTTTTAAATACTCTTAATTTAAAAGAACTTGATTGGATATCATCCCTTATCAATTACATAAACAGGAACACCATCTATATAAATAAACATATTTATGTCCTTTCTTATTTTTTCCACTTTTCTCCACATGCAGGTATTGCCTTTCTCATTTCTTCTGTCTTTGTCTTCTGTCTACTCTTAGATATCCTTTAAAATGTGAATCATTATACTAAGACCTCAGAAAGGAAATCATGCTTCTTATTCTTTTGGGCTGACTCCTTTACATCAGACAAAATTATAGGAAAGTTTCATCTTTGATTCACAACTATAAAGGAAGAAGGAAATAATTAGATATACGTGGTGTTAAAAGACAGCAAAAATCTTTCTCCTCTCACCTGGACTCCCTGAAATTATTTTGCAGAGGTGGAGTCAGCCAAGCTGAGAAAAAAGAAAATATCTAGGTCAGTTACTGAGTTAAGAAGCACAATAAATCTTTAGCATTAGCCAGAAAATAGTCTTTAAAAGGGGGGAGCAGGAGGAGAACCTGTTCTTTTCACATTTAATACTCCAGGAAAGAATTTTTTAAAATCCCAGCATGCGTGATATGATTTCACTTGCTTTGCATCACTGCCCAACCTCCAAAAATACTTTTCTCCTCTAAATATTACCCGCTTCTACACTGATCAATTATTTCTGATAGTTATGATTTGCTGAATAAGCTATAGTCACTTATTTACACAAATCATAGTTTACAAGCCACCAAAACTGATTTGCCCATCAATTTAAGTCAATCCAAACAATATGCATTAGGTCAAGGATGAAAAGTTGTTGCCTCAGAAGACTAGTGATCTGTCCTAATATCGGAACCCAAATCAAGGAAAATCAAATCAATTTGGTTGCAAAGTGTGATGGAAATTGTTCGTCATGAATTTTTGAGTGTTCCTTTACTCAACCCATCATTTACTCAACACCTTGATAGAGGATATTCTAGAAAGTAGGAAAAAAATATCATTTTTTGTTGTTGACACAATGGAGAATAACAAGTATAATAACAATTAGTAAATTGTCATTGCTAAATACATATTTATAAGTTCAGGTGGTTTTAAGAGTAACTCCACTCCAATCTGATCTCTTAAAGTTCTGCAACTTGCTCTTCTGTCTTCTATCTTTGTTTCATTGTTCATAAACCTTTGGCACTGACAAAAAAAAAACCCATTAGTGAATTACAAAATGCAGCTTTATCAGGAACAGCTTGCATCCTGTGAAGATCCTTTTAATACCATAAAAAAAAAAACATCTCCCATCTCCTTGTGGAGGACTTGAGAGGTGTCTAAAAATGCCAAATCTAGTCTAAACATCTGGCTGATTGTGCAAGCAACCATAATAAAAATGAACTCGGTGCATAGAAGCCCAGTACAAATAAAGACTGGCAGGTACAACCTCACATCGTTGTGAATAGATAATAATAAAGTTACATTCCACCCAGCGCTAGTTGGTTAGATAAAGGCAGGAAAGAAGTAGAACTGTTCAGATTTGAAAATCTGTTATTATCACCCCATACTAAAATGCCACTAGCATTTGTAATTTTGGCTCCTTATCTGATCTACTTTGAACACTTCACATGTCTTAGTGGCTTAGATAGAAGGAAGGACTCACCTTCATGCTTTCTTTCCCAGGAGTTTTATATTTCGCTGGTGAGCTTTATATTTGTGTCAAACTTTCTTAAGAGAAGGAAGTGAGATTTTTAAGTGATGAACATGGCTGGATTGTTGCTGGATTGCTACTATCTCCCTGATTTGTTTTCACAAATTCTCTCTCCTGTATGGCAATAGAATTGGCATCTATTCTTCCACTCTTTTCAGTGGACAACAGCCAGCATGATGGCAGTGAAGACGGAAAATTATTTTTTTAAAGAAGGAATAGCTATCCAGGTATCCAATTAAAGTCTTCTTGAAATGTTAATAAGATTGTGGGATGAGACAACAATGAATGTGTTACTAAGATTGCCAAACAGAAGAAAATGGTTCATATTGAAATGGGCACTCAAAACACATGTACTTTCCTCATTTTATATTCACAGGACATTCAAATACTCTTGAACTCCATATTTTTACTGATAGCTCCTTGATAATATCTTGACAATATTAAAAATTATATTAAATTTAGTCAAGAGGCAACCCAAATCAGTAGTATGTGTTTATATACACAAAGGCACACACTCTATACACACACATACAGTGTAGAAACACACACACATATACATGTATACTGTATGTGGATGGATGGATGGATCATGGAAAGAAAGAAGGAAAGAAAGAAAGAAAGAAAGAAAGAAGGAAGGAAAGAAGGAAGGAAGGAAGGAAGGAAGGAAGGAAGGAAGGAAGGAAGGAAGGAAGGAAAGAAAGAAAGAAAGAAAGAAAGAAAGAAAGAAAGAAAGAAAGAAAGAAAGAAAGAAAGAAAGAAAGAAAGAAAGAAAGAAAGAGTAGATATTCCTCTCTCTGTCTCTCTTCCACACATATCCACAATAGTTTAGGTAATTTCAGTTCCCTAACCTAAAGTAACCCATGAAGAGTTATTCAAAAAGTCTGAACAATAAGAGATTTTTTCTGCTTCAGGCAGAATGAAATTGCATGGGAAATATGTTTCAAAGATAAAAGTAGCCATTGTCCTCCCTGACCACCTTTTCTGCCCTTTAATAAAGGATAAATTGATACTCCAAAAAAGCATACTTTTTTGCAAATGACAGGTGCTATGGTGTGGCTCTCAAAGATTGCGTTTCATTGCTCTATGCTAAAGCAATGATCAATTTTAAAGCAGAGCAACCCAAGTAGGTAGGTAGGTAGGTAGACAAACAGATAGACAGAAAGACAGATTGATCTTAAAATAGCTTTAATCTCTCCTGGCATCAATTTTTCAACGTGTTAAAATTTTGTATGTAGAACATAACACAAATTTATTTTTATGCAGCAAGATCTCTTTTAGCTAGAATTTAATTATTGTAATTTTCATTCACTCTTGCTAATGAAATTTACAAAGGCTCCAGGATTCAAGATCTGAAAATGAGAAAGAGGTTATAGCTTGGTGTCAGAGCAAGTGGTTTTTATAGAGAAAGTATAGGTTCGTTTCATGGTTTCTCTAGCTATGAAGAATAGAGAACAATTATGAGATACAGCTTGGCTGAAGACTTTTTCTCCACAAGATTAAGAGAGTATGACTAAATAAGTCAAAATGAGACCATAATGGGATGCAAAAGCTAAATACTGTCAATTATCCTGTCACTCCATCTCTGTGACATACAAACTGTGCCTGGCAGTGATAAGAGAACAGCTGGAAATGAAACAAATAAGGTTTTCATAGAAAGTCTCTCGTGGAAAGAAAGAGAGAAAGTTGGAATTGACTAAGGCATGGCAGGAATGGAGTGGCAATGGAAGAGATGAAAGAAACAAAAGATGGTTGGCTAACTAAATTGGATTTAGGAAATTTGGGGTACTAAAGATCTTGACCAATGTTTTTCAGTGTTGATAGCTTTTTGATGTTAAGCTTGCTGAATAGGGAATTCTGGGAATTAAAGTCTGCACTTCTCAAAGCTTCCAAGGTTGACAAACATTTACCTAAAGGTTCCATAGAAAAGAGCAGATAACTAAAGGTGGAGAAAATGAGTGTGGAGTCATATTGTCCTGATGCAGAAAAGGTTAGGAAGTGGTTCAAAAGAAAAACACTTTGCTGTCCAGATGAGATTGCCAGGTATGTTTATCCAAAGTCCTTGATTAAGAAGAACTTGGTTATAGCTGGATGCATTGCTACATTTTAGAATGGAGACAGTGTCTTTATAATAGAAGCATTACTTTTGTTGCCAGGAAAATAGCTAAGGTTGGAATGGTAGAGTTATCAATGAAACAATTGCATTCTAACCTTTCTTCAAAAGTCTTTTTTAGATTAATAGGGAATAGAAGGAAGGAACGAAATGCTGCTTATATGGGTAGTTTTACATGGATGAAAGAGTAATTTCCAATACCAATACTTCCACTTTTGAAAAATCACAATTATTATTTTTTTTTAATGAATTGCTTCAGCAGATAGTTCTTGGAGCCTCTGGTTTCATCTGTCTCACCCCAAGCTACAAACTATAGATATGTGAACCATGCTAAGAGTAATTTTTGCTAACTTTTTTCAAAGCATGCTTTAAGAGTATCTATCATATAGTTAGAAATAGCATAAAAAAAGCTTCCGATGGGTTTTTCATTTATATTTTTTTTAATTATGACATTCAAGTATCAGAGGAAAACACCACTTTCACAATCTTCACAAGTTATAATTGTTCTAAAACAGGCCAACCTCTATGACTTGCCAGAAGTTGCTAAACTATTCCCCCATTGCAGTTATCACTTCAAATTAAAAGGCCACAGATTCTGCATTTCATTTTTCTGTTGGTTGGGAGTCTTGGTCTGTGTTTATTGGTCTTGGAGTTCGCTGTGTTCTGCTTAATTGGTGTTTCTAATATCTTCTGTCTGTTTTGTGGCTTTTTTTATCTTGATTGGCTGGCAACATTGTGTTTCCTGTATTGGAGGCTTTAAATTTAAAACTGAAATGGCTGTGAAAGTCTGACTCACAGATGAACACTATACAGAAGCCTGATGATGGCAGATGAGATTCTGCCGAAATGTTGCTACAACTTTAAAAGCACAACTACAATGACGTGGGAAAATACCCAAACAAAGCTGAATACCATACACACACACACACACACACACACACATACATCATTATGACTGATGTATTTCGAAAGTATCAAATTCTTCAGGAAAGATTCAGTATCACATGTATTGTACATCTTCTGATCCTTAGAACAGGAAAAAACATATTGGTTTCCCCTTGAATGGATGTACATAATTCCACATTTATTTTAAAAAAGAATTAGTTGACCAAATTTATCAATTATGTTGCTGTTGAATCACATTTATAAAAAGAACTAATATAAGACATGAAAGACATGTCTTATATGTCATATGTCAATATAAGACATGAACATTATTAAAATAGATGTAAAATAATCAACTGTGATATACTCCAGCTTTGGAGGCCAAGGTATTATAGCTACAAATAGAATTAAGATCATAATTTTATTTAACAACTGTACATTTGTATTTTCACAGTCCAAAAGTTTTAACAATTTTTTAAAAAGTTGAATAAAAAGTTGAATAAAAAAAGTTGAATAAAAAGTTGAATTAATGCACAGTGTAAGTATCTGTGCAAATGCATCTATAAAACTTTTGTTTCAGGGGACTTCCGGTTGCAAGGCTTCAGTGGCGGCAGGAATCCGCATGTCTGCAGGTCCCTGCTGCTCTCGCTGCTGAGGTACCCCCGATCCAACTGGATTTGGGGGTTGTCGCTACCCCAGAGGGGCAGCAGAAGATAGAGGAGATCCAGGCAGGGGTCTGGGGATATCGCACCCCCTTTCCCCAGCCGGCTAGACTCCTTTTTCCTGAGGCGGTGGAGTGGCTGTCAGAAATGGCAGCCACAAAGGAATCTTCAACCAGATAAGATTTGTGCAGGAGGAAGAATCAAAAGGAGAAGTTTTCTTGGCTGAACTGGGACATTAAGATACTTTTTAACACCCTGGAAACCTGACTTTTGGATTGATACATTTGTTTCCAAAAGAAGTTGTTAAAACGGCAAAAGTGCTGAAAGGAAAGTTCACTCCCCTTCCTTACGGAGAAAGCAAATGAGCACTGAAAAACCTCCTTCTTTAAGGTAAAAATAAGCTCTTTGTTATAAGTGGGAAGGAGAGGACTAAAAAAATCTTTAAAAATTTGTTGGAGGAAACACCTTGAAGATTATAAGACCAGCAACTAACTGTAATGCGGCTTTAAAATATATTTTGGGATTTTGCCCCAGGAGGAAAAACTGCAAAGAGAAGAGGAAATATTTTGTGTCTGTTTGGATTGTTTGATAAGGAAGAAGCCATTTTTAATGGACAAAAAAGTTCAATTAAGAAAGAAAATAGGAAGAGAGGAAGGAAAAATGAGAATTTAAGATTTAATAAAAGAACCAAGAAAAAGAAAAATAAGGTGAAAAAAAGGTACAATGTTAGAAAGCAACAGAAAAGAGAAATACAACAGAGAGGAAAGTTAAAAAGGTGGAGGTCGGGGGCAAAAAGACCAGACTGGAGAAGAAAGGGAGGAGAAAAGGGGAAAAAAGCCACAAAGGGCTGAAACAAGATGCAAAAAAGCAGATTTTTTTCAGAGATAAAGGATAGAGTATAATTAAAGAAAGATTCTGCAAGAGTACATAAGACAGTATTGTAGTATTTGCATTTGAAATAGTCCATTGGAATATAACAAAATATTAAAATATTAAAATGTTTAATAATGATAGATCTCAATATTCAATAAAATATTAAAGAGAATGCATAAAATGATTAATGTTTAGTTATAGTTTAATTCATTATTTTCTTAATGTTATTATAAATTTACTATTTTATTTTCTTATTTTAAAATAATGTATTAAGTAGAATTAGAATTAGAATGGAAATTATATATTTAACTGTATTATAAATTTATTATTCTTTTATTTTAAAATGCAACATGTAGAATGTACTAAGCAGAAGCAGAATGGAAATTATGTATTATTTTAAGTGTTAATTTAGGGGAAAGATAGAAAGGCGTCACACTTTAAAAGTGATTACAGGGGAAATTTTCTGTTAAAGAGAAGTGATAAATAGATAATTGGAAAAGAACGGACAAAAGATACAAGCATAATGATTTTAAAATAAGATGAAATAAACAAAATATAATTAAGAGAGTGAAAAGAAGGGAGAAGTTATATAGAAAATATAGAATGGTAAATAAGATAAGAATGGTATATAAGGTGAGCATGAATTTGATTAAGGTCTGTAAAAAAAGATGTAACCTAGGGTTAAGCCACTTTTCAAAAGAAGTTTTATGTTTTATGTTTTGTGTTTTGGTTAGCTATGTTTGATTGAGAATTAATAAAACCTTGGAGGAATAAAACTAAAGGGAGAAATAATGAGAAAAGACATGTACAAATGATAACTAAGGAGGTTTTATGTTTTTATGTCTTGTTTTATGTTTTGTATTTTGTGTGTTTATGTTTGATTGAGAATTAATAAAACCTTGATAGAAAGAAATATAATTGAATAAAAGTGAAGGGAGAAATGATGAGAAATTTGGAAAAGATATATATGTGCTTAAATGGAAATGTGATAATGTGGAACTATGCCTTAAAAAATAATGTTTTATTTGCCTTGTTAAAACTTATAAGTAATTTTTAGAAAGGAGGTTTTATGCCTTTATGCCCTATGTTTTGTCTGTCTTTAAAAAAATCAATAAAATTTGTTTTTTTTTTAAAAAAAACTTTTGTTTCATGAACGAAAGCAAAAATACGTGTCCCAGGACAATGTTAGAGGATCCAATCTGGCTTGGTCACCAAGACCAGAGGCTTCATCTTCCAAGTTTTTTGTATTTGTGTTACACTCTGCAAGAGAGAAGTTCCCATAAGATGGACTCTAGCACAAGTCTAAAAACTCGGAAGACCAACCCATTGTCCTGGTGACTGACTTAGATTGGGTCCTGTAAACCTTTGTTTCCTGGCTATCTTGTAAAATGAATTTTATTGTCATGCACTTCTCAATTCATGGTACTCTCTGAGTTTGGTAGTTTTCTGGAAGGTGTTTTATTACCCAAACTATGTAGCATCATCAGTGCTAGTCCAGAAAGAAAACAACCAAGCTCAGAGTACTAAGAACTGAGAAATGCCTGTAATAAAGAAAACTCTGCCATTGGGCAATTCTTCTAATAAATTTTGCATTTTCACACCTAGACATCTTAGAAACAACCAAAACATTTTTTTAAATATAAATTGTTTAAATATTTTTATTGTCCCAAGAAAGGTTTGTATGAATATATATGAATTTACTGGCTTTGAGAAGTACATTTAAAATGAAAATTTGAAGTTTTTTTTCATGGACATGCTTATTTCTATTACTGAATAATCACCCAGTGTAAATCAGGACCCATTCCTCTATAAATTTGAATCTGTAACTAACCATGAGATGATTTACTTCTGTGTGTTTATTAGCCTTCCCATAGCTAATTCAAGAAGATGTGTTTGGTAAAGGGATGCAAAACAATTTCACCACAATTTCAGATCTTTCTGGGACTCAGTTTTACTTTTTCATTCCTAGAAGATTCATGTAAGGCAGGGGTATCAAACTAGCAGCCCATGGGCTGGATGCGTCATGGGCAGGGCAGGCTCACCCTAGCTCCATGAAGGGGAAAAAAAAGTCATGATACATCACATGATGGCAATGTGACATGTTGAATTTGACCCATGTAATGTAAGGTATAATGACCACTTTAAAAAAATACAAGACAAATCTGAAAAAAGGGCAAATCCGAAAGAGTTTTATAAAAACATAATAAAAAGGTTATGTTAACATTGATGTGAGCATATGGGGCATACCATGGGTATGGGTTAGACTTATAAACATGCACCTCATACATTGTTCAAAAGTACAGTACTTTTTGGTTCCTAAGCCACATTATTAAAATGCTGATCTTAAATCTAACAGAATGGAATACTGCCCTGCAAAATAGAAAGCAAATCAAACTATAGATATGCTGTTCCAAATCTATTTAGAGCAATCATTCATTTATGTAGAAACTTTTTGAGAAGAATTACATTGCTCCATCTCCTATGAACTTAAAATTCCTATCTCCAAACTTGTGTTTTCAAAGAATCTATAGCTAAATATGTGTACGTTTTTTATTTTTTCCATCAGGGTCCTCAATTCCTGGAGATCAAACAGAGGTGTTAACAAATGTGTCTTTCTTCCTCATCACACACATATCATATTCATACAAATATGAATCTTTCTGTAGCATTGTCATATCACCTTTTTAGTTTATCAATCATGAGGTCGAATCCTTGTATACATTAAGCTTATGATGTTCTGTAATAAAGATTTGATTGTTTGATTTATTTATACATTAGGCACCACGTTATTTAAAATGGAATGACAGGTAAGATATATGGAAACCTGAGTATTTTCCTCACAGATGTACATTTTACAGTGGTAAATACTGAGAAGAAGCTTTGCTATTTTTGTCAATCAAATTGTTCCAAGAATTAGTCAGACTAGTCTTTATTTTTTTTTCTTAGAAAGTTGGTTGTTTGCTTGTTGGCTTGATTTGATTTGATATTATTTGATTTATGTAGCCACTCAATTTACTTTTAGGTGACTCTAGGCAGTTTATGATAAATACATATATAATAATAATAAATAAATACATAATGCACAAATATAAAAAAATACATGCACGTAGCAGCCTGGCTTCCACACAGTCAGGAGGTCACAGTTCATGCCCAGAGCCCTAGGCTTGAGTACAAAGTCAAGTTTTCAATGCCTTAAGAGTTGTAATTCTTCATGTGCATAAGTCAAATGCAGACAAACAAAGATTTACAATATAGGGAGATATTCATTTTCAAAAGTCTTGAAATAATTATGGATAGCTAACAGCATTTTTTCAGAGAATATTATCAAAGTAATGTATTACTATGTTAAACATATCTGAGTAATGAAGGAACATTTTTAGATGTGGGTCATGAAAGAAGCAGGATTCAGAAAATCTTTCTTCACTATAGCATTAACTTAATAAACAAAGTGGTAACTGATAATAGAAAGATGCATTTCACTCCTTCTTCAATTATTTCTATTCAGCCATTGCCCCCTAAGGTGACTAGAATTATACCAATTATAATCCTGGACTAAAAATAGTAATGAATAAAAATACCATCCCGGACAAATGACAAATTTTTACGAAGCAGAGCAATTAAAATGGAAAAATTGCAGTAATTGGGCAAACATTAAGCTGATAGTTGCCTTCAACTCTACAAAACCTGTAATGTATTTGCCTTGTTCCCTTCAAGGATACAAATGAAGGATTAGTTAGATTTATGAAACAATAACAATAATATTACAAAATGGTCCTATACATATTTTCTACTGGGAGATACAATATCTAAGAATTTTAAAAGCTTCTTAAATATACTAAAGTAAGGCACTGAGACAGATTCTGTAGGTTGAAAATAGGTTGAATAAATAACACAACCCAACAATTTTGTCATATTTCATGAATAATTCATTCCTCAGTATTTTCTATTGTTTTGATTTGTTTCAATCTATTCCATAGTGATGGAGCAAAAGAGAAAAATGAACTGAACAAGAAATTTTGAAGAGAACATTAATTCATTCTTAAAACAATCTATTATTTACTATAAGGCCTAACCAGAAAAAGTATTACTATTTCCTACATCTCTGGAGAGAAATGGATGAACAATTTACTTCTAATCCACATCACTTTCACACTTCTCTATTTATGACTCAAGATCTGTGATCAATAATACAGTTTGATTATTTTAGAAAGTGAACTCATGGGATTATCATGAGCCTTGGTGGCACAGTGGTTAGAATACTGTACCACACTTCTGCTGACTATCGGCTTCCTGTAGTTTGGCAGTTCGAATCCCACCAGGCTCAAGGTTGACTCAGCCTTCCATCCTTCCAAGGTGGGTAAAATGAGGACCCAGACTGTTGGGGGCAATATGCTGACTCTGTAAAACCACTTAAAGGGGGCTGGAAAGAACTAGAAAATGGTATATAAGTCTAAGTGCTATTGCTAAGTGCTATTGCTATTATGTATATGCATAGATGGTGATGTCAATTATTTCACTTGATATGATGAACCTGCCTCACTTGGAAATCCTCCTGCTCATTCTGTTAGAATCTCAACTACTTCCAGTCCTGTTGGCACCATTACCCATGATTTAAAAACAAAACAAAATCCCATCATTTTCATGAAAGTGTATGCTGGTATACAGTAGTACCTCAGTACTCGTTGTTAATTGATTCCAAGAGGTGCAATGAGTACCAGAAATGATGAGTACCAAACAATTTTCCCAATAAGGAATAAGTACAAAGTGACAAGGACATATATATTAGAAAGAATAAAAATACACTAAGAAAATATCAGGACAGGAAAGACCAGCACAAGAAGAGGAAACTGATCCAGAATAAAAGAGAGAAACAAAGATCTCAAATACAACTTGGTCCACAGCTTTGCAAAATTCTTTCTTCTTCATTTCACAAGAGGCTTCCAAGGAAAGAAAAAAGAATTCTAAACTGGATATTTTAAAGAAATATTCAGTACTCCTGTCAAAAAATGATAATGGCATCTAGATAACACGAATTAGAATGTGAATGCAATTAATATACACAGCTAGCCCAAGACAGCTGCGGTTAAATTTACACATGGACCAGCTTGTTTGGAAAATATCTAACAAAAGCATATTTTAAACCTTCTGAAATTATGAAGAAAGGGGATGGTGACTGATATGTAAGCCTTCAAATATTTGCTCCCATTATTGGTTTAATAAAATGCATGCCAGCTCATGCGTTTTTAGACCAATTATTGGAGCATGCCATAGAGGTTTAATTTTTCCTAAGCTTAAAAATCTACTCAGCTAAACCCCTCCATTAACGAATGGCCTGACAGTTCAGAGAAATATTGTATTCACATGCAGGTTTTTTTAAAAAGGAATTTATTCTTTATAACTAGAGAACCCTGAAAGCCATTGATTATTGCCATTGCATTAAGGTCTTCCGTTCTCAATTTAATTTACTTGTTGGTCAATAGAAGTTTGATTTTTTTTTAAAAAAAAAGAGTACATGGACAATACCAAACACTATCTCTGAAAAAGTAGAAGAGCTCCATCAGGTGGCTGTTGTTTTATGTATCAACCAAATACACAAGCATCAGTAAAAGCCTCATCATTATCCATATGCTCCTAAAATAGTGCAAAAATTATCATCTGCCATTAAAATGTATAACCCTTTCAAGGAGTATTGGGATTCAAGGAAATTGCTATCAGATTGTCTCATCCCTGCCAAGATTTAGTTTTGCAATACTATCCCAAACATTTTTTATTGCTCAAAAACAAGGGGAAATTGACAACACTACAAATGGAGGTTGGTATCAAAGTTTTTGTGTTTTCTTTTATTAATCCCTGAAATCTCAGTCCTAAAAGGAATATTTGGGGAAAACTGCAAACATTTGTTGCAATAAAATGCATGAAGGTATCTGCCTGAAACTTGGCATCTAAAGAGTCTGCCATCATTGTTATACAGTACTCCATCCATTCTACCAAAAGCTGAAGCCCCTTCAGTTTGAGGTTTCTCATTCTAGCTGGATCTAGAATTCTTTTTATCCAAATTGAATCATGAACCTTGAAGAGGGTATGATTATTCTTGAATATCTTGTTATAAATTTTCAATCATAAATCTCCAATTCAGATTAATTCAATGTGTTAATTTCTGAAATCTTATACCTTTTGTTCATTGAACTCAGAGTGCTAATCATAGAATTACTGGCTTTTCTCACTGAATTGAACAATCTATAGAATTCACATACGTTACGTGCTTCTTATTTGATTTGATACTATTGTGATTTAAATATTCTTTGAGCAACGTCTCCATAAATTGTCAACTGCTTATTATTTAATTACTCTTATAGAATTAGTCTCAAAATTAGTTTATTTTATTTTAAAATTATACAATAGTTTTATTTTTGGATCTCTAGAATACACATATCTGTTATACAAGAAAAAAATATCCCAACAGAATTGTTATGTGGCAGAACTCAATTTGTTATTCATGTCACAATCAATTAAATGTCATGAAACTGGTTACAAAGACCAGTTGTAATATCCAACATTCAGCATCCAGCAACCAAAAATATCATTGAAGAAATATATTTTCAGTGCTGAAAATTATTAAGCAAATATCCTCACCTGAAATTCATTGGCATTTGGCATTCATTAACAATTCCTATCTTCAGTTGATGAACCATAATATCATTTATATTGTGTCAGAATCCCTGCAGAATCCCTGTATCTTCACAACAGAGATAATGAAGATGTGGAAGGAAGAAAAAATACATTTGCGCACCATGTTCACCTTCCACTTTTATTTATTGATTACTTTATTCATCAAACTCGAACAATATCCAGATACCTTTGAGTGGTTTACAGATGTAAACCATAAAACAATATAAAAAAAGATATGATTAAAAAATAGAATTAAAACAAAATGTTATTATGTTCAGAGAAGTAACACAATTTGCATAGAGCTGTTTCTCCACAGTCAAGAGCTGGGAACTTTAGGAAGCCAATCAGAGAAAAAAAATGAATATACTTAGTTGAAACTGAATTTGGTTTTTATTTGACAGATCCTCCCTATCCTTTGATGCATGAGGCCATTGGATACAGAAGAGTGCCAACTGACCTGCCCTTTTTTTCAGACCCTGTGATAGATATATCTTTCCTGTAAGCCAAGTAACTTGTGAGGAAGCTTCTGCCTATGCTTCACCATTCATCTGAAAAATAAATAACCAGTTTCCATATTGAAGGACAGGAGAGAGATAAAATATTCATTGAACAGAGGCAAAAATAACATAAAATTCTATAATGTCAGTCCACTACTGCCTCGATAAGACCTACTAAATCATATTCAATACCAGAATTCTAAATACAAAGGACTTGACTTCAGTGACCAAATGGCTGTGTGCCATATGGTTTGTAGAAAACATTATCAACAGTCAATTACCCAGAGAGTAAATACTTACCCGCTGTAAATTACTGGGCTATAATTCTATTCCAGTGAGGACTTTATGACACTGCAAACCTCAGGAATGAAACTAGATTGTTCTTGCATACACAGCTATGGAAATATGATCACCATTCTTGTCCCAATTATGCTCATTTGTAATGATTAAAAAACCCTTCAGTCATGTGCTGGGGATTAAAAGCCTATCATTTATAAAACTGCATGTGAGATAGAGGAGATCCAGAGATGCACACATTTTATCTGATTGTCAGCGTCAGAGGTTCTGTTGAGGCTTTAAATCAGAGACAGGAAAAACAGAAATTCAGGATGGTTAAATTTTCTTAGAGTTCACAGGTGGGAAAAGGCTTTCTACCTACTTAGTACATAGCTATCAAGTTAGAAGAATGTAACTTAGTTTAGTGATAGAACTTTGAATATAGAAATCCTAACTTCAGTTCCTGGAAATTCAGCCATTACAAAAATAAATCCTTTTATTTATGAAAGAGCATTTATATCTATTAAATTCTAGATCTAATAAATAAACAAACAAGCCCTTATGCCAGACTACCTGTGTATCTGCAATATTAAAAAAGTTCTATAGTGATAGCCCTGTCAGAAGTGGTGGGAATAAATAGCAAGAAAGCTGTATTTAAAAAAAAATAAGGGAGGAAACCACCTGGAAGTGAAAGGAATTAACAGTGAAACTTTAACAAGATTCCTAAAAAATACATTTTAACTGAAACTTTGTAACAAGATAAGACAACCCCAGGAACAGAAAGTGGAAAAAAGAAGCAAGAAGAAATTGTTTTGGATTATTTGGATTACTTGGTGATTTTAAGATTTTTGGCTATTGGATCTAAAGGACTAAAATCAATCAGGTGGTTGATTAAAAGTTTTTAAATTGGTATCACTCTTGGAAGAATTGAGAATGGAACTTAAAAAACAGAAAGAAGATGCACATGAAGGAAGAGGTTCTTTTGGCTTTGTATTTCAATTTTTAGAAATGGAGATCCTGAACTATGAGAAACAACAAGAAATGCCTGTAGAACAAGAAGACCTGTACAAAGAAAAAACCATTTTCAATGACCAAGCATTTCTATGTGGGGAAAAGAAAGGGAAGGGGAGAAAGAGAGTGAAAAATTTAAGATCTGAAAAACAACTAAAAAAAAAGAATAGTTTGAAAAGTAATTATAACATTAGGAAGAAAGAGAAGAGAAGATTACAGAAGAGAGAATCAGAATTAGAGAGAGAAGGGGTCAAAAAGGGAAGGGAGAAGAAGAAGGAGAAGAGGGAAGGGAAAAGAAATTATAAAGGACAGAATCAGGACAGAGAAACAGGGAAAACGTACAAGACAGAGATAATGGGTGAAAATTTAATTGAAAGGGGGATTCTGCAAGGTTACATAAGATAGTATTGTTATATTAGAAATCGAAATGAACCTTGAAAATATGAAACAAGTGTGATTAAAATGATAGATAAAATACTCATTGTAATGTAATGGAATGTTTAATAAATAAATGAAATAAAGAGAATGAGAGAATGAAATTAGGAAAGGAGAGGAACATTTTAATTATTATAAATGTGTTATAAAAATAAGTGAAGAGGAATATGAAAGAAACATGAAAAAATTATGGAAATATTATAAGTGTTCCTAGAAGTATGATATTCTATTGAAAAGGAATGTTAAAGATGTCAAATATTATAACTAACATTAATGATAGAGCTGAATTGGAATAGAATAGGTATTTTATTTATCATTGTTATATATATATTTTCTCTTTAAGAACTTAGTGCATATTTTAAGAATGTACCAAGCAGATTTCAACTGGAATTTATGTGTTATATTGAATGTTATAATTGTAAAAGCATAAATTGAAGTTTAAATAAGAGTTGAATGGATAAAAATTAAAAGATACAAAGGTGTCATGCTCCAATTAGTAACTACAGGGGAATTTTTTGTTTAATGAGAAAAGAAAATATGAAATTGAAACAGGACAGACAAAAATATAAATATAATGACTAGAAAGGTATTGAAACTTAGAAAAAGATATATATAATTGAATTTAGAAAGGAAAGAGATCATTAAAAGTAAGATTGAGAAAATTAAGGGAAGGAAAAATTATTGAGAAAATGTTAAAATAGTAATAAGATATGGAATAGAACACAAAGATGAATATGAAATTGAATTTGTGTCTGTATGGAGGAGTGATAACCCGGGACCATACTATTCTCAAAAAAGAAAGAAAGAAAGAAAGAAAGAAAGAAAGAAAGAAAGAAAGAAAGAAAGAAAGAAAGAAAGAAAGAAAGAAAGAAAGAAAGAAATTTTACTTGTATTATGTTTTGTGAAAACCCAAATATTTTTTTTATAAAAATAAAAAATAAAATTGCAGAAATCTAAAATGTTTTAGACCCTGGACTTCCAGGGGAAGAAAATGGTGAACTGACATATTTCTGAAGAGCTTCTAAGGCAAAGAGATTGAGGATCTGAACTTCTCCCAACAAGAAGAAACCAAGAGATTGCCCATATATGCTCTGGAAGACTATCCTGATGAAGAAACCCACTGGAACCAGAGACAAACTGCAGACTATGAGAAAAGTATCAGGAACCAAGGAAGAAACATCAAGATCTCAGCCTCAAGTGAAACTGCCTTAAGAACAATGGGTTTGACTCAACCCAATGTCTAGTCCCAGTTTCTAGCACACATTTGGAATATTTACATTTTTTTATATTTTATTTGATTTGTCAATCACTTACAAAATACAGATATAAGAATAAATATAGTTTTGAATACATAAGATAGATACTTATAAGAAAAATAAAAAACAATAGGACAGGGGTGGTAGGCACAATTGGTGGGTTTATGCACGCCCCCTACAGGCCTCTTAGGAAGGGGGTGAGGTCAATAGTAGACAGTCTAAGGTTAAAGTTTTTGGGGTTTGGAGAAGAAACCACAAAGTCAGGTAGAGTATTTCAAACATTGACCACTCTGTTGCTTAAGTCATATTTTCTGCAGTCAACTATGGTGAGGTTAACCTTGAGTTTGTATCTATTGTGTGCTCTTGTATTGTTATGATTGAAGCTGAAGTATTCATTTGCAGGTAGGACATTGCAATGTATGATTTTATATGCTATATTTAGATTGGACCAGAGGTGTCGTAGTTCTAGGTTTTCTAGGTCTAGAGTTTCAAATCTGGTGGCATAAGGTATTCTGCAATGAGTAGAGGTGCAGAGAACAGTTCTTATGAAATATTTCTGGCCTTTTTCAATTGTGTTAATATCAGATACATGATATGGGTTGCAGGCTGATGAGCTGTATTCAAGTATAGGTCTAGCAAATATTTTGTATGCTCCAGTTAGTAGTGTGATATTACCAGAGAAGAAGCTACGTAGGACTAGATTAACAACTCTTAATGACTTTTTGGCTATGTAACTACAGTGGGCTCTAGCACTTAGATCATTAGAGATGAGTACTCCAAGGTTCCTTGACAAAGTTTGGATCCTCAACAAGGTCTTGACTATTCAACTTGTATTTTATTTTCTGATTTTTTTTCTGCCAATATGTAGGACAGAGCATTCATTTGTTGAGATTTGAAGTGGCCGTTTTATTGACCATTCTGATACATAGTTGAGGTCTTTATAAAGGGTATTGTCGGTGGTGTTGAATAGCTTTACATCAACGGTGAAGAGAATGCAGTTGCTCTTAATATGATCACAGAGGTCATTTATGTAGAGTATGAAGAGTGTTGGTCCTAAAACACTGCCTTGGGGGACACCACTGTTGACAGGTACAGAATTTGATAGGACAAACCCTATTTTGACCATTTGTTGTCTGTTTGACAGGATATTTTGCTAGCTACATCAAGCAAAGCAGCAGAGAAACTAAACACTCACCTAGTGAGTGTTCCTTTTATCTGGGGCATATAAAAATGAAATGAAAAGAAATAATTAAAAGAATTTAAAACTAATTTAAAACAAAAAGTCAATTAAGAATTTTAATTATGAAAAAAGTAAGATTCATTAGAAGACTCATTAAATTTGGAGTATTGTTTATTTTAAAGCACTTTGGATTTAAATAAACAAATATATTTGTGAGAAAGAAGAGTATTTAGCTTTCTCAAGAAGACTCACGGGTGGATTTTCTTAAAGAGATATTGGGAAAGTTGTGAAAGATCACATGACTGTAGAATCATAGACAGCTGGATGTGTCTAAAGAGTTAAGGAAAACAAGAAAGACTTATTTTTCTTGCTTTACCTCTCTGGACTACACATTTCTGGAGAGAAATTGATAATACTAGGAAAGTTACAAAAGAAGGGAGAAAAGGGTATCAAAAAAGCAAATAGGAATTATTCTAGAGAGTATACAAATATTGCTGAAAAAAATTGAAAAGAATCTTGCAGTGACAGTATGATTTATTGAATATGTTAAGCATGATTTGATTTCATTGAAGGGAGAATGGAAAAACAATATACAAAGATGGAAGAAAATATGAATTAACAATTTGAATAATCTTCAATATAAAGAAGTGAAATGGAAACAATAAGCCATGAGACAAAAAAAGATAATGTGATACTACCCAATTTAAAAGAGAAAACTTTTGCCTAAGACTGAGAGTAGCTACAGAGCCTGCTGGTAAAGATACTAAGCGAGTTGTTGAAGCTCTAACTGAAAAACAAAAAAAGGAGGAAGGACACATGGATGTAGGAGATCCATGTATTCTTCTTCCCAAAGACAGAATTAATACAAGAATAGTTACAAAATGTACTAAAAATATACTTGTGTAACTTGGCTTGCTAAGAAGACCAGAAACCAGATTCTAGCATAACATCTTAATCTAAATTAAATTTCAGTAATACCAGAGCATTGCTTAATAATTTTATTCTTATAAGAATCTTTTTTGCACAAGAGGAAAGAAAATAAATTTGAATTTTTTGACTAGGCATAAGATGATATTTTTAATAAAACATCAGAAACCCCGTATGGATTTTTGGCCAAAAATGGACAAAAATAAGTTTCTAGATTTGCCAATTGAAAAGTTTAAATCTGAGAAGAAGCAGCCATGTAATATAATCTTAAAGATGGTGATGCTAAGTCTGTAACTGAGGTAAAGAAGATCAGAAGTTCTTTCAATATCTGTTCCTTTTCTTCTTTCCTTTCGTTCTTTTTTTTTTTCTTTCTTATCTCATCTTCTGTATTTTCTCATGTTTATTTTACTCATTTAAAAATCACTAACTAAAAAAATATTTTAAAACAAAAATATCTCTCCATCATGTGAAGCCATGGAGAAATGAATTGGAAGGATTTCCCCAAATTTTCCATTCCATAACAATCCCGCTGTATCTTCTTGTATATGATGTGTTGCTACATGATGTGATGATGACCAAATTAAAAGAGTTTTTAAAATATACTGTAATATAACTGCAGGATAAGATTATCCACAAGTCATAGGCACCATATATTAAATACCCCTTTATAGCAAGTCGGTGTCTTCGAAGGTGTAATGAGCTTCAGTTCCCATAAACCTTGTTGTTCTTGTAGTTTTGAGAGACAACTATTCTACAAGAAATCAAACATTCTCAAGTTGTATTCATAAACATCTTGGTCACAAAATGCAGAATAAATTTTAGTCAGTGGGCTCTTACTTGTTTTTAAAATGTGCTCATATATATGTGGAGAGGGGAGATTTGAGAAAATAATCTCCAGGAAAGTGGTTAAAAGAATCCTCTTCAACTATTGCAAAAATAATAGGAAAATGGGTCTGTTTATATTGAATGCAGTTGTTTTGTTTGTTAATGCTGGTGGGTGAATGACATCTTGAGCTAAGAGAACAGAATTGAAGAAAATAGAGGAAAACGTTATTGTTTTCTTTGACAATAGAGAAAATAGTTTGAAGGGACATTAAAATGAAATCCTGAAAATCATTTTTCCAGAGACGTTGTTTAGCTTAATTCTGTATATTTTTGGTAAGAACTGGAATGCTTCAGAAGAAAGAATATACTTGCACGAATGTATTACAAAAAATGAATAAGAAGTTTCAGCTCAATTCTAGAAAAATAAGCTGGTAGAATATAGCTCACATAATTTATTATTAGTGTGAGTATATAATTCATTTGAAAGGATATTTTCCATAAATTGGAATTGTGCATATGTTCCATAAATATTTATTATTTATTATTTATTTTTATTCTTTCAGTGCTGGCAATAACCAATCTGGATGTATTCTACTTCTGTCTTCTCAGCCTCCAACACTCTCCACCCTAAGAGGTCCCCCTCAAGTCCTATGTATGCATTATTCTTATAAGATAATTTACAGTGATGAAAAAATTAGAACAGTTCAGAACTATAATTTCTCCCTTTCTTTTCTAAATTTGGAACATTTTTTTCATTTTCTCCCATGCCATCAGTCTTCTAAATTATAGAATTTTTTTTATTGGCCAAGTGTGTACAATCACCTAACACACCTAATTTGTATGTCTAAACACCTAACTGCCACAGCACAGTCTTATGCCTAAAGCTATCTATCCATGTAGTAGGTCTGAACTGCTATTATCCTTGTCATCTTCTCATCTTTTTCATCATCTCATCTTTCTCACCTTCTCATCATGCTACCTTCCCCTATTGGTATCTCATGATTTATCACTTGTTGTTTGTGTCTTATGATTTATGATTCTATCTTATGATTTATGACTTATCACTTATGCACTGGAGGCAAATTCCTTGTGTGTCCAATCACACTTGGCCAACAAATAATTCTATTCTTAAAATATGTTTTCTGTAATTAGATGCTCTGAATCTCAGCCAAGCTTGAGGAAATTTTAAATTTGGATTTTAACTGCTTTGGAAGAAAATATTTTCAGTTTGGACAGTTTCTGGACTTTTTAATATCAAATGCTGTCCTAGGTTATTTAACCAATCTGAAAGCTCATGCTTCTACTTCCTATATTATATGAATTATGTTCTCTTCCTGATTTACAATGAAGAAACCAAGAAAATGCCATGTTTTTCTTCAAGTGATGGATGAGAATAACTTCTGTGTATGTAGCAATATTTTTTCATCCTAAAAATGTCACCAAAATTGATTTTTTAATGCTTTTCATTTAACACACTATAGTAAGGGTGACTTTTAACTCATTTTTGTCCTGTTCTCCTTTGATAAATGCCATTTCAACAATGCATGGTAGATTACTGCATGGCAACATGTGGGCTTATCTCTTACACTGCATTGTGAGCTATTTTGCATATTTTAAAAACAGTTTTTTCTCAACAACGTGGTGTGTTTACAGCGGAAAAAAAAGGCAATTTTATCTCTACGCAGTAGAAATGATATTTGTTTTCTATTTCCTCCTGTATTTATGACATTGCCTTTTCTCTGAGTTTGGCAAAACCAGCATTTGGGAATTTATTTTTCCTTTTTCCTCTATTAGACCATAAATCATTGTATAAGTGGAAATCAAACAGGGATCTAGCAGCTTCAGCATTAACCAAATCTCATTGTTATATCTGAAGGTACAGTGAAGTAATTTGAAATATAAAGTTAATTATATGTTGTAATGAGTTTTCCCCCTCTTCACTCAAAATATAGGAAAGTGTGACACAACATTTTTTTTTCCACAGAAGAAGCACATGTTGGTGAAACTGCTCAGTTACATAAAGTTCTTGATGGCTCCACTTGTATAGGCCAGTTAGATCAGGTGATGGTGGTCTGAGGTAACTGTCCACTGATTGATTGATTTGGCTCACACACTATTCCTATGAGAAACTGGCTTGGAACAGCCGTATTCTCCTCCGTACCACAATCAGGTTTATGCAGTCTGGAATCACACAACTTTTTCTGCCCTGGGAGAGATGAATTCTATGGAGGATTTGACTCTACACCATTTCAAATGAATCATCCCATCACTTCATATTCAGAAATCAAAGCAGAGACTGACTTCAAAGCTCTGAATGGAATGGCTATGAAGTACTTCCCAGGTCATTTTATGCCACTTTGTGGCATAAAATATCCATTGTGTGAATTTAATAATGTGTGTGCAGGCACAAGTGTTAAGATTAGGAAGGGGTACTACTTTTTTGATCTGTCGACTTTCTTTTAGGATTTATACTATAGTTTTCTTACGTTTTTGCTGATCTTTTGCAAGTGTAATAGGAGGGGTTCGAGGGATATCAAAACAGAAGAGGGGAGGGTTAAAAGCCACATACAATTTTAGGATTGCAGAACATCCTACTGGAAAATCTGAAGATTGTATCAATATCATGCAATAGTATAAAGAGGATCTCCAAGGTTTTTCATATCTTAAAACAAATTCAGCAGAACTCCTGCATAGTATGGTGGCTAAGGCGTTGGACGTAACTGCTCCGTTAGCACTTGGTCAGCAAAGGTTTCAGTCCAACTTCAGCTAAGAAAGTTCACTGAATTACTTTGACTCAGTAATTGCTTCTCAAACCAACTTGTTTTTTGGGTGGGGGTGGGGGTGGGGGGAACAATTGGATAAGGGAACACTGTGCAGAAAAGCAAATGCAGGGTTCAAATGACAAAAACAAAGTCACACCAATAAATCCACCACTTTTGTCTGTGTATCCAAAAGGAGCAGACTGTGCTTAACAGATAATCAGAGTTGGAAGGGACCTTGCAGGTCATCTGGTTTACACTATTTACTTGTTTCAAGGCACAATAAAGAGAGAAGGAACAAGCTGGAGGAAAGTGGCCTCACACAGACATTTTCTGAGCCCTTAAATTTCTAGGAAAAATGGTGGAAAACAAAGGTCTCTTTGTTTTCAGAAGATCTCTTCGTTTTAAAATGTCATTTGGGATTAAAATGACCATATGCAAAAAGCAATACTTCTAATGTTCTATTGAGGTATGGTATTGCACTTTAAATGCAAGAAACAAATATATTGGTGGTATTTGTATTATAAACAGAATTTGTATGTTAAAAAACTACATACACTTTGGGAAATGCCAACAACTGCTGCATACATACATACATTCTTTGGTTCAGTATTTGTAAACAGCAAAGGATCATGCCCAGTATTTCCTAGTCGATCCACTGACAACTACAATGATCTAATGCATATTGATTTTACAGAATGTTGAAAAAGCACTACGCAATCTAAAACCATCCATATCTATTGGACCGGACGGAATAGGTGCCTACTTCTTAAAAATGTTACCCACTGCCATAGCTGAACCTCTAAGCATAATCTTTGAAAAATCCTTCAGGACCAGCTCCGTGCTAAACCTGGCCATGGTCATCCCCATCACTGGCCATGGTCATCCCCATCTTCAAAAAGGGAGACCCCACCCTAGTTGAAAATTATAGACCAATCTCTTTATGCTGCAACATGAAATCAATTATTAACCAATCCATCATCCTCCACTTAGAGACAAACAACCCACTCTCTAACAAGCAATTTGGTTTCAGAAAAAAACTATCCTGTAATCTGCAACTCTTACACTGCAAAAACATATGGACTACACAACTCGATCAGGGCAAAGCAATAGACTCAATTTACATAGACTTCTGTAAAGCCTTTGATTCAGTGGGACACGACAAACTACTCCTAAAACTAAAATCTTATGGTATCTCTGGACACCTGCATAACTGGATAGAGGCATTCCTGTCAAACAGGCAATTTTGCAAATGGACAAAATTGGGAGCATCCTATCAAATTCTGTACCTGTCAACAGTGGTGTCCCCCAAGGCAGCATTCTAGGACCAACTCTCTTGATACTCTACATAAATGACCTCTGTGATCATATTAAGTGTAATTGCGTTCTCTTCGCCATTGATGTAAAGCTATTCAACACCACCAACAATACCCTTCAAAAAGACCTCGACTATGTATCAGAATGGTCAAACAAATGGCAACTTCAAATCTCAACAAATAAATGCTCTGTCTTACATATTGGCAAAAAAAAATTCAGAAAATAAAATACAGGCTGAATAGTCAAGACCTTGTTGATGATCCAAACTCTGTCAAGGACCTTAGAGTACTCATTTCTAATGATCTAAGTGCTAGAGCCCACTGTAGCTACATAGCCAAAAAGGCATTAAGAGTTGTTAACCAAAACCTGCATAGCTTTTTCTCTGGTAATATCACACTACTAACTAGAGCATACAAAACATTTGCTAGACCAATACCTGAACACAGCTCATCAGTCTGGAACCCATATCATGTATCTGATATTAATACAATTGGGAAAGTCCAGAAATATTTCACAAGCAGACTTCTCCACTACTCATTGCAGAATACCTTATGCCATCAGACTTGAAATTCTAGACCTAGAAAACCTAGAACTACACCACCTTCAGTACGATTTAAGTATATTATATAAAATTACTGCAATGCCCTACCTGTCAATGACTACTTCAGTTTCAACCACAACAATACAAGAGCACGCAATAGATACAAACTCAAGGTAAACTGCACCAAACTTGATTTCAGGAAATACAATTTCAGCAACAGAGTGGTCAATGTCTGGAATACGCTACCTGACTCTGTGGTTTCTTCCCCAAACCCCAAAAACTTTAACCTTAGACTGTCTACTATTGACCTCACCCCTTTCCTAAGAGGTCTCTAGGGGGCGTGCATAAGTGTACCAAAGTGCCTATCATCCCTGTCCTATTGTTTCTTTTTAATTTTTCTTATATGTATCCATTTCATGCATTCATAACTATGTTTATACATATACCTGTTATCTTATAATCGCTTGACAAAATAAAATAAATAAATAAATAAATAAAATGTGCTAGATAAAGTTATGAATAAAAAGCCTGCAGATGTTTATGGATTTTTTAAAAAAAAATGATTAAAAGAATCCAAACATCAGGCTATAGCCCTAGTTGCACAAATAATACAGTTGCCAGACATGTATCTCTGAACATGTTTGTGTCTTATTGTTTTGTATCTGTGGTTTGAATGTTCAGAGCAGCAGATTCAAGGCAAAACACAAACAAAGTCCTTTACATTTGAGAAAAACACATAAGCTACTCCCCCCCCCCCAAAAAAAAATCACATGCCTGCCCCTTCTAGATGAACATACAAAAGGAACAGAGCTTATCATGTGACTCTGTTTTGGTCATTGTCTCTTCTTGACACCCATTGGTCTGCAGAAGCCTGTTAGCTCTTGAAGACTACTTCCTCACCCTTTTACTAGTGTGCTTTTACTTGTGACTAGGCACAGCATATAACTGTCTGCGACGAGATGCTTCAATATAACATTGTTATGCCAAGCTTTGTGGCCCTACAGCTCTTAGACAGGTAGAGCTTTACTACGTAGAAGATGGATCTCTTGCCTTTCTTGCCTTTAAAGATGAGCAGAATGTTACTTTTTGAAGCCTCTAAAAAAGCTGTAAGTGTCACTAAAGAAGAAAGTTGACTGTCCTATATTACATAAACAAATAGGGCTCAATCTTTAGAGAAGGAATATAACCTCCCAACAAATGACTTTAATAGAAACACTTTCAGAAAGTGATGATAAGATCTTGTTCCCAGTATTCTGTGATTAATTGATATGGCCTTTAGTTGGTTGGCTTTGGAGATTAAGAGTTCAAGGCCCTTTGTGGAGGATATGTCTTTGCTCTAAAAAGGTAAAGGCAAATGTTCCCCTTGCACATACATGCTCGTTGTTTCCTGCTCTAGAGGGTGGTGCTCATATCTGTTACAAAGCCAAAGAGCCAGTGCTGTCCAAAGAAATCTCCATGGTCATGTGGCCAGCATGAGACTAAAGGCACACAGAACGCTGTTACCTCCCCTATTTTTCTACTTGCATTTTTACATACTTTCGAACTGCTAGGTTGGCAGAAGCTGGGACAAGTAACGGGAGTTCACTCTGTTACATAGCACTAGGGATTTGAACTGCCGAACTGACCACCTTTCTGATTGACAAGCTCAGCAACTTAGCCACTGAGCCACCATGTCCCTTCGTCTTTGCTCTAGACAAATTTAAAATGCAGCAAGTTCTTGGATGCTACATCTTAGACTAGAAAACTTGATTAGATATCAGACAGATAAAAATATTGCACAGATCAAAAACTGATGGATCCAGAATACAAATATATAGTAAGTTCTCAGTGTCACCAGAGAATTAAGTAGTGTACTTGGGGGACAGCATATGAAATAGCATTCGATTTTTAAGATTAATAGAGCTCAAGGCAAGCAAAAATCACACATTAAATATGCCCACAAAAGTTAAATTTTAGGGACAGCAAACATGGTCAGCAGGAGATATATGCAAGCACTGAGTGACCTGGAAAGGCAAGAATATAATTATTTGTTTTCCATGAAGTGAAATGTCATGTTATTATGTATAATTCAGCATATGAATGGAAGAGAGGCAGGAGTTTGTAAGTCTCCCAAAAAGCAGCATATTAGTGAGAAAAACATGGAAATAAACATTTACCACTAGCTAAAAGTAATTGTGCTGGAAAGATAATATTCATTAGAAAATGACTCTTTAAAATATCCACTAAATGCATTAGTGTGATGATATAAAAGTTCTAAATGTTTTATGGAAACATGGACAGTCTGGATGCAATAGAAACAAGAGGTTTTTTTTTTTAAATCAGACTGAGAAGGATTACATAAATAAGAAAATAAATTAAAAGGTAAAATATGAAAGAAGGAAACAACAAGGGACATTAATCCTATTTCAAAATAAATTTCACTGTGTATTTTTGAGGACCTGCTATAAGTTATCTACTTCTTGTCACTGACATCTTTTCAAGAGCATCAAAAGTGTATCAATGGATTAATCTTAGACTTGCCTGCCTGAATAAGTTTTCCAATGACTATCACTTTGGATGTACCTTCTTCTTCCTTGTATTATTCACTCCTTTGAAAAAGTGCCATAGGATTGTCCCACCAAATCCACGCTGATCAGGATGACTTCCTCCCCCATAGGCAAATAAAAACAAATACAAGAACCATTATGGATATATTAGAATATTATGAAGTACACACAACCAAGACAATGGCATTGATATTTTTAGACGCCCAGAAGGTATTTGACAATCTGAATTGGAACTTTCTTATTAAACAACTGATAGGCATGAAATTTCGTGAAAATTTTATAGGATTCATTAAGACAATTTATAATATGCAAACTCCAAAATTATTAATAAATGGGGAAAATACAGATAAATAAGGGAGTAAGACAAGGCTGCCTCCTAGCTCCTCTATTGTATATATTGGCAGAAGAGACACTTTTAGTACAAATTAGGCAAAACCAAGAGATTAGGGGACTAAAAATTAAAAAAAGAGGAATATAAACTCCAGGCATTCGCCAATGATATGGCATTTATATTAGAAGAACCCTTAGAAACGAGCCCTATGCTACTAAGAGAAATAGAAGAATATGGAAAGGTGGCAGGGTTAAAAATTAACAAAGAAAAAACAAAAGTGTTAACAAAAAAACTGTACAAAGGAGCAGAAGGAAGAACTAGCAAATAAATTAGGTATGCAGGTGGTAAATAAAGTAAAATACCAAGGCATCTGGTTGACTGCTAGATGTTCATCGATTAGAAAAGATAACTATGATAAGTTAACAACACAAATAGTTAAAGATTTAGATAATTGGGTCAAATTGCAGTTATCACTATTGGAAAGTATTTCAATACTAAACATGAATATTTTGCCAAAATTGTTGTTCTTGTTTCAAACAGTGCCAGTCAAATTGGAAAAGATTTTTTTTGTGTGTGGAATTAAACAAAAGTATATCTAAATTTATATGGCAGAAGAAAAAACCCAGAGTGAAATAAAAATTATTACAGGATGCCAAGAAAAAAGGAGGATTTGGCCTTCCAGATTTTGAATTATATTATGATGCTGCTATACTAAACTGGCTTAAGAATTGGGTTAAATTAGAAAATAGAAGGTTATTAGTATTAGAGGGTTTTGATCTCCAACTTGGCTGGCACGCCTTCATGTGGGAGGGAAAATCTAAACAACATTCATATTTCCAAAGGTACCATGTAAGAAAAGTGTTCTTCAATATCTGGGGAAAGATTAAACAAAACCACTACCCAAAGGTTCCATTGTGGCTATCTACACTGGAAGCAGTTACACATCCAAATGTATTGGATTATGAAAATACTGTCAGGTATAAAGATTTATTATATGACACTGGAGAGCTTAAAAATAGGAACCAAATACAAATTCAAGGAAAGGAGATAGCATGATGGCCCTTTGCACAAATACAAACCCATTATAAAAAAGATAGAGAACAATTTGGCTTTAATATGACTCCACAAGAATTAGATAAAATATGGCTAGGAGAGGAAAAGAAAACAATTAGTAAAACATATAAATATCTTTTGGACTACAAATTAAGAGAAGAAATGGTTACAGAATCTATGATAATTTGGGCAAAAAACATGGGTCATAGTATTGAATTAGATAAGTGGGAACACATTTGGCAAACAAATTACAATTTACCTATGTCAGTCTCGTATAAAAAAAACTTATATAAAATAGTTCATTGCTGGCACCTACCTCTTGCAAGACTGGCTAGGTGCCAGCAATGAACTATTTTATATAAGTTTTTTTTATACGAGACTGACATAGGTAAACAACCTCCCACCCAATTGTTGGAAATGTCATTACGCACAAGGAACATATTTTCACATGTGGTGGACTTGCCCACGTGGTCAGGAATTTTGGAGAAATATTAGAAATTGGATTTTAAATATAACAAAACAAAATTTAAAACTTGAACCCGAAACCTTTCTGCTAAGTATGATAGATTCAAACATGACAAAAAATATCAATATTTAATTTTGCACATCATAACTGCGGCCAGAATAACCTACGCACAAAACTGGAAACTGTCTTCCATTCCTTCAGAGGATATGGTAATTAAAAAAATACATGAATGCGCTAAGATGGATAGCCTAACCAAACTGTTAAAAATTAAAGAAGATAGTGACTATTATGAAATATGGAACATTTGGTATGAATGGTTAAAGAAAAGGTAATATTTGATATTTGGATAAGTTATGGACATGCCAGAAGACGTGCATTTAATCAGAAACTATATAGAGAAATTAAAACATTAAAAGAACGAAGGAGTTATGGTAACAAGGCAGATCATGTCAATGATAAAGATAAAGAAAAAAAAAAACCATTGTTCAATATATGCTGTAAAATCTATATATGTATGTGTGTGTGTGTGTGTGTGTGTGTGGTATTCAGGTTTATTCGGGTATTTTCCCACGTCATTATAGTTGTGCTTTTAAAGTTGTAGCAACGTTTTGGCAGAATTTCATCTGCCATCATCAGGCTTCTGTATAGTGTTCTATAGTGTTCTATACACTATACAGAAGCCTGATGATGGAAGATGAGATTCTCCCGAAACGTTGCTACAACTTTAAAAGCACAACTGTAATGACGTGGGAAAATACCCGAACAAAGCTGAATACCATACATGTAAGTACCCGCGAAAACATAAGAAAACATATATATGTGTTTTTTTAAAAAAAAAAATCCACTAAATGCATTAGAGTGGTGATGTAAAAGTTCTAAATGTTTTATGAAAGCATGGACAGTCTGGATGCAATAGAAACAAGAGGTTTTTTTTTTTAAATCAGACTGAGAAGGATTACATAAATAAGAAAATAAATTAAAAGGTAAAATATGAAAGAAGGAAACAACAAGGGACATTAATCCTATTTCAAAATAAATTTCACTGTGTATTTTTGAGGACCTGCTATAAGTTATCTACTTCTTGTCACTGACATCTTTTCAAGAGCATCAAAAGTGTATCAGTGGATTAATCTTAGACTTGCCTGCCTGAATAAGTTTTCCATGACTATCGCTTTGGATGTACCTTCTTCTTCCTTGCATTATTCACTCCTTTGCAAAAGAGCCATAGGTTTGTCCCACCAGCAAATCATTTCACCAGACAATGTATGTATCTGCAATGTATTGTGAAATCTAAATGCAGAACTTAGAACCTCTTCTTTTCCATGCTCAATGGTTGCATTTAAATTTATTTTATGGATTTAATTTGCAGGTGCATAAAGTAGAAAAATATATCTAAAGACAAGTAAAACTGGCACCTTCCTATTTATATTATTTTGAAATGAGATGCTCTTGCAGCTACTGTTGTAATTTATCTAATGTTGGTTCTTTAGTCGATTTGTCTCTCGTTTTCCAATTGCATAGGACTGTTGATAGCAGTAATGTTAGCCAGAATTCTTTTGGTTATACTACCTGCAAAAGTTACATTTTGAGACTCTTCTTTAGAGATGGATGGAGAAGGAAATGGAAAATTACTTTGAATAATAGCTTCTAGAAATCCCTAAATAAAAGTAGTTATCTGAACGTGATCTGCTACTGCAGAATAGTACCTGTATCAGAGAGGCTATGATTTATGAGGAAACATGATAGTAAGGAATACTGCCTTAGGAAGCATATTCAGAATGCAATCTTGTTCATAAAGATAATGTCATAAGAAAAATGGTTGCTATGGTAGAATTAAATAGCAAGATGGATATATACAAAATACAACAGTGAAGGCAAGGATGAAGTAAAATAGTAAACATAAAATAGCTAAAAAAATTAAAAAGATGATTTCTGATGAGGGTACTAAATGTCATTGTTAGATGCCACTGAAACTTTGATAAATATTCAGTATCCCATTCTGAACAAATCTAATGGAAGCTTTTCCATTTTTAATCTTTGTGGGATTCACTGACAAATCATCAAGAACAGAGGTGGTATTCAGCAGGTCTGACCAGTTCTGGAGAACCGGTAGCAGAATTTTTGAGTAGTTCGGAGAACCGGCAAATATCACCTCTGACTGGAGATTTTACAGTATTCTTCCCTTGCCATGCCCACCAAACCATGCCCACAAAACTGGTAGTAAAAAAATTTGAATCCCACCACTGATCAGGAAATATGGTAACTTACAAGCAATTGTTGTTGGCCAGAATTTCTAAAACAAACAAACAAACAAACAAACAAACAAAAAACAGTTTTGTGCTATTTTTTGGAAAGTTTTGGAAACACTGGGAATTGGTGACATAAACTTTTAATTAATAAATAGATTCAAGTTATTGTTGTGGTCTCCCATCACTTCTGATACATTTACTGGTACTTATCATATTACTATACTGCCTATCCTTCTATTTTTTCCCCATATGAAAGACTTTAAAAATGAAAAATTAAATGCTGATGAACTGCATAATTTACTTACAATGCAATACTTGAACTTTAAGGACTGACGATATTCCAAGAAATTGATTAAAATATTTTTGTTTATTTTTCTTGTTAGTATTTCTGATTTTTCCCCTTTCAAAGCTTACTTTTAAAGATTAAAATAACTAAATTTATTTTGTGACAAAAAGCTAATTGGCTTAGACAATGCATTATTACATTAATTGGTGTAGATCAATAGCAGATAATGTTGTAACCTTCCTTGTTAGATGATTAGAATTCATGCAGTTCTTCTGCAACTCCCTGTTTATTTAAACTGAACTAACTTGTGCAATGCTTTTTATGTTTTTGTAGACAGAAAAAAATGCAGGCTTTTCATATGTGATATTTCTATTTTGTAAATACTGTTGGTCTGTTTAGAATATCCTTTGGTTCAGTGGTGGGATTCAATGTTTTTTACTACCAGTTCTGTGGCATGGTGGGCATGGCAGGGGAAGGATACTGTAAAATCTCCAGTCAGAGGTGGTATTTGCTGGTTCTCCGAACTACTCAAAATTTCTGCTACCAGGTCTCCAGAACTGGTCAGAACCTGCTGAATACCACATCTACTTTGGTTCTTTCTTAAAAAGCCAATCAACTATTTAATGCCTTGTTGCACTTCTGCTGCTGTTCTTGTTATCGTTAAAAGCCATTCAATAGTTGATCTCAGGTTATTACAGGGGTGTCAAACTCAAGGCCCAGGGGCCAGATCAGGCCCACGGGGTGCTTAGATCTGGCCCACGAAGCTGCTCTGGAAAAAGGGAAGGACTGGCAGTGCCTCTGCCAGCTCCCTTTTAGCTGGCAGAGGGTTGTAGGAGGCAGTCGCAGCCAAAAATGGAGTTTGGGAGCAGAGCCTTTTCGCTAGCAGAGCGCTCGGGCTGCCAGAGGCTCCCCCAACACAAGTGATATTGAACTTGCCACACTCACCCCAGCCCCACAAAGTCAAACACAACCCTGAAATTGAGTTTGACCCCCTCCCCAGGGGTATTAGATCACCAAAGTGACATGCTGACCTAACATCAAATGGGTAATGAAATGAGTGTCATTTTGAGGGGAAACAAACTTTTTTCAACGAGTATTAAGAGGGAAGTAAAACTTAATCTTTCTTAATTGTTATGTAACTCCATTTTCTTACATTCATCTTTCCATGCATTTTTTTTTT
This sequence comes from Pseudonaja textilis, assembly GCF_049901715.1. NCBI lineage: Eukaryota > Metazoa > Chordata > Lepidosauria > Squamata > Elapidae > Pseudonaja > Pseudonaja textilis. The sequence continues at coordinate 8,844,774 of NC_141994.1, read as the reverse complement.
TCATATTTAGGAACACTTTGAAAAATTATCTGCTATTCAGAATGATGAAGTTTCTCAATCATCCAGGAAAAGTTGCTTGACACTGGCAACTGGAATTCTTTCCTTTTTGGTCTGAAACTTTTCACTAGTTATCCTAGTAGCTTCTTTAGTCTTAGCAAGTTGGTTAGGGTAGGAGCCCCAAACCTTTTGGGCACTAGGAACCAGTTCCATGTTTTTTCCGCAGACCTGGGGAGGCATGGTTTCACATGCTGCCTGCATCCTGCAGATGGGGTTTCACTTATTTGCACGGCCTGGTTTCTGGCATGCTGCAGTCCAGGGCCGGTCCATACACCAGTGGTTGGAGACCCCTCAGTTAGAGGACCCATATATAATAATATTTCAAAACAAAAAAAAAAGAAGTCCACTTGCCATGACTCAACTTCCAAACGCTGCTATTTAGTTTGTTCAGTCTGAAATTCATTTTCATTATTTCCATTCATGTTTTCCTCACAATGATTGTTTATAGCACAAGCAAATAGCTGCTCCATCTGTTCCTGCAGCTCATTTTTCTGTTGTTTTTTTTCTTCTTCTTCCCAACACTCTGGTATACATCAAACAGTTTGCTAATTGGAATTTTTGCACATAGTACATCTCTTATGTCATTCAGCTTCTTTGTGAGCCAATAAGTATTTTTAGAGATGCAGGAAGAGATCAAAAAAGTTACTTATTCTAATTAATACCAACACTTCTGAGACTTGTATATTTAATAATAGTATTCAACTTGGGTTATTTTTAAATCACAGTTTAAATGCTGTCAAGACTCAAACATTCTGCTTCATAGATACTGATGTTTGTTATCATAATATCTTCCTGTGTAACAAAACTGAATGTCTGTGCCAATATTTTCATATCATATCTTTCCACTTTATATTCAGATCCATGATTTTTCTTTCCATTTGAATTTTGAAGTTCATAATAATCTGCAATATACATTACTAATGAGAAAGTAGAATCTAGCTATATTTGAGACTGAAGCCTGACACAAGACCCTGAGAAGATTCTAGGAACAACAGTGACTGAGGAAAGTTAATAATGTAATCTTTGACTTATAACCATTTATTTAGTGACCATTCAAATTTAGAATGGCACTGAAAAAAGTGACTTTTGACCAGTTTTGACACGGTCAGTTTCCTTACTCACATATTGAACCTGTTATTGTAAATATTGTCTTTCGCAAGCAAATGAGATTCTGTTTTCTATAGTCAAGTTCACCATTCTAGTGTTCTTGAAAACTTTGTTTCTCTGAAGCAAATATGAAATTCTTTATATTCTCAAGGATGTGATCCAGTAATGTTGATGATAGATTTGTGACTAGTATAATTCTTCAATCGGGGACTTTCCCATTTTTCTTTTTTTTAGTAAAGTATTTAGAAATTGTTAAAATAGATTGTGTGGACTAAAACTGATTGTTGACAATGAGAAAGAAATGTTAGGTCATAATCAACTACAAATGAGACCCACTGTTTTTGTTGTTAGTGTTGTTTTACACTCCATATACTTGAAGATCTTTTTGGAAGATGGGTATTCTGATGATTTAGATGGGAGGTACCTTTTTTTGCAAAAGTGTTTCAGTGATTATTTATTTAATAAAATTTATTTTTATTACACATATATACAGCTCAAATATATCTAGCCAAGCAGTATATATTATTCTTAATGCTTTATAATAGCAGGATATTCAATTTAGCTAAATATGGGCAATTGAGGATTCGTTGTAAAATTAGAAAATATTTATTGTTTTCAATGATATGTAAAACATCAAAGAAAGCACCTGGGAATTTTCAGTGGCAGTGCTAAATAACAATTTGACAATTATTTAAGCTTTCTCCATCAGAAAGAATAATTGATATTCTATCACCATGTAACTAATATGTAATTGAGCTGTTTAGGGATATTATATTCAAATTGTTAATGATTTTTATTTTAAACTAGAAAATATCCAACTATCTTTTCTGGATATGGGGGCTATTAAACATAAGAGACAATGCATGTGAGAACTATTATTGCTAAACTAAAGTAACCTCACTGGAAGAATTGTTGAAAATGTTGATATTGGGGGGGGGTGGAATTTAAGGCCCAAATGCCAACATAAAATTGCATTGTTCCTACACTGGTGTATTTATAATATTTATCAAATTTTTATGATAACACACAATGATCTCTATGCAGCTGCTTCAGGTAAATTAGTCCAATCACTTAAAAACCTATTGTTTCAGGATGTGGATCTTTAAGGGCATAACTGAAACATGGTGAAATTTATATTATTCAATAATTGTGTGCAATTTTAGAAAGTGAAGATATTGTCATTATTCTATTCTATTCCATTGTCATTATTATTATTTTTTACTTTTAATTATAATCCTTAGTTCTTTCTGGTTCCTTATCCTATTTTTTTAATTCCTTTTTTTAATCAACAGTTTTCCAGTAGGAACTTTTTTATGCAGACTTTTAAAATCTTCATATTTTTGTAGAATTATAAACAATTCAAAGAAAGGATTCTTAAAATTGATGTCAAAATCTTAATTCCAATTCATCTAGCCCCCTTAGTCCATTTATAACTTGGGCTTAATCAATGGCTTAATCACCTTTTTGCTGTTTATTCTAGAAAAATATTAAGTCCTTAAATTTGCATAAAACTTCTTCCACCCAGGATTGAAGAAGACACACTTAATGTAAAGAAACTTGCCATTCTGAAGGCTCTTAATGGAGGGGTCTCCAACCTTGGCCGCTTTAAGCTGGTGGACTTCAACTCCCAGAATTCCCCAGCCAGCTCCCCAATTCTGGGAGTTGAAGTCCACCAGGCTTAAAGCGGCCAAGGTTGGAGACCCCTTTCTTAATGTACAAGAAACAAACAAACAATTTTCAGAAATGATTAAGAAAGGAAATGTGTAAACCCCACGTTAATAAAGTGGTTTGGGCAAAGCTGAAAACTTAGTGTCAGTCCTTGTGATCTTTCTTTCTTATCCCATTTCCTTGAAACATAGTTAAGGAAGGAAAGATATAGTAGTTTTATAATGCCATTTAATTACTTATATCAATTATCATCCCTCCAAAACCACTCGAGGGTACACATACCATTGGATATGAAACTTACTGTGTATGTAGAAAACAGAGGTAATAAAAAAGAATTTTGCTTTGGGGCAGCACATTAAAATGACATGAATTTTTACTAGAAATTAATTTGTTGTGCCAGGTTTAAGATTTAGTAAAAGAATCTTGTGAAGGAATCAAGTAGTAGAGAGGAAAATACTGGTTCTTATATAGTATAAGGATTTTATGAATATGTTACAATTTTTTCCCTATTATTTGAGGATGAGATTATAGACATTACATAAGTGATAATCTTACAAAATGAACTTTATTTATTAGTTCAATTTTCACAGTTTGATTTGAACAAAATATATCTGTGGTTTGAAAACTTCCCACAATAGAGCCACTGATACATGTAAGCTGAACAAGGAGTTTTCAGTCATTTTATCGAAGTAAAGAATTAACACTCAGGTGATGGAGATGTCACTCACTTATGAACCCTACCAGACATGATGTCTTATTTAACTCCATCTACTGTAGAAAGGCTACTTGTCAAAGTTAATCATTAACATAACTTCCCACTGGAATGCATTGACCTCTGGTGAACCTAGGCCTGAAAACAATATTTGTAAGCAAACTATATTATGAGTACTTTTAAAATACATCAATAGCTTAAGTTCAGGCAAGGATATTTTTTGAGCTTTTCAAACTTTCCCAAAAATTAAAAGCATAATATATTTGCAAAGTTTAACTGGAAGCATACACCCATAAGACCCTCTCCCAGATCCAAATAATATAGTTACCAATTTGGAAACTTTTAAGAGCTACTGAAAACTTTAATTTTTTTAAAAAAAGATTTAAATACAGAGAAGTGACACATCTTCACAATGACTATCATCATCTTCATTTAACATTCCCATAATTCCTTGTGGGGTGGAGTCTGCACAACTGAATGGAGCTAGCAGAGTGTTTTAATGGCTGAATGCCCTTCCTGTTACCAATGTGGAGTTTTGTTCAGTAGATATATCCACAGTTGCTCAGAGTGAGCCCAGTCTGCCTCAACCTAGGCTTGAATTCCAAACTTCCTGATTGTGGGATGTGAGCTCCATGTCTAGGCCATCACACCACTCCTATCTTCACAATGACTATAGTCATGAACAAAGCATATTCCACAAGACTAGGAATTAAAGTCGTCTTCCGGTTTGCCAGACTTCGGCGGCGGCAGGGATTCGCAATCCTGCACGATCCCTGTTGCGCTAGCCATCTTGGTGCCTCCGATCCCGACGGGTCTGGAGGATAAGGCTGCCCCGTAGAGGCAGCCGAAGACAGGGGGGATCTGGATAGGGGTTTGGGGGTATCGCAGACCCCCTCCCCAGCAGGCAAAACCCCCTTTTCTCAAGGCGGTGGAATGGCAGTCAGTAATGGCCGCCACAAAGAAGCCAGCAGCTGGTCAAGACTAGGAATTGAAGTCGACACATCTTAAAGTTGTTTAGTTTGAGAGACATTGATCTAGGTAATAGTGAAACCAGCACAGCACAATTAGACTTACAATTGGCAGTATCATACACATGGTACTCAATTTATGACCATAGATTTAGCAACTATCCAAAGTTACAACAGTCTGAAAAAAGTGATTTACAACCAGTCTTACACTTATGACCATCACAGCATCTTATTGATCACTTGATGGTGATTTGGGCATTAGACAAACAGCATGTATCCTGAGGACATGTGATCATCATGTGCAAATCTCCCACCTGGCTTCTAACAAGCAAAGTCAATGGGAGAAACTGATTCACTTAATGACCCAGTGATTCACTGAACAACCATGACAAAAAAGGTTGAAAAATCAGGAAAAGTTACATGATGACTCACTTACTGATGCATAGCTTGGTGACAGCAGTTCCAGGCCCAGTTGTGATCGTATGTTAAGGACTACCTGAAATAAGGAAAAGGGGGCCTTCTTTGAATGTCTTACTCTCTAGTGTTAATTAAGACACTGTAAAATATAAATCAAATCCACTCACAAGACATCAGCGTCTATATTTACATAACACAAAATAAAAACCAATTACTTGCCTGCCAGGAGTCCTTTGATCTAACTGGAGGATGTTCACCATTTCACAGGTTGAATGGCAAGTACTCCCTGATATCACTTCCATTTTCCACCATTCCTCATCCATTTTGAAGAAATTGTATCACCACTTATGACAGCTGCTGGAATATAGATAGTAGTGTGGGTTCCTATTAGAACAGACAAGGAATATATCATGGACCAAAATTTATGTCAAAGAAGACATATATCTTATATAGAGAAAAACACACATATGGGTAAGATAAAATACCCATTTAGTTGTAGAAACAGAAACTGCAGCTTAACTATAAATAAGGAAGTTTGCTGTAACTTTAAGATAAGGAAACATGTTTTGATATATTATGAAAAGAAGCTGTTCCAGGGATGGAGCAGACACTATTTTAATAAACTGATGCATTTTATTTTATTAAGAATGATTGTCTAAGTTGACAACTTTAGGTGAAAAAAAATGTATTTTGACTCTACACTGGTTGTGTGGTGATTTCTGTTTAATTTCTTGCTTGACAATGAAAAAAAGAAAAAGTCTCATCCTTTTGACACAGCCAGAGAAGATGAGCCTGAAGAAACAAATGTCTTCATCAAAACTTGGATGACAGATTTTATTGTTGTTTGTTAGCAGGGATCATTTTGTCCCTGGAGTTTGTACTTCAACCAGCCCTGAGAAAATAAAGCTTGCAGAAGGGGGTATCTTTGATGATGCAACAAAATGCACCGTCCTCTTGGGGGGGGAAATGATGACCCCCCCTGGAACATTATCCCCCCCAGCAATTAGAATGGCTCCTACTCTAGCACTCTTCCGAAAGGCGCTGAAGACCTGGTTCTGCCAGCAGACCAGGGGAACCCAGAGCGGGATGGGGCCCATTAAATTAGTCATGTGAACAGGAGGTGGAGGGGGGTACTTTGATTGTATTAATTTATTATATGACTCTTCTTTTATTAGCTTGATTGTTTTCATATGAGGTTTTATATTCTGTAAGATGCCTTCAATCGCCATGTGTGAATTTATATTTAGGCAATATAAATTCCCTAAATAAATAAAATAAATAAATAAACAAGGGGTTGTAGAATCTTTAAGCCTCTTTTTTTGGTTTCAGAGATCGTCATATTCAAAATTTATATTTTAAAAATATGCAAGACTTTCCAAAAGTCAGTGTCAACTGCAGCCTTTTGATTAGGCATAGCAGGTCAAGTAACCAATGCCCCTTTTTACTAAGGCATCATTTTTGCAGAGTGTGCTCTGGATATACTTGCTCCGATATATGTATCACTTGCTATGTGTATGTCTCAAGTTATTTTATTTTTACTTGTTTATTTTATTTATTTGTCAAAAGCTTACAATATAACAGAAACAAGAATAAACATAAGTTTAAATACAAGAAATAGGAACTAATAATTGGGGACAATAGGACAGGGATGGTAGGCACGATAGTGCGCTTATTGTCACTGCTCTGTAGTTAAATCTTTTGCACCCTGGAATTTATTTATTTATTTTTTACTCTTATTTTTCTTCATGAAAGAATGTGTTCATTAGGTTCATGTTCTTTTAATTGCTTGCTGGAGTTGTTGGTATGTAGGAGGGTTTAGGGATGTGGTTTCTAATTAAACCTTGCAAAAATATATGTATGCCTTTAACTATCAGTAAAATCGAAAAAAGCTGGCTCTAGTTTTCTTTTTTTATTTCATTTAAAACGGTGTTATGTGTGTATGGATGGGGTGTTATATTTCAGGAAAGAGGGAAAAGCAGGCTATTGCTTTAAATATTTTTTGCTCCTGCATTCAAGGTGCAGTTTTTAAACATTCCACAAAAATAAAATATGTTTAGTGCTTTATTTCAAATGTGCTCAGAATAGGGCTTACTTCAAAGTATAAGTTTTCAATACTGTCAGCCGTAAGGTTACCAGGGGTCAATGCAAGATGGAAGATAATGGAAGATAATGTTAATCATTAACTTTAGGTCTGTTAAGCAGACTTTCTTGATAGGATTAGATAGCATGTCATATCCAGTAGGATTTTTAACCTGGTGTCTTTGGCACCATATTGGTTTTGATCATTTACTTTGAAGATATCGCTGATTAAAATTACTGAGAAGCTCCACTTAGAAGTTAATATACACCATAAACCCTGTGATCAATGGTGGTATGCTACCAGTTCGGCCTAGTTCAGCTGAACCGGTAGTTTAAAAAAAGCCTCAGATAATCAGCTGAGTGAATAAAAGACTGAAATGGGAGGCGCGGAGGGTCGCTCCTAGCTTTTCATTTCTTCATCCTCTCAGCTGATTGGCTTGTTAGGGGTGCACGCATTAGGGGCGTGTGCGCACATGCACACAAGATCACCCACTGAACCGGTAGTGACTAAGGTAGGATCCCGCTACTGCCTATGATATTATCTTCTAACACACTCTACACTTTCCCTTTTTAGGGGTCACATTGTTCCTATATATTTGGCCAACTTTTAAGGAAATAATTATAAGCTAGTCCTCGACTTATAACCATTCAAAGTTAATGACAGAACTTCTCAGGGCTACTTACAACATGGATTCCAAGTTCCAGTGATTGCTCTCCCACCTCATGATTGTACTCTGGACATTCAGCAACCAGCCCACATTTATGGCCATTTACAAGGTCCTGTGGTCATATGACTGTGACTTCCTTTTTTCTCCTGAAAATTTGCATTTACTTCTGGTTTTGACAAAAAGAAAATTGTGGCGATAGATTTGCTTAATGACCACTGCATTTATTTTCTGGCCGCCGTGTTCGCTTAATGACTGACCTGCTTAACAATGAGCACAACGTGGTTATAACTCCAAGTTCAAGTTTAGTTGTAAGTTGAAGACTACCTATTCTATTTCTGAATGAAATAGAAAAAAGCCCTAGGAAGGCATGTAAGTAATTACAACTGGTCATTTAGCAATTGTTTGCAGTCATTACAGCCTTGGAATATGTGCTTAACATCCTGTAAAACGCTTCTGGCTCTTGCAAAATGTTGTGCTGCCCCTCCCCTCCCAAGTACATGAGCACATTTTGGGAACTTGGCAACCTATTTATTTTTACAATAAGTTGCCAAGTACCCTGCAATTTTAAGATAAAAATGGCAATACTGGGAGTCTTTAACTAAGAACTAATGTTGCAAAAGAGAGATTGAGAAAAGAAAAATAAGAGAAATAATGCATGCATAGAAGAAAAAACCTGAAGATGACCAACAGTGAATGGTGATGAACAATGAATTCAGGACATTGTATGTTCTCAACAATTAACCCACTAGTAATTAATGCTTGTCTAAGGGCTAGAAACAATTAGTTAGATATCATCAGGGTCAATTCAATACATTTTGCCAGGAATAAGTCTAAGCATCTGTTAGAAGCTATGATTATGTCAAAATGACATCATGCTGCAGCATTTGCTTGATAAGGTGATGTGTAACATTTCTTTTTATCCCACCCCACAGGTACCATAGGAGAAGCAACCTTGATTTTGCACTTGTGTTGCATTATACAAATCCTTGCTATATTGCCCTTGATGGCTGGGCTGATAAGAACTGAAGTCCATACATCAAAACAGCTAGTAAGCCAGACTGTATACATTTATCAAATACAGAAACCAGCTACGTGCAGGAGTCTACTCCAGTGGCTTTACTGTTTTTATTTTAATTCATGTTTTTTTAAGAAGTTCAGTCATAAACATTTTCCCTCTTTCTCTCACACACCTCTTCATAATGTTTTTTATTTTAAAAAAATGATATGGAAACAGCAGCATAGAAGTTGTCACATTCTATATGATGCATTAAATGTTGAAGTCTTTCCCACTTAGGAATGTATATATACAATGGTATAAATATATAATGATTTCTAAAATTCACTTCAACAGAATTTGGGGTGACTAAAGATATGCCTTGTTTTTTAACTTCCCACATTTATGCAATGCTGTTTGACCAAAAATTGGAAAAAAAACAATAAGCAATTAAAAATAGTTAAATGCAGCACAGTATTATGTGTTTAAATTATACATTAAGATACAATTAAAATATACACTTTTTAATTAAACAGAACTAAGCCAATTAAAAGCTATTTCAGCAGCCAGGCTGAATGCCAAAAACCATTTGAGTGAAAATATTTGCTAATCCACTTTCTACTATCAACAATGTAGTAGACCCTGGAAACCGTCTCTGAAGAGTTTTAGATTCCTGACCATGTAGTTTTATTTGGGGGAAAATTGGATTCTTTTAGTGGTAATTAAATTGTATATTTTTGGACCAGCTATGAGGTATGGGGTTGAGCGGCATAATCTCATGCTGGATCAACTATTTTCTCCAAGACCAGTGCCAATCAGTGTTGATAGGGATCAAGAGATCCAGCCTATTGCCACACCTCTGTGGTGTGCCACAGGACTCAGTACTCTCTCCACTCCTTTTTAATATCTCCATAAAGCCACTGGGTACCATCTTCCATCACCACTGGTTGAGGTTCATTAGTATGTGGATGATACTCAACTTTATATCCAACTTTACCCCTGGTGGCCTAAGCAATGTGGTCTTTGCCCTTTTGGGGTGCTTGGAGATATGGTGTGGGGTCTGGATGGGGCATAACAGACTTCAACTGAATCCTAGCAAGACTAAATGGTTTTGGATGCATGGAGCTTAAAGACCAGGCTTTGACATACTTAGCAATACTCCAGACAGACCCAGGCTGCAATTTACGGATTTTCCTGGATTTGAGATTCCTGCTTGAAATGCAAATAGCAGTCACAGCTAGAAGAGAGAGAGAGAGAGAGAGAGAGAGAGAGAGAGAGAGAGAGAGAGAGAGAGAGAGAGAGAGAGAGATACCCCAACACGGCCTGTCCTTATTACAGGCTCTTAAAGTGATATCAGCCCCCAAACCTTGCTGACTCATTCTCAGTATTACATCATCATAGCAGTTGGTCAGGTCTTAAATCATTACCCCGATAATAGAGATAGAGACAGATAGAAATAGAGATAGATGATAGAAATAGATACAGATAGAGATAGATTAGATATAGATAGATATAGATGATTAGATATAGGTATAGAAATAGATATATGTTATTAGCTGCCCAGAATTGCCTTAGGCGGTTCTAGTGAGATAGGCAGGAATCACTTTAAAATAAAATGAAGTTGGTTCCCTTGCCAGAATTAAGTATGACTCACTTTTCATAACTTTCATAGATAGGACACTGTGATCAAATTTAAAGAAGTTACACAAATACAACATATAAGTTGGAATATCCTCAAATAGAAACAGTAACAACTACACCTATAAATGACACATTTAATTAGAACAAGTGAGAGAATTCTATAAAAACTGTTATGTATATGTAAATAACATAGTTGGGTTGACAATATATAAACTACAAATATATATGTTTGTAGCTTTAAGGAAAAATACTGTAATGTATTATGCTATGTTCTGGTTGGTTAATTATGCTACAAGTTGCCATAAGAGGGAGCTATAGATCATGGTTTAACTCTCTTTTTCTCTTTTTCACTGATGATCTCTCTTGATACTGATACTAACTGACGACCGACCGATACTGACCCTGTGTATTTTGATATTCTGTTGATATTGGAGGTTATTTGTTGTATTATGGTCTGATATTTGTCTGCTGTAAAAGACATGGAACCGGTAAGAAGACTTTATAACTAGATGTAAGAAGACTTTATAACTGGATATTTGTGGACTGTTAAATACATGTATGACATGGACTGTTTATTGGACTGTGCTATTTCTTCAAGTAAACATTAATACAACTTGGTCAACTCTGTACGGCTGTATATTTCTTCATAACTGTTCTCATAAACCATTTTCCATGTGCATATCCTTTTTATACAAGGGTTACTCTGCACATATCCTAACAAAAACCAAAGGGCAATTCAATCTAAATCAAGCATCAGAACTTCTAGAGAAATGAATAGAAGAAGCTAATTGGCTTGAATAATAATTTAAATTGTCTGGAGGATTTATTTCTTTTCTCAGAGTCTAGCAAACAAAGAATATGCTCCAAAATCTTTTAATCTTTTTATATGTTTAAATAATGTAAGAAAAGGAAAGCAATCCTAAGGCTGAATAAGAAATTCTCTGAAGCACACTTTCAAATTAAAAATATTATTAAGATTTCTCTAAATCAAGCATGGTTGATATATATTACAAAAAAGATATTGGATGGAAAACCCTTGTTGAAAGAAATTTAAGGGGTGAAAGTAATTTCAGCTTATGTGTGAAGACATGCGTGACATATGTGACACTTTTTGTTACAGGAACACAATCAAAAATCTCACACAGATAGAATACTCATTTATAATATACATACATACATACATACATACATACATACATGCATATATACAGCTTGCACTCTCAAACAAAAAAAATCTCCACACGACGAGCCAGGTAAACACCTGGGCACAAACAGACTGCCCCTGATACCTCCAGCTCAAACACACCCCAACCAGGCACCTAGATGAAACCTAGCTTCCTAATAAATGATAGCCGTCCATTTACTCGTAGCCAAGCCACACTAAAAACCTCCAATACAGGAAACACAATGTTGCCAGCCAATCAAGACAAAAAAAGCTACAAAACAGACAGAAGATATTAGAAACACCAATCAAGCAGAACAGAGCAAACTACAAGACCAATAAACACAGACCAAGACTCCCAACCAATCAGGATGAAGAGAAAAACATTCTGGCACAGTGTAGGCTAGCATCAAATTTTAAACAGAAACAGCTGTGAAAGCCTGACTCACAGACGAACACTATACAGAAGCCTGATGATGGCAGATGAGATTCTGCCGAAAGGTTGCTACAACTTGAAAAGCAGAACTATAATGACATGGAGAAATACCTGAACAAAGCTGAATACCATACATGTGTGTGTGTGTGTGTGTCACTTATCATTCCATGAAAATATTTGGAAGTATTTGCAGAATATAACAAAACTGTTTTCAGAGATAACCATCATCTACTTCTGACTCAGAATGTTACATCTAGTTATATAAAAAGTATATTGTAACAGTAAATTGGAACCAAAGCATATAAATAAACTCAAACATTCTGTTTTCCAGCTTTCTAATCTCACCATGCAAACTGTTACCTAGTACATTTAGCATTTTGTATTGTAAGCTGCCCAAAGTTGGTTTGGAATGAAGTCACATCTAATAAATAACTACTATTACTAGTGATGGATGTATTGCATGACTCTATACTGGAGACCTGTAAGATGTTATATAAATATGCAAAGCTTTCAAGCCAATTTTCTGGTGTAGTTGCTTAAAATCCCATTAACACAAGGCCTTGAATAGGAAAAAAAAATATTATAAAAGAGTAGGTATGTGTGAAGTGACAATTATAGGCTTAGAGAAAATGATTGGTGCTATGTTTACACTGTGAAAACAACATGATTTGCTTTGACAAAGCAAACAGGCCACCTAATTCACCTTCTGTTTGAGTCATCTTGAACTGCTTCAGGCAAACGCTGTGAGCAAAAAGCTTTTGCTAGCTTTCTTCTCTAATCTTGGCTGAAGGTTTTCTAGGCTGGGTGATTCCAGGATTTTCCACAAGGCTTTCTAAAGCTACTTGTTCTGGAAAATCTTTGACATACACAGAAGGGCTGCAGTGGTGGGTGGCTTTGACAGGTGGTGTGGGATTGCCTGCACAGGTAGGAGCAGCTCTACCTGTTAGAACTTTGGCAGATGACCTGAAGGCCTGCCTTTGGTGTAGCCCTTCTGCAGCTTCCAAATAGTTATCTATTTTCTGATTTTCTCTGGATATTGCCAGTAAAAGACAGACATACTTTTTGCACACCTTTGCAATGTGAAAGTCAGAGATGACAAATCCAATCTAAAAATTTCAGTGTTATACAAGACAGTTACGCAGTTTTTGAAGGAAAACAAATACTTTAGCATCCCAGAAAGATCTGTGCAGACTGAATTAGAATGACAGTGAGTGATGAATATAGCTAGAAAAGTTTTAAGAGAAACCCTTTTTGTGGTTTCATAGGTATGATCCTCATTTTATTAAAGTGTATTTAAATCCACATATTATATTATAAAATATTGGCTTCTATATAGACTTTTCTTCTTAAACCCTACAGTGTTTCCACTCCACTTTGTCACTAAACAGGAAAGGGCACATTTTCATCAAAGACCTTATGAGTCTATTTGATCTGCCCACTCCTGGTATCTAATGGAGAGGCTTGATTTCCAGAGGTTCTTTGAAGAATCTCCCAAGTTGACAATGGAAAGTTTTGTCAAGGCCTTCTGGAATAGGGAGGCAGTCCTGGCTATTGCTTTAGAAGAAATTACACTTGAATGGCATCTTCCAGAAAGGGAAGGGAGTGGTGGGGACACCTAGACATCACTGACACCATATGAAAAGTGAACTGACTATAGAGGGGTACAGAAATACTCTTGAAGAAGGGATGCATCAGTGATTTTGTAAACATCATCTTAACCTTAAAAGAGAGGAGGGAATGAGAAATAAAGTCAAAATTGATTGTACTTGGTATAAGATAGAGCAGAAGACACCTTGTCAGGGTGGTGTTAGATGGGGAAGACTGGGCTATAACTGAATCACAGAGACAGAGTGGCATTGGTTTCAAAAGCCTACTAATTCTAGTAATAACTAATGTCAATTCTGACATTACATTGTAAATTCTGAATAGGATTGCACTCCTCTGAACAGATTTGGTTTGCAATTTGGGGGTAGCAGGTCATCTTAGAGTCACAGATCCTACTTGAATGCAATAAGATTAGTATCCTCTTACTTAGTCTAACAATTCTACCCCTATGCATTCATCATGGTATTTCTTGGAATGACAACTGTTAGTCATTGTCACTCTCCAGACTGGACTATTGCATTTGCAATATACAGTAGAAAGGTTGCCCCTGAAGAGCTTTGGATGATACAGCTGCATCAAAATGTAGAAGCTTGGATAATTATGGATATACCCATAAATTGAATGAGTGAGTGAGTGAATGAATATGAATGAATGAATACCTAAAGGCCATCACCCAACATCTGTACTTCATCAATAGTACAGTGCTTCTATGGATGTGTCCCTTGCATAAGAAAGGTGGGACTGGCAAGAGGAGATAGAAGCATCAAACATCTTGTTGCTGATTATTTTAGCATCACTACAGCCAGTGACTCAACTGTAGCTTTGATAGGTCTAGAAAGTTTATAGGACCACTTGCCCACACCTACTAAAAGTAATTTAGACTCCAAAGTTCAATCTCTTGAACTTTAAATAGTCTTGACTATTTAATGATGAACCAAGAACAAAAGCTAAACCTCATAGATAAGAGAGGCTAGTCAAAATATGTATGAGTGCCAATAGAAGACAAGACAATATGGCTACGGTTTGATGAGGCTCAGCTAGATGGAGGCTCAGCAAGGTTTATTTATAGGATTTACTCCTTCTGGACAATGTAGAAAACTTAATCAAGAAATCAGCTTTTACTTGTAAATATTCCTGCATTGTGTATTTTCAGATTTATCACCTAGCTAATAGTTTACTGGTCTTGATCCTGCTTGCGTATTGAATGAATGCATTCTGTCTTCAAAGGTACCACAAAAGAGCTTTTTCAGTGGATGCTTCATTTCGAGTAGCTGGAATAAAACTTGATCTTGTTTATCTCTGGACTGTGTCAGATTTATAGCCACAGCCTCTAATTTATTTCTTGGCAACCAGTTGTGTTGGCAGAGTAAAAAGAGCAGTATTGGTTGCCAGTTAGCTTCTGGATACAATTCAGGATGCTGGTTGTTACCTTTAAAGGTCTTCATGGCTCTTGATCTGAGTATATAAGGGACTGCTTTTTCCCAGTAGCACCTGCTCACCTGAAAAATTCTAGTTGGGTGGGCTTATTATTATGTCCCCTTAATCAGAAATTTGTCAGCTTCAGAGGTGATGCAAGCGTACCTTTTTCTGTTGCTGTTCCCCTTCTTTGAGATAGCATCCCCCATGTGCAATCAACCCATTTCTTCTTTTTTTAAAAAGGAGGATGGTCGGTTGTTACACAAAGCCATGAGATTGAATTATTGTGACTACTCCTTGAAACAAAGCATTTTTAAAAATATTATTGTTAATGCTTTAGTAATGTCTTCAGGTTCTATAGCAATATTAAATAGATGTTGGGGATTTCTTAGTTGTTAGTTGTGTGCTCTGTTTTTAAGAGTTCCAATTATGCCTTAGGGAGTGTACTACCCAGTCAGTGGGTTGGAATTGTCTATAAACATTCAGATTTGTGCTTGCATTTTAAAAAAATGGCACAGTATGTTTTTTAGGACCCTTGAAAATGGTAAAGAACTTAGCAAATGTTCAAGGATTCTGTTGTGGTTAGCCAGCAGCGTGTGCAGATGACTGAGGAGAATGAGGACTAAGGTGAGGGGCCAGGACAATTCGGGAGTGGACTGCTGCCTTCAGAGATTGTGGGGGCTGGCAGCAGAGCTTGAAGAGGTTCCCAAGGAGCCTGTGCCAAGTGCACATGCACACAGGGTTGCACGCAGGAAAGAGCAGCTGCAATAGCATAGGCAACTCATGAGTAAGGCTGCAAGGTAATGGCCCTTCCTTCAAGAAGATAAAAGGCAGCTGTGAAACAAACATTCTTTGCAGGAAGCAAAGACGTTTTGAAACTCAGCCTCGTGGACATTACAGTTGGTATTTGAAGACTCTTGTAAACTATTACTTATCTGTTGTTTTTTGCCAGACTTGAAAAAACTTGGCAGGGCTCTTTTTTGTCGGAGCTAATTAGTTGGCAGCAGCCTTTTTTTCTGTGAAGAAACAGGATACTTAGCTGAAACTTAAAAAGATTATACTGCTGCCTTTGTCTTGTGTTTGTTCTCTTGGAACCAGGTTTGGGTCAGAACAAATTCATAACTCTCACTATTCAGCATCACAATGGCAATGGGAGAATTCATCAGTTATTCAACATCAGGAAATTGATTGGATTGACAGTTGACTTCTTTCCCACTACTTAAAACTGTCCTCAATTATGGGTGGTCCATTAGAAGCACACAAAGTCCACAACTTTCAATGTCAGCACCTACCCTTTAATATTGGCAGGAGTTCCTTATCTCACCTTAGTTGTGAAATGCTCTCCTGCACACTCCAAGTCAGATTGTCATTACGTTAGGCTTCATTTCAAGACTAAAGGAAGACCTAGTTACTTATCCAAGTTTAGGATGATTCTAGATCTTTTTGGAAATTGTTTAGAATTTATCCATTCTTGCTTCTTTTTTGTTCCTTACTGTGTCTTGCTTTAAAATCTGTGAATAAAGAATGGGTCATAAATATTTTAATAATACACATAAATTAATATCTTAATTTCCATGCACATAAAGTATATCACTGGGTGGAAACTCTTTAAATACAGTATATTGTTAATGGATGTTGTGAGGAAATGATGGTCATTTTTGAAGTTGCAAAAAGGATAGATCTCAAAGGGAAGCTAGTACTGGTTTACCTCCATGAAATTATGTCATCACACACACACACACACACACACACACAGAGAGAGAGAGAGAGAGAGAGAGAGAGAGAGAGAGAGAGAGAGAGAGATTTCTTCAGACAATGAATCATGCTTATCATAGCTTGAGCAAAGCAACAGATTAATTAATAAGCTTATGGAGGTTTCCTGTCCTCAGGTTAAAGGTTAGAAAAAAAATGCAATCTACTATTATTTACATAAGGTAGTATATGCCAGAGGAGAGATACATACAAAAAATATTTGCTACCTTAGGAAAGAAAACAGTGATGAGTTAAGTTTGTAACTGTAATGACTTGAACAGCCAGAAGGAAATCTCTCCAGCCCTGAAGAGTCTATGGTCCTCATTCCATTCAACTACTTTTGTAATGTATATGCTGAATGGCTCCAATGAAAGCAATATTAATAGTGTTAATTGTTGGTATCTTTTTAAAAAGAAATCCTTTCATTCTACTTCAGTCCTGGTGTTTGGAGAAAATACTTGTTCTTCCACTGTACTATTGATTTCATTTCACACATACAAAAATAAAAAATGGCATTATTATTTCTTTTTTGTTTTGCTTTAGTTCCAAAGGTAGATTCACTAGCAATATTGTTACTTTCATGTCTTATTGATGTTGAAGATTTCCTTTATTATAGCAGACAGTGTTGGTTTTTTATATATATTATTATTATTGTTTATACCAGTCTCTGGGGACTTAGCATGCATATCTTGCCCAAGTTAACTTTTGTACTGTGAGTATTTCAACTTGTACTGTTTGATGTCTCATAGTTATATACGTCGATAACAATCATATCATTCCCTTGGAGGATAAGCAATATTATGCAAAATGCAAAAAAGAAATAAAAGTCAAACCAATGAAAAGCATGACATAAGAAAAGGAAATACAACTAAATTTTAAACTATACACCACACACCATACACAATATACTATGTTTCATTCAAGACTGTCTGTAGTTGAGCACTTAGCACCTTCAAAGGGAAGGTTGAAGACTGAATGAAAGTTATCAAAAGTGGCAAGTATCCCCTTCCCTCAGAGAGGCATTGTCAGACTTCCAAATCCAGATATCCACAATCAAACTGGTCATCAAAATGAGCCAGATAGAGCCAAAAATACCAGTGGTGGGATTCAAATCATACCAAGTTCTATCAATTTTCTTAGTTCTAGAGAATTTCAGAAGACATAAGTTCATATGGACTTTCCCCAGTTGACTTCCAACTCAGAGTGAATACAAACAACTTTATCCCAAAACAAACATGCAAATTCATCCAGGATGCTGTATCCTATCAATCTTTTTCCAATAGGGCTGAGAAAACAGGCCACCAGCTGTAAATCTGTGGCAGAGATGCGAAAATTGTAAAGAATATTTAATGCTTTACTCTTTTATCACCATTGTAAGTCTCGACTTGAAGTTATACCAGTGCTCCTTTTTATTTTGGCTATTGTTGTTGCAGATGTTGTTTCAATCATTTTATCTCTTTAGATCCTTAATAATAAAGGGAGCTGTTGGTATCTGTGACTGACAGAAATTGCAAGAGCAATTTTGTTCAGGAGCCTAGATATCTCCCAGGGGTTAACCAGACACAAAAGCCTTCAGATTGCCAAATTATCCCAGATCTATGGAGGACCAATATAAGGTTCTGACCATCCATGCAGAGTTTTATGTTGAGCACCTTAAAAAGCAAATTATCTGATTACAGCAAAGGAAAGCCACATCAGGGTTCCAAGTAATAGGCCCATAGAATGCAAAACACCGAAGCAGGTAGATTCGTCGAAGGATGGCTTTATTGGATATGTCATATAGGCACAGATCTGGTGAACTGACTCTGAAGGGTCCTGTGGTTTTCACCTAATTAAAAATAAAAGTTTGTCACTTTCTCAAAACAATTAATCACATGGTCCAATCACGGTGCTGTCTGGTTGTCTGGTGACATCATTCCTTCCTCTGACCAGGTGTGAGAATGTCCTTGGTTCCCAAGGGAAAGTATTTTGTTTTGGCTACAAAATCCCAGCTATCTAAAATACCTATCCCTATCCCTCAGTTCTAGTGTGGCAACAATAAAGCTTCTAAGATAGCTTCAGTCTGGTCAGTTTTAGGGTTCAAAAGCTATTTATGTTTGATGTAGAAAGATTATGTTCAAAATAATACCAGGGACTAACCCATGTTGGGGTTGAGATTATTTGTAATTAACCTTGGTCATCATGGACCCTTTGAACTCATAAATTACATCAGTTTCCCCTCTTTTATAGATAAATTCATATATATTGCCTAATACTTTCACTCTCTCTCAGTCACCCTTTGAATCCATTCTCTATCATACATATATTTATTTTGAAATGTGATTCTGGTTGATTCTGGTTCATAGGACCAAACCACTGCTGAATGGTTATTTTCTACAGGTCAGTCACTTTTCAACTCAAACTATTTTAGCAACCGTTCATTCTTAATCCTAACTCTTGTTGTATAACACACATTTCTTAAATAACACATTCCTTCTAGTTTCAGTTTATATTTCCTGATGTTGGGTTGTTGGTCTGAGCTCTATTTGAACTTACATTCAAATAGATTTCAATTTCTTGACATAACCAACTCTCAGTGCTATATAACAAAAGGAGCATGAGCACTCTTATTCACAATAATTTTTGCTGCTTACAACGAAAGTTTATTCTTCATAATAGACTATATATTATCTATATCTTTCTACCAGCATTTGCACATCTTAAAATTTCTTTGTCCATTTCCCCATATTTATGTTCTTTGGAAGCATGTTTAGTAAATTCATGTATTTGCTGTAGTGTTCCGCATACATGTATAATTTGCAATCTTTTTCTTCATTTTTCCAGTCAAAAACAATCACTTTTGTGTTCGATACAATATTTCTTCAATCCATGTTCTTCATTGTGTTATCTAACATTTGCTGCAAATCATTTAGATTCATAGTCAAACAGTATGGCATGAGCTGCATAGAAAAATACATATGTATTCATGCTCAGCCAACAAATGTGTAATTTCATTGCAGATGTATGTTTACATTCATCCATAAATGTAAAACATGAAAACATTAAACAATGAAAGGATTTAATCACACATTCTTGTCTTGCTACTTGCTCCATGTTGAACCATTTTGAAGTATTAATTTATTCACTTTTATCATGTTGAGCAACCAACCTGAAACTTTCATCCTTATAATTCCATAATCCATGATTATTCATTTTATCATTTTAGCATGTCTGTTCTCAAATTCAGTAAGCATAAAAAGTAACTGTGTTTATTGTATTCAAACATTTATGGTTAACTGCAGATCTCCTAGCAGCCATAAACCCATATTTCACAAATTTTGGTCATAGTTGCATCTAATACCTTTCAATCAGAATTGCACCAAACTTTTTCCCAGACATAACAAACTCCCCCCACATAGTCCCTCCCTCCACTCATTCTTGCTATCTTCCCCTTTGTATAATATTCCTGAAATCTAAGGTATAAATACAGTCAGCATGCATTTGTAAAACAAATTGCCTAGCCACTTCATACACAAATCACAT
Source organism: Pseudonaja textilis (assembly GCF_049901715.1). NCBI lineage: Eukaryota > Metazoa > Chordata > Lepidosauria > Squamata > Elapidae > Pseudonaja > Pseudonaja textilis. The sequence continues at coordinate 8,824,570 of NC_141994.1, read as the reverse complement.
CCACGTTTTAATGTTTCTCCAATTACAGTATCTACAGCTGCAGTTCTACCATTTCAAAACATTCTCACTGCATTTATGACTTCCTTTTCATCTTCCTTCTTTGACATTTAACATTTATAGCATTTGTTTTAATGCCAATCTTCCACATATCGCTATCACTTCCATACATATCTTTAAAATACTCCTTGCAGCATTCTTTCACTTCAGCTCAAATCATTTCATCACTTTCATTTTTAATTTCATTCACTCTGCTGGAGGCTTCTCCTCTTCCAAAACAATTTTTTAAATCTTTCAAAACTGTTCTGCATTTTACTACCTCTTTCAAACTAAACTGTTCCTTTCTCTCTTTGACCATATTTTTTCCAACTATATTTTTTTCAATGTACAGTATTTATCACAAAATGCATTTGTTTTTCATCTACTGCCTCTTCTTTCCTTCAACAGAATTGGAATAGATAGACCTCCTAATTTCTTTCAACTCTGTAGTCCTATGATCACTCCACTAAGAACCATTTTTTCTTCCACACTTTCTATTTCTTTAACTCCATAAACTTCTGTGGCACTTTGTACAAAATTATTCTCCATTGTTTGTTTCTACTTCCTTTTTCTTTATATACTATTTTATTCTGTTTGGTGATAAACCTATCATCTAATACTTTTTCATACAGAATATATACTCTTTTCCTATAGTTGTTCTACTTTATTCCTTTTTTATATAATAAAATCAAAATTAAACCAAAAACCCCCTCCAAAACACATATTTGGAGCAGATTTTCAAAACAGATACTCACTAGTCACCATTCACTTTTGGGTCCCCAAATAGTCAACCTTTTTTTTTTTTTTTTGGAATATTCTGGAATCATATCCACCTATTCACTCATGTCACTTTTTATTTAATAAATCATGTCTGGTTCTTCCATTATCACAATTCGGTGTTGTGTTAGCATGCAGCCACACTAACCTATGGATTCCAATTTCATATGCATCCATAGCAACCAAGATGCCACCAATTTATATTTTGTTACATCTAGGTTAGCCTTATTATTCAGAATTAAATCTATATCTTCCTTCTATGCATATACAGAGTACTGTGAGTTACTAAACTGGTAAAACTGGAGTTTGATTGTGATGGTTCCATACTAGATAAATTATGTCTAAGTTGACTGGTACTGTCCTTACTATTAGCAAGATATGCTGCAGTCTTCTCTAAATTGTTGCCTGATGTCAGAAGTATATGCGTTAACTTAGAAGCATGACACCACTATATTCATGCCTGCTCTTTATTTTCCCCTTTGCTGTCTCAATCCTTATCTTATTCCCTTTTTTCCTTGAATAAATTCAAATGAAGACTGTACCTGTCATCTACAGCATGTGGCATTCTTGTAAAACTTTGCAAGAGGGATGCAACTAAGACAGATTTTTGCAGCATTATAAAAATATAACAGCAATGGGTAAGTCTTGTTATGGCTACTACTGTATTACACCATGAAACAATGATTACATATTATGAAGTCATGTCTAGTCTTCTTTATAATATACAATGGTAGGGAAAGCTGCAATATAAAGAAGTGCCCACTATCATTCCACAATGATTAAAACATAGACAAAGCAAATCAGGGGAAATCCAGGGGAAATTATTGGGAAACATTAAGTTATGAACTTTATTTTCATGTCTTAAAAATTAAAGAAAAATGTCTTTCTCAAAGATATTCCCAGATTTCAGTAGTACAGGAAATACACCATATACTTAAAAGATCATTGGCATAAAGATGATACATAATTTTCATCAACTTTCTTTTGGACACAAAAATGTTTCATTTCCCTAGGCAATGTAAATATTAAATGTTTTAAATTTAATTGCCTGTTGGGCTGCAATATGCTATTTCTCTCAAACTGTCGTTGCTTTCTTGTTCTTTATCACTTTCACCCCTACATAATTAATGTTTCAAATTTCACAGTTGTTTTACTATGAATTCTAAAGCAATCTATCATATTCCCAGCTACTGGGTGGCTCACTTTGGAATTTTCATCTACCTCATAATTATCCTGTCCAACTCAACATTTTTTCCTCTGTATTTTCCTCCCAACTTCCTTCCAAATATATTTGTCAGTATTGTTGTAGGTGTTTTCCTCATCGCTAGAATTTGCAATCTCTTTGTGTGTTTATAAAATACGTTCTTGAATTCTGGAACTTTAGATGCAGATATAGGAGATTTGATTACCAGCCCCTTTGACACTAATTCAAAAAGGCAAAACTTAGAGCGTATGTGAAAAGTCTGTGACTTTTCTTTTTGGTGGCTGCATGCTCAAAGTGAGAGCTCGTTTAGTGCAGTGATTAAAGCAGCAGACTAGACATTAGGAGACCATGAATTCTAGTCCTACCTTAGGCCCAAAGCCAGCTGAGTGACCTTGGCTAATCATTCTCTATCAGCCGTAGGAAGAAGGTGGCAGTGGAAAACTATTTACAAGAGCCCACAGAGACTAATTATGTCAAGCTTCCCATTGCCAGGAATCAATTCTCAATTTTCAATTCTCTTTCCCTCTCCCCACACCCCTTTCTCATACACACACCAAGTTCACAATTCTAAAATGACTGTATACCTACCTTTCTCCATTTGCATTTGCAAAGAGAACAAAAACACCTATGCTGGATTCATACCAATAATATGGTCAAGGAATTCTATTAGATTTTAAACAATACATGAAAACAATCAGAACAAAGCCTTTAAAAAAAAAAAATTTTCAGATGTCAAATCAAAAAGAAACAACACCTCCCAACACCTTTTCACAGCTTGCCCTCAGTAAACAATAAAGATGAACAGAAACAATCTGCAGATGATCGTTTGAAAAGGACACCAATGATTTGAAATTCTTAGCATCTGGATCATGAAGAAAGAAACATGAAATGAAACTAAATGAACATAAAAAACAAAACAAAAACAATAATAATGAGAATCTTGTGCAGCATTCTTATCAAAATATATGAAACCACTAGACTTTGATGGTTTAAGATATTGGCTTTTCTTTATACTTTGAATGAATTATTCGCTATCAGATAGCCCGGAGACTATTTAAGTCTTTATGGTGTTGTCCACTGCCCTTCAGGACAACCTCCCCACCCCCTGGCACAAGGATGTGAGCAAGCCTGGGTCTTCAATCTTCTTGTAAAGACTTGACTCCTCTTCACCAGCTTAACCATCAACACGGACAAGATGAAGGTCTTCACAACTGGTAGCTTCCAATGAACATTGGAGTTGAACTTGTGCAAGTTGAACAATGTAAGTACATTTGCTCAATTGTCCAAGAAATTGTCACAGCCAATATTAGTGACTGAATTTGCCAAGCTGCCTAAACTCTAGAATACTAACATGGTACTTCTGATGAAAAATGAAAGGGAATAAAACCTACTTGGCAAATAAAACACAACATCAATTCCTGTACTTTTGGAGAGGCTCAAAATTCAGTACACAACTACAAGCATCCTGAACAATCTCTTTTGTTACAAGCTCATCTACCAAACTTGTGACATTTTAAAATGGAAAATAAAGTAGACTTCCTGTCACTTTACTTTGTTTTTTTTAAAAAATGCTGAGGGAGGGGGCAGAATAATGCACCTCGGAGCAAAATGTATCTGTCTGTCTGTCTAACATCTATCCTTCTTTCTTTCTATCTTTATCGTTCTATTGTATTTCTATCTATTGAAGTGGACAGTTGAGTCTTCATTTTGTAGATGAGGTTAATTTTATAAGTTGGCCTCAGTTAATCTCTCCTTATTCACATGTTTTACTTCTTTTGTTTTTGAAGTACTTTGAGAAAATGATTACTGCCTGAAGCAAAACTCCAACTTTTCCATAATTTAAGATATTTCATATTCCATGAGCTCCACTTAAAAGAATTTCAGTTTAAAAAGGTCTGCTACATGCTGTGTATATTGTTTTTAGGATTATGTATAGATGAAACAGTGTGCTTAAAAAGGTGTGAAGGATAGAAGAAAATTCAGGTTCCTGGAAATCCTCTTCTTGCCTGTCACATTATTAACAGAAACCTATTTCTTCCTTGTTTCTATACTTTTAAAAATGTCAGGCTCCCAAACTGAATCTGATTAAGCTTCCGATGCAAACTTGTAGATCTAAAAATATTGATCTTAAATTATTTTATTTATATTGAATTTTAATTTATGTTTAAAGTCACAACACATAAAACTTATCAGTATGTTTTTTTTTAGTTGACAAAGTTAGGGATATCTTGTAACATTGTAGTAAAGTATGAACCTTCCCAATAATTTAATTTTTCTTTGGTCAGAACCAACAACATAATTTTATACAGTATCATATGAAACATTTCAAGTAAGTTCAACAAGAATTGAGGAATTAAGAAATAGCCATATGGCATTGATAAAAATGTGTTTTATACATATATATCAGTGATAGGATTCAAAAAAATTTACTACTGGTTCTGTAGGTGTGGCTTGGTGGATGTGGTGGGGGAAGGATACTGTAAAATTTCCATTCCCACTCCACCCCACTAACCTGATTTCCAGCTCTGTTCTCCTGTGCAGAGCAACAAAAGAAGACCCAGCCAATCAGCTGGGACTCGGGAGGCAGATAATAGATGGGGGCAGGGCCAATCAGAGGTGGTATTTGCTGGTTCTCCATATTGTCAGGGCAGATCATTTACAGAAAAGTGAAAGAAAAACAAAAAGAAATAGTAACATATATACTAATAACAATAGTAATGGTATAACAGAATAGTTTTAACTAAATTTCTCTTTATATTAGCTTATTTGTAATTCTGGTTATATTGGCATATTTATAATTACAAACCATCTTTATATTTAGTTGATACATAGCAATATTTCTTCATCTAATTTCTACCTCTTATCTCTATCCATAAAATAAAATCGATTCCGTGTTGAGTAATATTCTGCATCTTCTTTGTCCTTTATTTATAATGTCAATCTGTCCATCTCTGCATGCTCCAATATTTTCCGAATTACATCCTGTGTATTCTTCTATAGTTACATTTGTTTTCTTATATCAACTAAGATAAATTGCTATATTTATCAGTATACTTATCTACATACACATACATAAATGCATGCACGCTTGTCCATCCATCTGTGGTTTATCAGTAGTTTTCAGAATGGTTACAGTTACAGAGTGAATTAAGAATGTATTATCAGAATGTAAGAACTGAATAAGTTAACTCCACATGATTTTTTCAAGGAGCAACCAAATCATCCCATACTATGGTCCTAAAATTATTCAGATAGATACTTATAACATCTATCAAATGTAAACTCTGTATTATTATACTTTTCATGCCAGCAATGACATTTCCATTTCTTTAGTGGCAACAGTTCAAGTTTTACATTAATCCTTTTGTTTCAGGGTATTAGCACTTATAACCTAGCTAAATGAAGTATGGTATAAAACTCCCATAGGCATTTTGCAGAAAAACTTTCATAAATACACTAATCTTCTAGAGAAGCAATAGAGCTTTTCAATCTCTGTAAACTACACACCCCAGGACTGGATTTACAACATTTCCAAGTTATCAACATTTTTTTAAAAAATCTATGCAAAATGTATTCATAATAGTTTCAGGGAAATATTTTCTTAGAATACTGACAATATGCAGTGATTTCTTGAGAAATCTTCTTGAGGGATTGTTGATTATGGAGGGATAATATAATGAAAATATAATAACATTTAATTTGAGCTAAGTTGTATGTTACTGAAGGTATGGTAACAAACAAATAAGCATGTATGAGGACAGCTGCAGTGGCATAAATGACTGTTTCTCTGACATTTATTTGTTCCTCTGTCACAGAAAAAGGAGTTGTGATAAGGGGTTTATTATGTTTGATGAATGATGATGTTTTCCTATTGTTATGTTAGTCAAGAGCAGCACAGAATGGTATCCATAAGCCCTACTGCAAATGTTAACATGTTCAAACGTACTCTGTCAGCCTTTTAGATAGAATTTAATTATTAGACTATTTAAAAAAAAAAAACTAAAGTCACAACAAGGCACTATATATCTATATTAAATTGGCATTTATTTTTCTAAGATGAGATGCTGCAGCTGGTTAATAAGTTTTCTTTGAAAAGAAACCTATGAACCAGGTAAAGTGCCAGTCCTTTGCAAGAAACTGCCCCTGAAATTATTCCTGAAATCCAGGAAATTGCACAAGGCAAAGTTAGTAACGAAGAACAGGAAACCTGAAATATATTAATTCACTTCAGATATATTTTTGTTTTTTTAAGCCCTGATTTTGTTGTTCAAATATTATCTTATTATCAGATAAATGAAGACTTACATTATTGTTTGGAAGAGAAAGAGGGAGAGGTGAGAAAATATGTGTTTATGTATATTTAAATACCTACATGTGCATATATACATCTTACATTGCTATCTTTTGATTTATGAATAGCATGTGTTTGCAACACATGATCAGGGACAGACCTGATCCATCAAATGTAGCTTCTTGCTCTTTAAACAGTGATCCAGCAATGGAACCACAATAATTGGAGGATATTGCTTTGAATCCCAGTGAGTTATAATTACAGATCTGTAAGATCATAGGTAATGTGTTGTTGTAAAATGTGATTTGTTTCCATGACACACATGTAAGTTGTGCCCCTAATCAAGTTTGCCAACATTTAAAATTAAAGTCAAGTGAAGAGGTTTAATTTAATGTTTCTCAACCAAACAATTTTAAAATGTGTGGTTTTTAACTCCTAGCCCACCAGCCAAAGCTGACAAACATTTATCTAAATTTAAACCACTGATTTCAAGGAACAATAAAGTTGCTCAGAAGAACTTCAGAAGGCCTACCAGTCAGGCTAACTTTCTCAGACAAAATCCCTTTGAGATGAGGCCAGATCATTCCACCCTCCCAGCCCAGTGTGAGCCTCAAACTGGTAGATTCCTCCACTGACTTGGACTTGCAGTGCAGCTCCAAGGAGGTTCCTATTCCTTAGAGAAGGTAAGCTATTATTCTTCCAGAACCATTGGGACCACCACTGTATTTATACCTGTTGGAAGAAATATCCATCAGGTTCAGTTCCAAGTGGGGAGAAAAATACCAGAAACATGGAGACTGATTGGAAGGATGGTTTATTGATGAACAGGATCACATGGTTTTGAGGTCCTGGGCAGCTGACCACATGGAGCAGAGAGTGAGGGTTATTTATATTCTCTCTGGGGCCTTTCCCTTTAGCTTCCTGTTCCTGTGCAAGTAATGTATTCTATTGGTTGTTGTAATGTCACTGCTAACTCTACAAGATGTCTGAGTCCCAGGTAGGGTTGAAATTTGCTGGGTGATGCAATGAAGGGGCTTGTTGTGTTGTTCCTATTGTGGCTGAATGCCTTTGCCCTCAAGGATAATCCCATCATCCTGGAGCTGAAGGTCTTTTGTTTTGTAGATAAGTTGGCCCAGTCCTTCTCAATGAGCACCAAATATCTGCTGGGGGTAGGGAGCTAAGGCTGAGTTTCTTTCTCCTTAAGATTTCTATTTCTCTTTTATAGGAAATATAATATTCTGCCTTTTTAATACTTCCTAAAACATTTCATTCTTCTAGGAGGCATGGGTGCTAACTTTCTACATAACCTTTACTGAAATTTATTAATAGTGAATTAGCAACACTTAAGAATGCTCAGTTAGGCCGTGCCCTATCATTAGGTAAAATTTAGCCATCATCAGTAAACTTTAAGGAAGCTGGATGAATGCAAGGTGGGGACCCTTTTTAACATATGTAACAATGCCTTAGTCATTTGGACAAAAGCCGTATGATTTAGTAGATACAGGCAGCTATCTACTATCATACCAGGTGGCAAACTTTTTACTGCTTTTATCAACCTAAAGTCAGCGTTTGACTCAGTCCCTAGGGGACTGTTGTGGTCAAAACTGCTCAAAAGTTCTATCAATAGACGTCTTCTGTTCCTAATTAGATCCTTGTGCAACCAGACCTCTAGTCAGGTCAGGTGTGGTTTGCAGGGAGAACTTTCAAATCCTATCCCAATTAAGAACAGAGTAAGGCAGGGTTGTGTTCTGGCTCCTCTTTTGTTTAATTTATTCTTATCTGACTTGGCCTTTAACATTGGACGTATTGAGTCCTACGCCCCAAAGCTGTCAACTACAAAGATCCCACTTCTCCTTTATGCTGACGATGCCACCCTCCTTGATTAGTTTCCACCCATTGCTTCTTGTCCTGCCCTCAGGTGCTTTGAAGAAGTTTGACTCCCTTTTCTTTGTGGAAGCCCCTGAGATATTGGAACACTGCTATCCCCTAGTCCACTAGATGAAATATGCCAAAGTGTACAGAAAAGAGTAAATCAGTTTCATATCTCATGGCCTTTTGACTAAACCAGCTGCTTTTTCAGACCTCTTTCCCAGTGTTTACAAGCAGACAACAAACCCTTATTAGCACACTTCAACTGCCATGAATTTGCCTTCTCACAACATATCTGTGTCAACTATCCAAGAAGAAACACAAGTACACAACTTTATTATAAAGGCCCATAGGATGAGGGCTACAAGAATAAAAACACACACAATTGTATTATTTACAGTTGTTTTACACACAAAGGAAAGCCTATTTGCAGGACGAACAGGTCAATAAATGATGTAGCTAAAGTGAATGAAAAGTAGTGCTCTTGAAAAAAATGACTTCGGATAAAATAAAAGAGTTTATATATGCTGTGAAAGACAAAAAGAGAGAGGTGATGGAAAGGAGAAGAATGTAAAGTTATATAGACAAGCTAGCTAAAAGATCCTTGAGCAGGAATCAGAAATGAAGACATAGTCTTATTGTTTGGGATCAGTGTCTGAGCTGCAGTGAACTGTGACTTTAACTGGAAAATAATTTGTATCTGTTTCTCCATTTCCACCAACAATCTTGCTAGAAATAACTAGACCATTTCATAAAACTCCTAGATTCTATGCTCATCGAGATACTTTTGTCAACTTGTGCTTCATTCATTTTTCATTCTTGGAATGGAATAAATCTTTACATTTCTTTTTGAGTCAACAAATATTAACTAAGAAAATATGAATGCTATCTCTGGACACCTACATAACTGGATAGAAGCATTCCTGTCAAACAGACAACAAAATGGTCAAAATTGGGTGCATCCTATCAAATTCTGTACCTGTCAACAGTGGTGTCCCCCAAGGCAGTGTTCAAGGACCAACTCTCTTCATACTCTACATAAATGACCTCTGTGATCATATTAAGAGCAACTGCGTTCTCTTCGCTGATGATGTAAAGCTATTCAACACCACAGACAATACTGCTACCCTTCAAAAAGACCTGACTATGTATCAGAATGGTCAAACAAATGGCAACTTCAAATCTCAACAAACAAATGCTCTGTCTTACATATTAGCAAAATATATATATATCAGAAAATAAAATACAGGCTGAATAGTCAAGAGCTTGTTGATGATCCAAACACTGTCAAGGATCTTGGAGTACTCATCTCTAATGATCTAAGTACTAGAGCCCACTATAACTACATAGCCAAAAAGGCATTAAGAGTTGTTAATCTAATCCTATGTAGTTTCTTCTCTGGTAATATCACACTACTAACTAGAGCATACAAAACTTTTGCTAGACCTATACTTGAATACAGCTCATCAGTCTGGAACCCATATCATGTATCTGATATTAACACAATTGAAAAAGTCCAGAAATATTTCACAAGAGTTCTCCACTCCTCTATTCGTTGCAGAATACCTTATGCCACCAGACTTGAAACTCTAGACCTAGAAAACCTAGAACTATGCCACCTCCGGTCCGATCTAAATATAGTATATGAAATCATACATTGCAATATCCTACCTGAAAATGAATACTTCAGCTTCAATCATAACAATACAAGAGCACACAATAGATACAAACTCAAGGTTAACTGAACCAAACTTGACTGAAGAAAATACGACTTCAGCAACAGAGTGGTCAATGTTTGGAATACTCTACCTGACTCTGTGGTTTCTACCCCAAACCCCCAAAACTTTAACCTTAGACTGTCTACTATTGACCTCATCCCCTTCCTACAACTAGCCAAAATGCCAAGTGTGCCTTTCACTCATAAAAAGGTTGCTTTCTGGAGGAATTGTTTAATAAAATAAATTAAGGCACTTTTTAATATTTTTACGATTTGTCATACACTACAGTAGAATCAGATAAGTCTATGAAACATGATCATTTCTTTAGTAAGAATGAAATTTAGGACATTTTTTTAATCCCTGCTTGATGGATTGGATGGATTTATCATGGAATTGTTTTATTTAACATAAATCAGCCATAGAAAATGATCAAAAGAATCAATATGACAGACAAAACTACACAATTGAAGCCCTATCCTTTAAAAAAAAAAAAATCATTGACCCAAGCTTAAAAAGGTATTTAATCATACATCCTTTTTTTCACCCTTTTTTCAAATATCCCAATCAACAACACAAGGGTAACTTAAAATATGGTAAATTTAACAGCTTCAATTGAAACCAGTATATAACATTCTAATTATTTGATTTTCTTCTCATTACTCTAATATTTTAAATTTTGTTCAGTATTCTTAACAGGGATAGCATTTCTATAATTCAGTAATTGTATATCAAAGAAAAAGTTTCTTTACTTTCACAAATAATTTTAAAACAAAATAATAACTATAAAACTTTAAAAATTGATTTTCAATACAAGGAGAAAAGTCTGTCTTTACAACTGTAAAATAAAATTAAATACTGCCATATAGACACATGAGCAACATCCATCAGGAAATGTTCTTCAGGAAGTGTGAAATCTAAATAACTAGCCAGCTCATATGATCAGAATAATGAGCCATATTTTATCTGGCTAAAAGTTAAAATTACCACTTCATTGCATCAACATTAATTTATTTTAAGATCCAATCCAAAGACAAAATTCATTTTACTCATATCCCTCTAAGCAAGAATAAACATAGATCTGCTTAAAATTTAATGTACTAGTACTTATGTATAGATCAAAATCATGAAAGACTATTAGTTGCAGATACATTCTTAACAAATATCAATATGTTCTGTTATCAGGAATCAGAATCCATGTGAAACTTTCTGAGTTATGCAGTGATAAATTATTTAGTTTTAATTGTGCACATATTTGGGGGCGATAATTTTAAAAGCAAAAATTTTCAGAACTATAAGAAAAACATAATCTCTTTCATAGTACTTTCTGTCTGGATCCATTGCAAGAAGGTACAAAGCACTTTTACTTGGTTAATCAAAAAATGTCCCCAAAGGATCTCCATAGATAATATTTTAGCCTAGGTGAGAAGATGATTACTAGAACTTTGTGCCTGTAGGTTAAAAAGATAAGAAACTTCAATTTGAATTCCTCATTTAAGCTTCAAACTTGGAGCACAAAACATTTCAGAGTTAGGATATCTTGAACAAAAATTAGCTTTTAATGGCCCACTAAACAGAAGAGTGGCTCAAGACTAATAAATGTTTATTCAAGTTTCAGTGTCATTTAAGTCAAACACTAGTTTGGATGAGGTAAAAACTCACCAAGCACAAGATAGTAGGAGCACATTTAGTAAGAAAGAATTAAAAAATAATGATTAAAATTGAAACATGGGGGAGGCTGTAATCTCAAAGAAATGAAAATATGAGCAACATCTTGTTTACAGCCAAGACTCAAGGCTTACAAACATATGTTATAACTATATATATCCTAACTCTGAAGATTACAAAACATATTAAGCAGCAAGGAGGAATGCTTCAAACATTCATATCTAAAAGTTTTTGACTTCGTTGTTTGATGTTACTGATTTATAACAATTAGTGAATACAAAAGATTGGAACATTTCATTTTAATGAAATAAAATTCCTATAAACAGGAAAGCTGATTTCAAAACAGTTTTTTAGGTCTACTGTCATTTCTGAAAAGGTTTTTTTTTCCCCAAATTAATTGCACTAACAAAGTAAATGTAATTAATTTAAAAGTTAAAAAAACCCATTTGTTTTAATTTAGGTAATTGCACTAGCAAAATATGTTTTAAAAAATTTGTTTTCAACATTGCAAGTCACTCTGTATCACAAACTAAGTCCAACCCTTCTTGAATTTTTTTGACCCTTATCTTGCACCCAAATAGTGCTGTTAGTTGAGTAGTTTCCTCTGCATATGTATGAGTAATAATAAATCAGTTTAATTAAAAGTTCATGTTTGTCTTGATCTTTTGTGCCTGACATGTTCACTTTCTATATATTTACAAAAGCAACTTCTATCAATTTAGACAGGCAGCAAAGTATTTAAATATCTGTTATTTTATACAGTAATTTTATTGTACCCTATGACTATCATTAAGTGTTGTATGAGTGTATCTTTTCTTTTATGTATACTGAGAGTATTTGCACCAAGACAAATTCCTTGTGTGTCCAGCCACACTTGGCCAATAAAGAATTAAATTCTATTCTATTTCTGGTTATAACTTTGCTTGCTTCTAAGTGTTCACATATCTATTGCTTGAATATTTTTTCCAAGATCTTCCCAGGTATTGTCAGGCTTATTGGTCTGTAATTTTCTAGATCTGTTTTTCCTACTAGTGTTCCATGATCTTTGAAAGATAAGGTTCAATTATTCCAAGATCATGTTTCCCAGCTGCTTCAGAACTCTGGGATGTAATCCTTCAGGTCCTGGTGATAAGAGTCGAACTTGAGTTTAAGGTGAACCAGGACACCTTAAATTCAGAGGCAGATTGAGTTTATTCCCGAATGGCTGTCTACTTTAGATTCATGGATCATCTCAAATGTTTGCACAACTTTAATATGTATACATATGCACCTCTTATTGAGATCCAAGGATTAATCACGAAAAGCAGGTGTATAGAAGAAAGAACACTGAATATTTAAGTCGCTAATTTGTTTTGTATTCCTTAATACAAAATTCATCTGTAGAGCAACAGCTTTAATGCTGCATGCATTTTTAAATGGCCATTCTCCTCGTGATATATGAAAGCAATAATAAAGAAATGGCTTCCATTTGTAAATAGATTACAGAGACAAGCAATTATTTTAAAGGTATGTGCACCCATTCACAAATCAAACACATTTTTGTTGTTTTGTAGCGAGGTGATAGCCATATAGTATGCAAGGGTGAATTACCCTAAAATCTAAGGAGAGTAACATTGTGCTTGTGTGACTTAACATTTCAAGCAACCGCAATAGTAACTGCCACATTTGTCTTACTAATGGAAACAGGAATGTGATCCTCCATTACTACATGTTAACAAATGTACTGATATATTCCTAAGAGATCCTTTCTTTTAATAAAATATTAGATCATGCTACAGTGCCCATATATTTTGTGAAGGACATTCTAGCGAGCAGAATCAAAATCATGGGGGAATAAGTACACTACTCTCCTTATTGCATATAATACTCTTAAGGGATTCTTTGCTGAGCACTTACACTGGTTTCATTAAATTACTTTTGCTTCAGTTGGCTTTTGAGAAATTACTGCACTGTAAGTAATCCCTGAATAATTTCCTTTAGGTCTGGATACACACAGTAGCACAGCTATCACCAGAAAGATGCTCTTAAAAGAATGAAGCTCTTTTTCTTCCACTCTTACAGTTCTGTTAGTTATTTGCTACCAATTTCTTATGTGATTGATTATACATTTGGATGACAGAAGTAAAAAACAGAACAATTTCCAGAGAAATGGTCTGGGCAAAAACATCATTTACAATAGTTTTTTTTTAAAAAAAGAAAGAAAGAAAAAGAAAAAAGAAAAATAATTTGGTGAGATTCTTTAGGAGATATTTCCATAACTATGCTATAGTGAAGTAGAATATAATTCCAAAACCATATTATGTATGTTTTTATTTATAGAAAGTAATGCATTAATAGTTTATTATTGCTGTACAAGATTCCTTGAAAGCTATCTTCTTCTTTTGGAATAAAAACATTAATGTGTGGCACTTAATGGAATTCTAGAAAATTGAGAGCTGTAAATTAGCTCCCTCAAGGGGGGAAGGATTTATAACTTCTTCTTCTAATATGATATTTAGATATTGGGTGAGAGGGACATATTGTTCTAATTGATTCTGTATTTCTTATTTCTTTTGTTTGCCTGTAGATATGGTCACATATCTCCAACCACTTCGCTAACCCAAGCTGGTCTCATTGCAATATACTGTCTAATTGCTGGTAGACTTTTCAGTCACTGAGTCCAAATAATCTCTTCCAGAGAACTTTAAGTAAATACTAAACATTTTATTTCATTGAGCCTGCTGCTTTGCTTTGTAGCCTATGGGAGTTCAGAATAATTAGATTTAAGCCTAGAGTTTGAAGACACTAAGACAAGGAAGAAGATAGGCTCAAATCTGATTTTGTTTTAACTAAAAGAAATTAAATGATTATCTGAATTACTCTATTTTTAAAAGTTGAATTAGGACAAATCTGATGATCCCAAAATAAAATCCACTGCAACCATACAGGGCAATTCACAGTTATTCTAAACTGTGAATCTTAACTATAGTGCTTTTTTTATGTGTGATAAAAATGGACCACCTTTGGCTCCAGCTTAGTAAGAAATTTCTTCTTCATGCAGTGACTGCTGAAAAGTGGCAGATGAATTTATTTACATTTTAAAAAAGCCATGAAGACAATCTTACAAACCAAAAAATAGGCTTACCACAATTTTGAAAGAAGAAAAGAATTTTCCCCCCAAAATTTTGGAGAAAGTAAGTCTTGGTCATGTTTCCAATTCCTCTTTGCACCTCAATCTACTATGCCCTCACCCTCCATAAAAACCTTCCATGCCATTATCAACAATATTATTACCTCTTAGGGACTATATCCAAAATTGAAAGTAGATGGTGTTTATTTATTCAGCATATATTTTGTGAATTGTGTAGTTCTAGTTTGCTCATTGTTGCATACTCAAAGTCAAATAATGTTTACGCTCAACTGTAGCCACAAGGCTATATTTTGATCCAAGATGGAGGTAATGACAGCTGCCTCGGTGAAATGGTCTCTAATTATTCTCTGCAATTATTATTATTATTCTCTGCAGTTCACTACGGAATTCATACTCACAAGACCATCTGCTAAGAATTCATACTCACAAGACCATCATACTCACAAGACCATCTGCTAAGTTTCTTTAAGGAGCAGCTTTCTGATTCATCACCCTGCCCCCATCTTTGCAAACACAGAGAAGATTCTAACTAATTTCCCAGTGCTATGGATTACAAAACAAAGGAAAGAAGCGGCAGTGCTGAAAAAGAGACGAGATAAAAGAGCCGGGAATTTTAAATGTGGGGGGGAACCCTCTCCCTTCAATCTTTCTGACTAATTTATGCTCACTTGTTAACAAGATGGATGAGATACTCCTTTTAAATAGATGCAATTTTAATTTCTACAACTCAGCAGTTGTCTGTTTTACTGAAACCTGGTTTAATGCAGAAATTCATGACAACAGCATATAGATCCCAGGATTTTAGATATTTAGATCAGACAGAATTGAAGAGACATCAGGTTAAAAAAAGGGTGAAGGATTATGCTTATATATCAACAATAGCTGGTCTCAGAATATAACCATAATACACTGCTCAAAAAAAATAAAGGAACACAAAAATAAGACATCCTAGACCTGAATGAATGAAATATTCTCATTAAATGCTTTGTTCATTACATAGTTGAATGTGCTGACAACAAAAACACACAAAAATTATCAATGGAAATCAAATTTAGCAACCCATGGAGGTCTGGATTTGGAGTTATACTCAAAATTAAAGTGGAAAAAAACACTACAGGCTGATCCAACTTTGATGTAATGTCCTTAAAACAAGTCAAAATGAGGCTCAGTAGTGTGTGTGGCCTCCACGTGCCTGTATGACCTCTCTACAATGCCTGGGCATGGTCCTGATGAAGTGGCGGATGGTCTCCTGAGGAATCTCCTCCCACACCTGGACTAAAGCATCCCCCACCTCCTGAACAGTCTGTGGTGCAATGTGGCATTGGTGGATGGAGTGAGATATGATGCCCCAGTTATGCTCAATTAGATTCAGGTCTGGGGAACAGGCGGGCCAGTCCATAGCATCAATGCCTTCATCTTGCAGGAACTGCTGACACACTTAAGCCACATGAGGTCTAGCATTGTCGTGCCTTTGGAGGAACCCAGGGCCAACCGTACCAGAATATGGTCTCACACGAGGTCTGAGGATCTCATCGCAGTACCTAATGGCAGTCAGGCTACCTCTGGTGAGCACATGGAGGGCTGTGCGGCCCCCTAAAAAAATGCCACCCCACACCATTACTGACCCACTGGCCAACCGGTCATCCTGGAGGATGTTGCAGGCAGCAGAACATTCTCCACGGCATCTCCAGACCCTGGCATGTCTGTCACATGTGCTCAGTGTGAACCTGCTTTCATCTGTGAAGAGCACAGGGTGCCAGTGGTGAATTTGTCAATCTTGGTGTTCTCTGGAAAATGCCAAATGTCCTGTATGGTGTTGGGCTGTAAGCACAACCTCCACCTGTGAATGTCGGACCCTCACACCACCCTCATGGAGTCTGTTTCTGACTATTTGAGCAGCCACATGCACATTTGTGGCCCGCTGGAGGTCATTTTGCAGGGCTCTGGCAGTGTTCCTCCTGTCCCTCCTTGCACAAAGGAGGAGGTAGCAGTCCTGATGCTGGGTTCTTGCCCTCCTACGGCCTCCTCCACATCTCCTGATGTACTGGCCTGTCTCCTGGTATCACCTCCATGCTCTGGACACTTTGCTGACAGACAAAGCAAACCTTCTTGCCACAGCTCACATTGATGTGCCATCCTGGATAAGCTGCACTACCTGAGCCACTTGTGTGGGTTGTAGACTCTGTCTCATGCTACCACTAGAGTGAAAGTCCTGCCAGCATTCAAAAGTAACCAAACCATCATCCAGAAAGCATAGGAACTGAAAAGTGGTCTGTGGTCACCACCTGCGGAACCACTCCTTTATTGGGGATGTCTTGCTAACTGCCTATGCTTTCCACCTGTTGTCTATTCCATTTGCACAACAGCATGTGAAATTGATTGTCAATCAGTGTTGCTACCTAAGTGGACAGTTTGATTTTACAAGAAGTGTGATTGACTTCTAACTTGGAGTTACATTGTGTTGTTTAAGTGTTCCCTTTATTTTTTTGAGCAGTGTATATAAATTCTGTGAGTCTTTACATATCAATTGCAAGCCATTTTATTCTCCATGTGAGTTCTCCTCATTTCTCCTAATAGCTGTGTATGTTCCTCCACAAGCTTGTGTAAACAAGGTATTACAAACTCTAGCTGATCAGATTATGGAGGCTGAAGCCAGACACTCAGATTCCCTTCCCATCATTTTAGGAGAGTTCAATCTAGCAAATTTAAGGAAAGAGCTCCCAAAATATTTCCAGCATGTAAAATGTCCCACCCGAGGCAAAAATACTTTAGACCACTTCTACAGAACAGTAAAAGATGCTTATAGGTCTTTACTACGAGCAGCTGTGGGACACTCTGACCACTGCATGATTCACCTTATACCTGTCTACAGACAAAGACTTAAAACCATGAAGCCAACAATTAAATCAGTGAGGACTTGGTCGGATGAGGCAAAGATGAAACTCCAGGCTTGCCTTGATTGCACTGACTGGAATGTTTTTGAAAATACCTCTGCAGACCTGGATGAGCTCACAGACACTATAACATCATATGTCAGCTTCTGCGAAGACCTATGTATACCAACAAGGAACCTGCAAATATATAGTGACAATAAACCTTGGTTCACAGCTAAACTTAAGTAGCTATGTCATTTCAAAGAGGAAGCCTACAGAAAAGGTGTCAGAATGCTATACAATCAGGCCAGAAACATATTAACAAGAGAGATCAGAGTAGCAAAAAAAAGCTACTCTGAAAAGTTAAGGAATCAGTTCTCAACAAATGAACCAGCAAACATGTGGAAAACTTTTAAAAACATCACTGGCTACAGCAAACCTTCTTCCAGGCAGAAGGAAATCAACAACTAGCAGATGACCTGAATGTGTTTTACTACAGGTTTGAAATGAAACTACAGCCACCTATTTCCACAATCCCCATCTCAAACACAACAACAACAGCCAAGCTTAGTGCAACTGACCCCAACCCATTGGGTTCACAACCTCTGGTGATCATAGAAAAAGAAGTGCAAGATCTATTTCACAGACTAAAGCCAGGAAAAGCACCAGGGCCAGACAAGATAACTCCTTCTTGCATAAAGGACCTAATGGTAAAGATTGCAATGATGACACCATTAAAGCCAACATCTTTAACACATTCTTTGGCTCAGTATTTGTAAACAGCAATGGATCATGCCCAGTATTTCCTAGTCAAACCAAAGACAACTACAATGATCTAATACATATCGATTTTACAGAAGACAATGTTGAAAAAGCACTACACAATCTAAAACCATCTCTATCTATTGGACAGTATGGAATATGTGCCTACTTCTTAAAAAAGCTGTCCACTGCAATAGCCAAACCTCTAAGCATAATCTGTGAAAAATCTTTCAGGACCAGCTCCTTGCCAAACCTAAGGTCACAAGCCACGGTCATCCCCATCTTCAATACGGGAGACCCCAGCCTAGTTGAAAATTACAGATCAATCTCTTTATGCTGCGTCACCTGTAAAGTCATGGAATCAATCATTAACCAATCCATTATCCTCCACTTAGAGACAAATAACCTACTTTCTGACAAACAATTTGGTTTCAGAAAAAAAATTATTCCTGCAATCTGCAACTCTTACACTGCAAAAACATCTGGACTACACAACTTGATCAGGGCAAAGCAATTGACGCAATTTACATAGACTTTTGTAAAGCCTTTGATTCAGTGGTACATGACAAACTACTCCTAAAATTAAAATCTTATGGTATCTCTGGACATTTGCATAACTGGATAGAAGCATTCCTGTCAAACAGGCAACAAATGGTCAAAATTGGGAACGTCCTATCTAATACTGTACCTGTCAACAGTGGTGTCCCCAAGGTAGTGTTCTAGGACCAACTCTCTTCATACTCTACATAAATGACCTCTGTGTTCATATTAACAGCAACTGCGTTCTCTTCACTGATGATGTAAAGCTATTCAATACCACCAACAATATTGCTACTCTTCAAAAAGACCTCAACTATGTGTCACAATGGTCAAACAAATGGCAACTTCAAATCTCAATATATAAATGCTCTGCCTTACATTATGGCAAAAAACATCAGAAAATAAAATACAAGCTGAATAGTCAAGACCTTGTTGAGGATCCAAACTTTGTCAAGGACCTTGGAGTACTCATCTCTAATGATCTAAGTGCTAGAGCACTGTAACTACAAAGCCAAAAAGGCATTAAGAGTTGTAAACCTAATCCTGCATAGCTTTTCCTCCAGTAATACCACTCTACTAACTAGAGCATACAAAACTTTTGCTAGACCAATACTTAAATACAGCTCATCAGTCTGGAACCCGTATTACATATCTGATATTAATACAATTGTGAAAGTCCAGAAATATTTCACAAGAAGACTTCTCCCCTCCCCTACTCATAGCAAAATACCTTATGACACCAGACTTGAAATTTTAGAACTAGACAATCTAGAACTACACCGCCTTTGGTTCAATCTAAGTATAGTACATAAAATTATATATTGCAGTGTCGTACCTGTCAATGAATACTTCAGCTTCAACCAGAACAATACAAGAGCACCCAATAGACACAAACTCAAGGTAAACTTGCACCAAACTTGATTGCAGGAAAAACAACTTCAGCAACAGAGAGGTCAATGTCTGGAATACTCTACCTGACTCTGTGGTTTCTTCCCCAAACCAGAAACCCTTTAACCTTAGACTGTCTACTATTGACCTCACCCCTTTCCTAAGAGGTCTGTAGGGGGCATGCATAAGCGCACCAATGTGCCTACTGTCCCTGTCTTATTGTTTCTTTCTTTTTTCTTATTCCTATCCATTTCATGTATTCATAACCATGTTTATACTTATACAAGTTATCTAATAATCGCTTGACAAAATAAATAAATAAATAAATATCTGTGCTGACCAATTGGCCCCCAGATTTACCTGAATCTTCAATAAATCACTAGAGATGTGCTATATTCCTTCTTGCTTCAAATGCTCCGCTATCATCCCAGTGCCAAAGAAGCCCTCCATCAGGTAACTGAATGACTACATAACATTTGCTCTAATATCTGTAGTTATGAAAATCTTTGAAAGGCTTGTGTTGTCCTACCTGAAAACCATCAGGGATCCACTGTTAGATCCTATGCAGTTTGCATACTGAGCAAATAGATTGAGAGATGATGCTGTTAATATGGCTCTGCACTATATCCTACAACACCTTGAATCTCCAAATACCTACACAAGGGTCCTCATTATAGACTTCAGTTCAGCATTCAATACCATCATTCCAGACATTCTTCTAACTAAACAAAACCAGCTTTGCGATACCTGAACACATTTGTAAGTGGATCATAAGTTTCCTAACAGACAGGAAGCAGCAGGTGAAGCTAGGCAGTATCATATCTAATACCTGTACAATTAGCAACCCCCAAGGCAGTAGGCTCCACTTCTCTTTCCCTATATACCAATGACTGAGTCTCAAACGATCCATATGCTAAAATATTGAAGTTTGCAGATGATACAACAGTGATTGGTCTCATTTGTATCCTCATACAGACGGGAGGTGGTACAACTTGCCTCGTGGTGTAACCAGAACAATCTGGAGCTGAACACACTCAAAACCGTAGAAATGTGGTAGACTTTTGGAGAAACCCTCCCATACTACCACCTCTTTCAATACTATACAACACAGTATCAACAGTAGAAACCTTCAAATTTCTAGGTTCTATCATATCATAAGACCTAAAATGGACACCTAACATCAAAAACATCATCAAAAAAGCACAACAAAGAATGTTATTTCTACACCAACTCAGAAAGATCAAACTGCCCAAGGAGTTGCTGATAGCGTTCTACAGATGAATTATTGAGTGTATCATCTGCACCTCTATAGCTGTCTGGTTTGGTTCTGCAACTCAACAGGACAGACACAGACTTCAGAGAGTAATTAAGACTGCAGAAAAAACAATTACTACTGACCGGACTTCCATCAATGACCTGTAAACTGCATGAGTCAAAAAGAGGGCTGTGAAAAAGTTTACAGACCCCTCACATCTTGGACATAAACTGTTTCAACTCCTATCCTCAAAATCATGCTATAGAGCACTGCACACCAGAACGACTAGACACAAGGACAGTTTTTTTCCTGAATGCCATCACTCTGTTAAACAAATAATTCCCTCAACACTGTCCAAGTATTTACAAAGTCTGCACTACTATTACTATTAATCCTCTCATCACTTCTTATCACCCATACCCTCCCACTTGTGACTGTATGACTGTAAGTTTGTCGCTTGTATCCTTATGATTTATATTGACTGTTTCCTAGTATGATTTGATTGCATATTGTACCCTATGACTATTATTAAGTGTTGTATCTTATGATTCTTGTCTGTTGAGGAATGTATCTTTTCTTTTATGTACACTGAGAGCATTTACACCAAGACAAATTCCTTGTGTGTCCAATCACACTTGACCAATAAAGAATTATATCTATTCTTTCTATATATTTCCTGTGGTACATTCTAGCAGTATTTACTTCTGAATCAAAAAGGATAGGCCTTTGCTGTGCATTTGACAATTTTGATACATGAAACATGTCTTTTCAACATGTTGTGCAATTAGGAGAATGATATATCCTATTTCTATGCATAGATTGATTCCACAGCCTTCCACCTAGATTGTGTTTTTCCTCTGCTTTCTTACTGATTTTCCATTTCAGTTCAATAGATTCATTAAGGGCTGAATAAAATACATACAGAAGATGTGTGAGAGAAAGATGTGTAGAGAATACAATGGGTTTATTTGGAGTCTATAAACCAAACATAGAATTTTATCACAAACTCAGTTTAGGTGACAAAAAAGTAAAATATCAATGGCATAACTTGAGAAAAACAACAGCTACTGTATCTCTTAATTTATCTATGGAAATTAGTAAACATATTTCTGCAAATAGTTCTGAGTGCAGTATGGTACAACAACTTACTATTCCTATTCAAGATACAATTTAGCAGTCAGCATTTTTCAGTATTAAATTAGGGTAGAACTGACATTATCTGAGTTCCATCATTTTCATCTGTTTGTTATAAGATAAGAGACAGACAGATAGATAGACATGTTTTTGCATTGTATTTCAATATATGTAAAGGTTCTATATTATTTGAAACATATTTGAAAAAGTTTGTTTTGTAGAACAATACATTTTCCTTATTCATTAAAGCATAAAATGCAGTTGCTTTAATAAGTTAACATTAAAATAACTCCTAGAATAGGATATTATTTTTTAGTTTCATATAGAAGACTGAAAGATTATTAATACCCACAAAACTAAAACAAAGATGAGGGCCAAAAAAATAGTATACTTTCAAATAAAATACCCATTTTACTATACCTGTAAATGTATTTGTTCACAGCCCCCTGTCCATAATTACCAAAATTTGGTACCATAATTTTATGTCATTTTGAAATATGGATCTCCTAGACCAAGACAAGTCCAAAAATGCTAGAAAATTCCTGGAAACATAGCACTAAGACAAATCAGCCATCAACAGGCACATAAACATAAACAATATCTACATACCATTTGAAAGAGATAATCAACAAGTCAAAAAAGAAGAAGACCAAAATAACCAAACTCTTAGAACTCCAATGACCACCAAATTCAACCTTGAGCTATAAATATTCTCCTCCATTGAACTTTTTAAATCAGTACAAAATTCCTAAACTAGACTCCAATAGAAATAAAATTCTGACTTTATCCATGTATATGACATGATCACGATTATATATATACTTGATATCATCTGTAGTCTAATATAATCTCAGTTTTCTTCTCCAGTTCTTAAGTGCAAAAGATTGTCCACCCCAATTTAAAACATTTATCAGGAGCATCTAGGTAAAGTTACATAACTTCCTATTCAGATGTCATAAGTAAGTGTAGAACTTGGAATCATGAAAGCTGTATTGTGATATCTGTTGGTAATTCTCCATCAAGTTAACTCTAATTGTCTGCAGTAGGGAACCACATGACAGCTTCCACATGAGCTAGAACTCATCAGGAATCAGGATTATAATTTATCATATTACAGAAATTGTCTAAAACAGTTTTCCTAATCTAGGTTATCCTGGTTTCTGGACTTCAGACCCAGAATTCTAGCTGGGAATTTTAAAAGTTAAGGAACTGAGAAAGCATACTAGCATCTAGTCTGGGAATCTGCATATGAACAATTGATACAGATTGTTTAGTAATGTCCTAAGCCCATGATAGTGAACCTATGGCACTCATACCACAGGTGGTCATTTGTGCGGGCAGGCGAGCTCCAGGCAAACTTACCTCACTGTGCATGTGTGCACCTCCCAGCTGATTTTCAGGCCTTTTTTCAGCCTTCCAGAGGCTTGAGGGAAGCCTCTGCAGGCTTTGCAGGATAAAAAATAGGTCCATTTCATCACTTTCTTACAGAAATACCAGAAGTGATGAAACAGGCACATTTTTCAGCCTGCAAAGCCTGCAGAGGCTTCCCTCAAGCCTCTGGCAGGCCAAAAAAGGCCTCAAACAGGCCAAAAATTAGCTGGGAGGTGCAGCGCTGGTAAGGGAGTGGCAGGGGGGATTGCTCGCACATGAGCAGAGGGTCTGGGGGGCTGCGTGCATTGCCTTCTGGGTGCTGGTGTGTGCAAGTGTGCACACAATTTTTGGCACAGGAGCCCAAAAAGGCTAGCCAACACTGTCCTAAGCAGTGTCCTTAGATATACCTTTTCCAGACTGACAAAGGGCAATTTGAGCTACTTTAACTGGAGACACTTGACCTCACCCCTTTCCTAAGATGTCTGTACGAGGCGTGCATGAGCGCATCAACGTGCCTACTGTCCCTGTCCTGTTGTTTCTTTTATTTTTATTTTTCTTATCTGTATCCATGTATTCATAACTATGTTTTTACTTATACCTATTATCTTGTAAACAATTGACAAAAATAAATAAATAAAAAATAATAATTTCTAAGAGGCAAAGCTCACAATTTTTTTACTTTATGGTTTTATTTTCTTTTGATTTTGAATTGTTATTGCAAGTGAGAATGGTAGCAAATCTGTTGACATATTGGCTTCTTTTTTCAATCTTTCTCAGTGTCCTAATTAATACCAAGGCTGCCACTAAAGGTGATAGTGAAGAGTTGGAGAAATTATGCAATATATGCTTATTTTTTCCCTAAGACTGAAAGGAACACAATAACCAAAATCATTTTTTAACGTTGTGAATAAATTGATTTCATTTTGACTGATGATTGATCATTTGTGTATAAATATGTCCAATACATCATAGTTGCTGCACATTTTTAGACAAAGCTAAATTTTACTGATAAAACATACAAACTTTATAGCAATGCATGATGTTGTATCTCCTAATTTCTTTGTTTTATAAAAAGTTTATCATTATCATTTTCAGTTGCAGTATGGATATATTGAAGATACAGCAATTTCAGATACTAAGAGTAAGTATTTGAGAGCTTACATATATATTATTCAAACATTGCTGGTGGCAACAATTTGAAATCATAAAACTATCTGTGTCAGTTAAGTTGTATCTCTGTTTATATGTTTCTCTCCCCCTCTCCCTCTCTCTCGCCCTCCTTCCTTCTCTCTCTGTCTCTCTCTGTCTCTGTCTCTCTCTGTGTGTCTCTGTCTCTCTCTCTCTGTCTCTCTCTGTGTGTGTACAAACCATGTAATCAGTAGAGAATATGTAGCTACGTTGCTGTAATTACCATTTGGAATTTGGCCAAGACTTCATATTTTGTGTCTCTACTCCAGAGGAAATTGCAATTTACTCTTCTACAAATTAATATTATGCTTAATGAACCATTAGTCTTTGGAAACACATCTGATTTTTACTTCTCTAAAAGTTAGCATTAGGTGGAAATTTATTAAATCAAATTATAGCAATGTGATTTTAAAATGTTATAAGAATTTCATCACTGGGTGTACTATAAAAAGGGAAAAACATACAGCCTGTGTAGGAAAAAAAAACTAGCTTCTGAGCAGATTTCTTCTGCTGATTTCTTAATTTGCTCTTGGACAAATAATTACAATGCTCTTCTCAGCTAGTGGATATTCTACAAGTACTAGTAAATATTTTAAGGCAGAATATTTACTGTGTAGTGAACATACTGTGTAGTGAACTGTTTAGCAAAAGGGAGAATCTCAGATTCGAATTTATCTTCTGAATCCAACAGGATTGGGGCAGGGACTTCTCCAATTTTTTTATTGATTCTGGAGCATTGTTCAGGACAATTTAATACTTTCCCATGCTCAATTTTGAATAAAATATATAAACACCAACATAACAGTTTTATAGACATGCTGACTGAAATTTGGCAATTCAAATCTCACAAGGCTCAAGATAGATTCAGCCTTCCATCCTTCTGAGGTCGATAAAATGAGATTGTTAGGGGAAATATGATGACTCTGTAAACTGCTTAGAGAGGGCTGTGAAGCACTGTGAAGTGGCATATAAGTCTCAGTGCTATTGCTAAATGCTACTACTTGCAAAATACTCTGTAATTTGGATATCTGGCAAAAATATTGAACTGAAGACAGTACTACTGGTACTGAAAGTTACCATCTGATAACTATAGCAGAATGAAGAGCCAGTAGGGTAAGTCTTTAATTCCTCTTTGGACAAAGAGAAGAGTTAAGATTGTCCTCAAATGTTCCATATAGTTGTTCTTCATGAGGAGATCTCAATACAGCAGTCTCTGGCAAGGGAAAACGATCTTTTCATTCCATCAGCATTGGTGCTTTTTCAAAGGACACTGGGTTTGCACACTTTCAGAAATTGCTTCATGACTTCTTTCAACCTATTAAGAACATTTGGATTGACATGTTTTTTAGTACCAGGTAGGTTTCCTTCAATTTGTAGGGAAAGTTAACTTTCTTGACCATAGTAACTTATAATCAAAATGTTCCTATAGCCCACAAGGGAGCTAAGAAGTTACCACTATCAAAAGAGAGAGAAATATATTTTAAATTGAATCAATTTTATTTAGTACTTTAAAAAGAGTATGGACTTGAAGTAAGGCTTTCAGAATTATTGCATGTTGATGAAAAGAAAGAAATATTTTTAAAGCACTTTAAAGATTCAAAAAGATCGAATAAATGATGACAGCCATTTTAGCCACTTGTGAACCACTCTTTACGTGAATAGGTTTTGCTTTGTAAATGAATAATAAGTATACAAATCTGTTTTACATCAAAGAGAAGTAGATGAGTAACTTAAAGTTTTGTTTTCCCTTTCTCTCACACATACACATACACAAACATACAAACAAGCATCTTACAAAACAACTTTTCTACAACAGCTGCAGACATGTGAAGAGATTCAACTTAGAGAGATCTGGAAAGGTTCAAGAGATTTTCCATACTGGCATTGAATCAGAAACATATTAGGAAATAATCCCTTGACACAAATTCCATATGTTAAGTCTGGGAGGATGGGTCCAAGAACAGAGACAAGACTAAGATAGCAACAACAGTTCTTTATTAGAGACTTCAGATCTGAGCGAAATATCCTAGCCGCAGCAGCCCCTTATATAGGGCTGGCTGCGGCTAGGCAGCCAATGACGGCGATTTGAGTTTGCCGTGCTTGGTTAGCCCAATCGCGGCAGCCTGCTAACTGGCCAATCGGATCAGTCTGAGATGACCAATCATGACCCGCTGCTAGTGGACCAATCCGAGTTGCAGGCTTTTAAGCCTGCTAGTCTGGGACACCCCTTCCCTCTAGGTTCTGTCTAAGGGGTGGCATTATGTAGTCTCGCAGGTAGGTGGGTCTTTGCACCTGTCTACCTGACTTGCGTAGTTCCAAAAGTCTGTGTTCGGTCTCGGGTTCTGACGGGCTGCTTGCTGGCATTGCCTGGGACAGTGATCTGGTTCCATAGCTGTGACTCCCATCTGGTGACCTTGGGATGGTTGAGTCGCCTGCTTCGTTGCTACCGCTTGGGCTTCCAGGGCTCGCTGAACTTGCTCGGCTGCTGCTTCTAGGTGAAACATCCGTTTGCCAAGGCTCTACTTCAGCTGGAGAGTATTGTAGGTTTTGGTGTGGGGATCGTGGGGTTTGTTCTTCTAGGCCAGATGTTGGTTCTATTCCAGAACCCGCAGTTTCCCCTCCCCCTCTGGTTTTGTGGTTGGGGTCACTGATGGGAGATGTGGTCAGCCTGGAGTGTAGCTGGTCAATGTGGCATTTCCACGCTCTCCCATCTGTGGTTACTAGGCGGTAGGAGAGGGGACCTGTGAGTTATTTTGAGTTATTTTGGCTGGGATCCACAGGGGGTCCCCTGAAAAGTTTTTTGAAAATACAGGGTCTCCTACCTTAAAAGCGCGGTGCTTGCTGCTGGAACCCAGGGGTTTTTCCGGGGTGTAAGCAGGATGCAGACGGTCTAGAGGTGATCTGAGTTTCCTGGCCATCAGAAGTTCAGCTGGGCTCTTGTCGGTCGTGCTGTTTGGTGTGATGTGCTGGAGAAGGAGCATCCTAGTGACTTTATCATGGATGTTACCTTGTTCCATTTTTTGTAGAGTTTTTTTGGTGAACTGAATCATTCGTTCAGCTCTACCATTCACCGCTGGGTGAGCCGGCGATGTCAAAGTGTGTCGGATGCCTCGGTCTGCTAAGTATTGTTCGAAGGCTAAAGCGGTAAATTGGGGGCCATTGTCGGATACCAGAACATCAGGTAGGCCATCCATTGCAAAGAGTCTGTTCAATTTCTTGATGACTGCATCTGTGGTGGTTGTCTTCATTTTATTGACCTTGAGCCAGTTAGAGTATGCGTCTATTGTTATTAGGAAAGTATCCCCTATTGTAGGTCCCGCAAAGTCGATATGAATGCGCGACCAGGGACCTCTGGGCGTTTCCCATTCAGCTGGTGGAGCTTTTGGTGGGGCTGAGCGTGTCTCTTGGCATCTGCTATGGGTGGCGACCCAGGTTTCAATTTGTTTGTCCATACCTGGCCACCAGGTGTAGCTCCTCGCCAGCGCTTTCATACGTACGATGCCCAGGTGCCCATCGTACAGCAATTGTAGAACTTTTTTTTGTAGTTTTGCTGGTATGACCACTTGGTCTCCCCATAATATACACCCTCTTTGTGAGAAGAGTTCTGTTTGTCTGTTCTTGAAGGGTTTAAAAATTTCATTGGGCTCGATTTCTGGCCATCCCCTCTCCACCCAGCCAAGAACTCATGCTAAGCATAAGTCCTTTTTGGTTTCTAATGCGATGTCTTATGCTGTTAGTGGAAGTGAGGGAATCATCTCAATTTGTAGTATTGGTAGTGTGGGAGCTGGGTCATCTTGCAGTTCGGGTAGTGGAGAGCAGCTCAAAGCATCTGCGTGGGGAATGGTTTTCCCAGGGCGATGTCTCAGTTGATAGTTGTAAGCGGCTAGGAACTCCAACCACCGTGTCATCCTAGGGGATAGAATATGTGGAGTAGGTTTGTCGCCTGCCAGGATGCCAAGTAATGGTTTATGATCTGTGATGATAGAAAATGATCTCCCATACACATACTCGTGGAACCTTTTGATTGCAGATACAATGGCAAGGGCTTCTTTGTCTAGGTGGTTATAGTTCCTTTCTGTTTTTGACAAGGTTCTCAAAAAAAATGCAATTGGTGCCTCAGTGCCATTTGGTAGGATGTGGTTCAGGATGGCTCCCACCCCAAAAGGTGAGGCATCACAAGTCACAGTCAATGGAAGTGTTTCGTTATATTGTATGAGCACTGCATCAGAAGTTAGAAGGTCCTTTACTTGTTGAAAAGCATGTTCCTCCCGTCGTCCCCAAATCCAGGAAGCCTTTTTATTGAGGAGTCTATGAAGAGGTTCAGCGACGGTCGCCTTCTGGGGTAGGAAAATGTTATAAAAGTTCATGAGTCCCAGGAAGGCTTGGAGGTCTGTTTTGTTTTTTGGTCTTGGGGCATTTTTGATGGCTGCCAATTTCTTTTCTGTAGGGTGAATTCCTTGTTTGTCAAGGAGGTAACCAAGAAATTCAACCCTTTCAGTGCATAACTGGCACTTTTCCCTTTTTACCTTGAGGCCAGCATCTTTGAACCTTTGTAGGACTGTTCTTAGGCATTTTTCTAACTGACTCTTTGTTGGGGTGGCTATTAATATGTCATCGAAATAGGGAATGACCCCTTTTATGCCCTGCAATAGTCTCTCCATCAGGCTTTGATGCCTGGTGCTACGCTGACTCCAAACTGGAGCCTGTTACATTTGAATGTGCCTCTGTGTGTAACTATAGTTTGGGCTTCAGCGGTTTCGGCATCTACTGGCAACTGTTGATAAGCTTGGGCCAGGTCAAGTTTTGCAGATATCCTGCCACCTCCAAGTGAATGTAGGAGGTGCTGGACGACTGGTACTGGATAGATGCTCTGCTGCAGCGCGTGGTTGAGGGTGGCCTTGTAGTCCCCACAGATTCTCAAAGACCCATCAGGTTTTATGGGAGTGACAATTGGGGTCTCCCATCGGGCGTGATCAATGGGTTCTAACATGCCTTGTGCAATTAGTTTGTCCAGTTGCTTGTCAATTTTGGGTTTGAGAGCAAAAGGAACTCGGCGTGGTTTTAGGCGAATGGGTGCGAAGTCAGGGCGGAGATTAAATGAGATAGGGGACCCTTTGTACTTGCCTAATTTTTCGCTGAAAACTTCTTGGAAATCCTGGACTAGGGCCACTTCCCAGTCTTCGTTTTCAGTATGGTTGATGCCTGCCATTCCGATTCCTAATGGCGCGAACCACTGTAGGCCCAGTAGGCTAGGTCGGTCTCTATCAACAATGTTGAGTGGTAGTATTGCATGTGCCCCTTGAAAGAAACCTGGAAATGACTGGTGCCAGCGACTGGAATCCGGTTGCCTTGGTAGTCCTTTAATATGAGTCTCTGGTGCTGAGGTCTCGGTGTCAGATGTTGGGAATCAGCTGCTTAAGAGTTTTCCAGGAGACCATGAATAGGGAAGACCCGGAGTCTACTTCCATGCTGCACGGTTGATTTTCGATGGTGACTTCTTCATGGATTTTTTTGGTGTCTAATGATGAAGCATGGCCAATGGTGATAGTCTGATGTGCTTCTTCCTGTCTGGGTGCACCAGTAAACCTTCGGGGTCTGTTGTATTGGTTCCACTGGTTGCTTGGGCAGTTCCTATTGGTGGTGGGGTTGCCAACGGTTTTTGGGGGGCTGTTCCCTCTCCGTTGGGGGCTGGAGCCTCTTTTGTTTCTGCATACCTTAGCAATATGTCCTCGTTTCTCACAAAAATGACAGATGGCGTCTAGGAATCTGCATTCGGATCGTGGGTGGTTTCCACTGCACCCGGCGCATTGATAGTTCAATTTACGACCCCGCTGGTCTTGTTGCTCACGTTCTGACCGGAGTCTGTGGACTTCTTCCTCTTCACTGTCTGAAATGAGGATTCGATGTCCTCGTGATGGGTGGCTGACGTGTATTTTTCTGATGGTGTCACCGGATCATTGGTGGGTTGGCGGCTGGCCACATTTGCCTGGCACATCTGTGCTGCTGATTTACAAGTGGCTTCAGCTGCAGTGGCGTCTGCTATGGAATCTGCGAGGGAGATATCTCCCTTGGCCATGATCTTGCTTTGGACTGTTGGATCTTTTAGGCCAAGGACAATTCGATCCCGCATGGCTTCTTCTAGATTGACGAAGCTACACTATCTGCCCAAGTTCCTTAGGTCAGCCAAGAAATCCCTGATGCTCTCACCATTGCGTTGATCTCTTTGGTAAAATTCATGTCTGCGAATGAGAGTCGGTACTGCTGGGGCATAATGGTTGCGAAGAATGGGAGCAAGGGTATCCCAGTCCATCGTTTTGACTTCAGCTGGTTTTGCAAGTGCTTTGGCCATCTTAAAAATGGTGGGTCCGCAATGCGTCAGGAAAACTGCTCATTTTTTGCTGGGTGTAGCGTCCTTAAGATTGTTGGACTCCAGGAACATTTGAAACCTGTCCATATATGAGTCCCAGTCCTCGCTGGCTGGATCGAACGGGGCGGGTGGTATAGCACTGCTGGCCATTTCACCGACGTCTGCGTGCTGTCAGCCACGTGCTCTGTCAATCTTCTGCGAGTGCTCAGTAGGCTCTGCTGTCTCTGTATCCCATCTTCGTCACCAATGTTAAGTCTGGGAGGATGGGTCCAAGAACGGAGACAAGACTCAGAAAGCAACAACAGCTCTTTATTAATGACTTCAGATCTGAGCGAAATATCCTAGCCGCAGCAGCCCCTTATATAGGGCTGGCTGTGGCTAGGCAGCCAATGATGGCGATTTGAGTTTGCCATGCTTGGTTAGCTCAATCACGGCAGCCCACTAACTGGCCAATCGGATCAGTCTGAGATGACCAATCATGACCCGCTGCAAGCGGACCAATCCGAGTTGCAGGCTTTCAAGCCTGCTAGTCCGGAACACCATATATGCCTTTTTGATTTCTTATTATGATCACAACTTTTTCAAGTGTGAATTTTCAGGCATTCAATTGCTTGCAACTGCTTGTGAACATTATTTGACCAGGATTTTCTATCAAATAATTTGTACCATTTACGTTTAAGATAAAACCTCTTCTTTATGAGCTCTTTCTCCTCATTTTGTATAACTATGTTAAGGCTTGATAGGAGAGATAAAACCTGCCCATTCCCTTTGGGGTGTTATGAATCTGGATTGGGATCCTGTGACTTCACTTTCCTTTTATTTTTTTAAAAAAACTTTTTTATATATTCAAAGCAACACATAGCTCTGTACCAATATATAGGGGCTTAATGTCAGCTTGTCTGATTTAAATCAGTGAAGCAATAGTACAATGTTGATCTTGATTCTATCAGATTCAATAGTCAATCTTTTTCTCTGTTGGGAATATGAAAATATCTAGTCAGTGATATTTATCTTGGGGGAGCTTCCCACCAAAAATATGGCTGCCATGATGTTCTGAGGAGAATCAACTGACCTCTAAAGACAACAGAGAAACATCATATCTTCTGAAAACTGTATTTCCACGCTATCTTTTCCACTCATTGGTTTCTTGCTTGGGAAGCAAGCAGATTTCCTTGCCAGATACTCAGCACACCTAATGTCCAGAGTGCTTTAGACCAGATTATCAGTCTCTTGTTTCTATTTATCTGATTCTTTATTTAGATTCCAGATTATCCAGGGTCACATCTTGTAATATCTACAGATAACCACAGTACCACACTCAGACACCAGTACAGTCAGGGGATGTTAGGTTGGTAGATTCTTAGTTATCACACAATGGGAAAAAATGGAAGCAGCATTTTTAATGTTCAGTCTTAATAGGAATGTCAAACATCTATCAAGTCAAAAGCAGACATAAATTTGGTGATTTTGTTCAACCTTAAATCCAGACTTGAATCCAGGCAATCACTATATAGGAAGAAATTTGATGATGACAATTTTCATTTTGTGCTTCTAATAGTCACCCAGATTTTTGCATCCCTCATCTAATAGCCAGGGAAGAATATATTAGAAAGATTATTATTTTTCAAGTCTCTCAAATTTATATATCTTTAATTCTAGTATATAAAGGAGATAAAAAGAATTGAAAAGGTTTCTTGTCTTCTCATTTTAATGCTACAGTTGTCCTGTTGCAAACTGAGAGGTAAATAAAGAAAAAGGAGTAAGTTTGGGGATTCTGAAAGCATTAGGGTTTTTCATTTACAGGCATTGGCAAATACTGGTATATTTTTCTAAAGTCTCCATTTGGTTTGGGGAAAAGAATTAAATTGTTCTATTTTTTATTTAAGAAAATTCTGATTACCTCCAAGTTAAATGAAAGAGGTTTTCTTTCTTTCTTTCTTTCTTTCTTTCTTTCTTTCTTTCTTTCTTTCTTTCTTTCTTTCTTTCTTTCTTTCTTTCTCTTTTCTTTTGCCTATTTTCAATAGCATGGATATACTATTGGTATTTGTTTTCTTAAATACTATTGGTATGGATATACCATAATGCAGGTCCTGGCATTTTAGTGAAGCTCTTGGGGTGTCATAGTTGGATGTCATGATTTCAATGTCAGGTACTTTTGATATCTTGGCTTCAGTTTTTAAATACTAATTAATATTTAGATTTATGTTTCATTGATTTGAAAATCACTGTCTGCTGGCAAATTTTCTTGTAGAAGATGGCCATCTGTTGCAGTACATAAGCTCAACATCTGCACTTAATATTTAACAAGGGAGTGAATTTTTGTTTGTATGTCCTTTTTATCATCATTCTATTTTTTCCATTCTGTTAACCCAAAATAAAGTATTCCATCTTGTATATTTGTAAACCCATTCAAAATATATTGAAATAGTTGCCTGAGGAATCCAATCTCCATATAATTCCTCCCTATACTATTAAGCTAAAAAGTTTGCACTATATTATATGATTGATGAGAAATAGATATTCATAGTGTATCTAGAACAACATGTAGCTTTTCTTATTTATTTCCCCATCTTAGGATTGTTCTGAAAGCACCAATTTTATTATGTCCTGGATATTATTCATTTAAATAGTTTGATGATATTAAGTTAACCTCAGGCAATAAGTTTGATTTTCTACCAGTTTTTCAGCTTTAGAAATTTGAGGTTCTGTGGATTTCATCTCCCAGAATTCTCCAGCCAGCCATGGGTGAGTAATTTAGAGACACTACTCTATACCACCAGAGAAAAATCACATAATCCCAACGCCCTCAATTAAAGCAGTGTTCATAGAACTTTTTCAATGAGCAGCATTATTACTGTGGATAGCCAGGAAATCTTAACATTTGCAAGTCAGCAGAGATCAGCTGAAAAGAAAGAAGTTCTTATAATCCCATTAACTTCTACAACACTTAGCCTGGAATTTTAGGGTGAACAACAGGCTGCCTGAGAACAGAGCTTCAATCTATCATTTTGACTGCCAAGAAACAATTATCAAAGGTGTTGCTAAATGAAATAAAAAATTAGCAAGCTTTGGCCTGGATATAATATTAGCAGAAATCCATTTTTTCAAAGTTAATAGCATCAATAATATGAGAAGAAGATCAGGGGATAATCACTAAGAGGTACAGCATGTAATATATATATTTTCAATATTTAACCATTTCTTTCTCTTGCTAATTCTTTCATTTTCCAATATGTTTAACAAATCTAACAAAACCAGGCTCTCAACTTTATATCAGGTTAATTCCATAGCTATTTATTAATTTATATTTATGTCTTACATTAGATATATATTTATACCTTCATAAACAATATTCCCATGTGTGTTAGGTCAGTAAGAATGAAGAACTTTTCATCCACCAAGCTTCTGGAAATATATATTTAGTTCTCAGGGAGACAAACAGAAATAACTGTATTTATAGGTGAAATAACGTAATTTTATTGCTCTTTTTCTTATTATAATTTTGTTTCTTATTTCTAAATGGGCATGGGTTTTTACCGATTTTATTATACAGGTATCATTTATGTTATCTTGAGAAGGTGTTATGCTTTTATAATTGACATAAATATCTTAATATAAATATTTAACTGCAAAGAAATAAAGAAGCAGAGCACTTGTTTCAGAATAAATCTTTACTTTCCTACGGAAAAAGTCACACGGAATAAATAAATTATTATCTTAATAGACAACATGTAAAACTTTTAACAGAAACAAATTCACATTATAAAAAAGAGGCATACATATAGAATCATACAGAACTGGCTTTTGGGCAAGAAACTTTAGACTTAACTAATAAACTAAGTATATGATTGACTTTTACCCTGTTAGCTAGAGAATGTTTATTTAACCTTAGCTTAGAATCTTTATATGAATCCCTATCATTGCTGTTGCAACCTAAATATCATAATTAAAATGCATGAATAATGATTTTTCTGATTGTGCCATAAAATTAACTGCCTTTTATTCAAAGCTTTTAGAAATACAATGAATGGTAATAGACTGAGCCCACACACTTTTATATTCTCTCTCTCTCTCTCTCTCTGCTAGGGGAAAATGACTTATTATTATGCAACATTTTCTGCAGCAAATCTGCTGGTTTGCAAAGATTTTTCATTTCCCCTCATTCTTACTTTGTTTCAAAACAATAATTATTTGATCTTTTAACTCTTTTCTAACTTGCCATTTGAAGTTCAGGAAAAGTGACCTAGATTCCACAAAAATGTCAAGAAGAGAATCAACTGATTTTTACACTAACAACACCAAATAAAGGCATAGTCCCACATACTGGGACTTACAATATTAACCAATATATATTTAAAAAAAAATACAAAAATGTAGAAATTATTAGTCCAAGTAACAGTGTAAGGAATTAATCCAGCTGTTTTATTTTCAGGATAGAATGTGAATTCTTAATGTGCATCTAATCCAACTAATAATCAGCAATTATTCTATTGTAACCCATTCCTAGATTTGAATATTCAATGTCCATTGTTATCATTTAGTACTGCTTTGCTGTGTACTATATGCATTCATGGTTTCCTCTGTATCATACCATGTACCCATATAAAAATAGCATAGCCCAACCCATTCAACAATTATAAAGATGAAGATGATAGTGATGATGATAATGATGATGATTGGAACCTTGTACTTTATGTTCTTCATAGAGCATAGGTAGCAGTCCATAAACTGCTACACTCTTAAGTGTTGGTATATTTTAAAAAAGCAACCCAATAGTCTTTCCATTTGACACATCTTTCAATTTTCTCTATTAACTCTTCTGTGGTATTGTCCTCTATCACAGAAATGACCTTGATTGATTCCTCCCATACGTTTCTCTACTTCAGCATAAGAATGCCTAACTTTCTTTTCTATGAGCTGTTGACTTAAATCCTATATCATCTTTGACAAGCGTTATTTTTTATTAACTTGGTATTATTCTACTTGGCTTACCCTTTGCTCCATTTTAGTCTTAATATCACATTCTGCCTTGCATCTGAGCAAGCAAGAACATCCGTAGATTGAAATAATTTTCATTCAAGTGCAGCAATGTGTAATGGGTTAAGACTGGAAATCACTAGTCTAACTGCAGAGATGTACTTCACTTATTGTAGAAGGAAGAAATAAATCATTTTAGGCATATACAGTAATTTCATGTGGGTATTCTGGAGTTCAGGAAAAACAGACTTTTTTCTTATTTCTCTTCTTATTTCAGGACAAGATTGCAAAACAGTGCACACTACAAATCAAGTAATAACAGTATAGAGTATTTTTGGTGTGCTTTTACATTTTGTAATAATTGTGCAATGTGTGTGTGTGCATGTGTGTCTGTATTTTAAAGGGAGACCTAGGATCTTTTTGGGAAGGCTTAATCAATAGTTTTGCTTAATTTTGAAGAGAATATCAATAATTCAGTATATAGAAACAGAAATATATAATGAGTAATAGAAGGAATATGCTACATATTGAAGCTGGCTTTAGAAAAGGCTGAGAAACAAGTGTATGTGTTGTTGGTTTGTTTTTAATTGTAAAATCAATAAAATTCATTTATATAAAAAAAGAAAAAGCTGAGAAACAAGTGTCCTATTCCTAATATTTGTAGGATAAATGAGAAAGCCAAAGATTTTTTTTTTAAGTCAATATGTGCATTTTAAGAAGGCTTACAATTGTGTCAAATGTCAAACTATGAGTGTTCCTTAGAAAAATAAGAAACCTAACATACCTCATTGTGATGACCCGGGGCATAGCACAAAGGCAACACAGTCACATAAGTAAGAAAAGTCTCTTTAATACCTCCAACTTTGCCCCCAATGTCCAGTTACCTTTGGCTGGAGGAAAAACTCTCCCAAGAACAGTCCTAAAGTGGAGGAAATTCAGTCCAAAAGCCAAGTACATATAAACTGTAAATAAAAATCCTCACAAGCCACGCTGCAGCAATTAACTGGACAGGGCAGGATAAGGAATTGCAGACTTCAAAGGCCAACAAAACACACACAGTTGGGAAGATGCCAGGAACTTAGATAAGCCTTGACAAAACAAGATAATACATGATTTGTTTCCAACAAGTTGCTGTGCGCAAACTCCCTTTTTTAAATACTGTGTTCCCAGCTGCAGCTAATGAAGGGAATCAGGGCCCTCCCCCCCCATAAGCCATGCAACTTATGTTGCTCCCTTCTCCCTTCCTCCCTGTGGACCCTAGGATGAAGAGAGGGTGGGCTTGAATCTTTCTCTGAATTCTTTCTGCCTTGTTCTACCTCTCCCCTGCCCTAGGATGAAGAGGGGGTGGGCCTGGATCTTCCTCTGAATTCCCCCTACCTTGCCCTACCTCTCCCCTGCTCCGCCCAGCTGGACTGTGCCCTTCCCCAGTTTCTTCCACAGCCAATGGAGCCACATTCCCACTCTCTGTCAGTTACTCGGCCTCTCCCTCAGAATCAGATTCCAACAGGGGCATGAAACCTATTCTCATGTAAAACCAATACATAAGTTAGGAAGCCACAGCCCAGATGGAATATAATAAACAGACAAGGCTGTAAATTCTCCCCCATTCACGCAGCCCATATGGTAAATATATGTTAAGGGGAACTGAATTGGAAGATGAGTGTAATTTTAAATCTGGAGAAGAAACATCAATTACTTACACTATTGCTGTTGACACTAATAAGATAGTGGAAAATGCAAATGATCTGTAAATTCTAGTCATGAAAGTCATGAAAAGATAATTATGTGGTGGATAGTTTCTGTCTTTTAGGATTGACAATACCAAAGGAACCAGCAATCAAGAAATATGCCACAGACAATACTTGGTAGGGCAGCAATGAAAATATTAGGAAAAAAAAATATTTAGATGCCATCACATGTCTATACGTACAATGATCAGAACTGTACAATCGATTGTTTTTTCTATAACAGTCCTTGAAAGTGAAAATTGAACATTGAAGAAGCAAACAAACACTTTTGAAATTTCATATTGGATTCCTGAGAATATCTCAAATAATCAAGAAAACAAACGGATCCTACAAATCAGTTCAGGTTTCTCATTCAACACCCAAATGACCAGGATCAACTTATCATATTTGGGACATATTATACCCAAGACAAAGGTCTCTTGAAAAATCCATAATATTGGGAAAGGAGAAAAGAAAGACAAAAAGAAGACAACTAGCAACAAGTTGAAAGATTAGATTACAACAGTAAAAGCGATACCATTGGAAGATTGCAGGAACAGGTTGAGCA
Source organism: Pseudonaja textilis (assembly GCF_049901715.1). Classification (NCBI taxonomy): domain Eukaryota; kingdom Metazoa; phylum Chordata; class Lepidosauria; order Squamata; family Elapidae; genus Pseudonaja; species Pseudonaja textilis. The sequence continues at coordinate 8,786,230 of NC_141994.1, read as the reverse complement.
CAAATCATCTTGGGGAAAAAAACCCGTCCTATGGTTTCCAAGAGTTGATGCCAACTTGATAGCAGATTAGCGATCAATTTAATGATTAACAACTGCTTTTCTAACTTGGGATTTGCTCTGTCTATGAAATTCCAGAATTCATAGCTAATTCATTTCTGAAAATTTTGGAATATTCCAAAAGCAGGTTGATGGAATGTTAAAGGAGGTCCCAGAAGTGATGTGAATTGTCTGGAAGAAATAATATATGGACCATACCATGTATTATTTACATAGCTTAAAGTATTCTGTCAAGGTGAAATTCATAAATGACTAATGGGTGCGCTAGTTTTAGTTTTAATAAGGCCAATTTTTTAAAAAATGGATCCACGTGCTGGAAATACTAAATCTGGTTCAACCTTGATGCAGGAAATGGACTAAATGGCTGTTTTTTTTTTTGTTTTTTTTGCATCAAGATTCTATACTGGATATTTGAAATGGCAAATAATGTATATTAATATGTAGTGTTTTACTTTTAAATTCTCAAAACTCTATCAAAGTACTTTATTTCATTAAAAGAAATCTTAAAAGGTAAGTAAAGCAAGACAGCAAATATTAAAATATCATTGATTCACTGATTAAATTATTAGTTGTAATTCTACTTCTATTCTCCCACTGAAGTTCAAAAAACAATATTTTGGAACCAGGGGTCTTTGTCGTGGCTTTTGTAAGATATAGTTACATATTGTACACAGACACACATAGCAACACACACACAAACTCTCAACACAAACACACGTGTTATGCCGTTATATTGTTTGTAGCAATAATCCTACAAAATAATAATATAAGCCATAAAATGTTGTTTTAAAGGTTGAAAAAAAAAGACAAAATATATAGCTATCATTATGCAGTCATGTGCCATGTTCTACTACTCATATCTTTATGCATAGTAAAAGGAAACCATAAAATTCATCAATTGCTCCCTTAAGGCCTTGCAATTTCTTACAATTTCACACATATTTTAATGGCATTTATTGCAGATGTCAGAAAGAGCCATTGTGAGAAAATACAATTAAAGAGGTTGCATTGCATACTGTAAAATTTTAGTAATGAATGTTCTTTTTACCTGCTCAGATATGTTTAATATTCATGGAATAAAAAACAGTTTTGAAGAAATGGGAAAACTTACAATTGTCATTAATAGGGAGGATTTCAACAATTAAGATGAATATTCTACCCAGAATCCGATTTTTGTTTCAAACAATACCAATTAGGCTCGGAAAAGACTATTTTGAGGACTTAAATAAAATTGTGTTGAAGTATATATGGCAAGGTAAGAAAGCAAGGATAAAGCTAAAGCTCTTGCAGGATGCTAGAACTAGAGGAGGGTTTGGCCTGCCTAATTGGGAGTTGTACTATCAAGCTGCAAATTTGATGTGGGTTAAAGAATGGATAACATTAAGGAAGACTAGATTGTTGACACTAGAAGGTCATGATTTGCTGTTGGGTTGGCATGCTTTTCTATGGTATAAGGGAACCAAAACACAGGGGTATTTTAGAAGACATTATATACGGGAGTCTTTGTGGTTAAACTGGGAGAAGATAAAAAAACAATGTTATTTGAAAATTCCAGTTTGGTTATCGACGATAGAAGCTTTTTCTTATCCTATAATCTATAAAAAGGAACAAACAGTTAGATATGGGGAATTACTAGATGAAAAGGGTGAACTTAAATCGATACAAAAATTAGAGGAACAAGGTATACAGATGAATTGGTTTTCATATGTGCAAATACACTCAAGGTATGATGAGGATTCCAAAACAGAGGGATTTTATGATAAACAGACTGATTTAGATAAGATTTTGATGGGTACTGATGAAAAGGTGATTAAAAAATTATATGGTTACTTATTGGAAATTAAGCTAGAGGAAGAACAAGTTAAAGAAACTATGATTGCCTGGGGGAGGAATTTTGGATATGGGATTGATTTAGAGAAATGGCAGAAATTATGGTTGCAAAACTATAAAATGACAATGTCTACAGCCTATAAAGAAAACTTGTATAAGATGTTTTACAGGTGGCATTTCCCCCCAACAAGGATAGCAAGAATGTTCAAGAACAAATCGGAAAAATGTTGGAAATGTCATCAGAAACCTGGTTCATACTACCATATGTGGTGGACTTGTGAGGATGCTAGAAAATATTGGACTAAAATCCGCATGTGGTTGGAAAAAATGACAAAGAAGCATATAGACTTGAAACCGGAGCTTTTTTTATTGGGAATCTTACCAGATGTTTATAGTAAAGATTTGAAATATTTGATTGTGAATGTATTAACTGCGGCTAGGATTGTATTTGCAAAAAATTGGAAAAATGAGAAAATTCCATTGCAGGAAGAAGTTATCAAGAAAATATTGGAATGTGCTGAGATGAGTAGATTGACATTTGAAATTAGAGAGCAAGAAGATAAACAATTTTATATAATTTGGGACCTTTTCTATCAATGGCTGGATGATGAAATGCAAAAATAGAATATTTAGAATGTTAGACAATAAGGAATATTATTGATTTCACTTTTCTTTTTTCTTCTGGTATTTGATATTTATAAAATGTTTTTTCTTTTTTTTTTCTTTTTTTAGGATAGAATTGGTATGATTATATGATTTGTTATAGAATAAATTACTTTAATCATAGTTATCTCATAAGGCATGATTGAATAAAAGTATAGTCAAATCTTTTTTTATATAATGATATGAGGATATATAAGTTTGGATTGATAGTAAGACTTATTTTGTAAGGTAATTGTAATTATGACTATGAAATGAATGCACAAAACTGATGAACCAACCGACACACTGTTTGTACATAAGTACGGATGAGAGCTGATGTTTTTATGTTTTGTCTGTTTGTTTGTTTGTTAAAAAAACAATAAAATTGTTTTAAAAAAAAACAGTTTTGGGTTAATTCCAATATTCCAAAAGGAATTAGTAAGAGCGTTGGCAGGGCAGTGCTGGAATGCAGGGCTGCAGGGCTAATTCAGTGCTCACTACAGGAGTTCAATTCTGTGAAGCTCAAGGTTGACTCAGCCTTCCATCCTTCCAAGGTCAGTCAAAAGAGGACCCAGATTGTTGAGGCCAATATGCTGGGGCTGTAAACTGCTGAGAGAGGGCTGTGAAGTGGAATAAAAGTCTATTGTGTTATTGAATAAAAAGACATAGTTTTTTTTAAACACTTTTTGTTTTTAATTTCTTCAAAGGTCTAAAAATCTATTCTGGCATCTGCATTCCATTTTCTCTAACTCATATGAGTTTATTTGTTGCAAAGAATCTGATTTTGCTATGTTATCTTATACAAATGTTTAGAAAAATGTATTGTTATGAGGTGGAGAGAAATGAGAGACCCTTTCACTTCAGTCAGGCTTACCCCATACTGATGTTTCTAGTGGCAACCACATTGTTATTTCGAGGACTCTAGTGACCTATTTTGATTTTGCCTTCATATTTATTGTAGAGGCTCAGAGCACATTTCAGCTAACCTATTTTTCTTATTCTTGTTTGAATAAAGAAGTAGTGGGCGGAGGTAGGGGTGGGAAAATTACATTTAGCTGCAAAGCGTTTCTCACTGTGAAAATCTCAGGCTTTGGTTCCCATCCCAGAGGCAAATACCACTCACTTAGAGTCAGGTATTGCAGTCTCCTGACCATAGAAGGGCCACAAAGCCATGGTGCCAAGTTTTGATAAAAAGACTGAGGTCATTGTTGTCTGTTAAAAGCTTCTGCACCCAAGTAAGGTCCTACACTTAGGCAAGGAAAACAAAAAGGACACATACAGACTGGGTGAAACCAGGCTCAACAGCAGTAATGGTGAGAGGGATCTTGGAATCTTAGTGGACAACCAGCTAAATACGAGCCAGCAGTGTGCAGCAGCAGCCAAAAAAGCTAATGCAATCCTAAATTGCATTAACAGAAGGAAACAATAGAGATCAAGTGAGGTACTAATACCACTCTATAAAGCCTTAGTAAGACTACACCTAGACTTCACGCAGTTTTGGTCACCACATTATAAAAAAAGACGTTGAGACTCTAGAAAAAGTACAGAGAAGAGCAATCAGGATGATTAGGGGACTGGAGATTAAAACATATGAAGAACAGCCACAGGAACTGGGCTTGGCTGGCCTAGTGAAGAGAAGGACCCGGAGAGACATGATAGCAGTCTTCCAATATTTGAGGGGCTGTCACAGAGAGGAAGGGGACTAGCTATTTTCTAAAGCTCCTGTAGCCCAGACAAGGAACAATGGATTGAAACTGAACAAGGAGAGATTTAACCTGTAAAAAAGAAGAAACTTTCTGACAGTGAGAACAATCAACCATGGAACACCCTGCCCTCAGAAGTTGTGAGAGCATCATCACTTGAGACTTTCAAGAAGAGATTGGACTGCCATTTGTCAGAAATGGTGTAGGATCTCCTGCTTGGGTGGAGGGGTTGGACTAGATGACCCACAAGATCCCTTCCAACTCTGATTATCTGTTAAGCAACCTAGCATTGGGTATGTGAAAATTGGCCACCCATTGGGGTATCTCTGCTGTCATAATTAAGGAATTTCTGAAGCAGTAGTGGGATTCAAAAAATTTTACTACCAGTTCTGTGGGCGTGGCTTGGTGGGAGTGACAGAGGAAGGAGACTAAAAATTTCCATTCCCACTGCACTCCAGGCTGTTACTACAAAATCCCATTCCTTCCCCATCCCACTAATCTGCTTTCCAGCTCTGTTCTCCTGGGTAGGGCAACAAAAGAAGACCCAGCCAATCCGCTGGGATTTGGGAGACAGAGAATAGATGGGGTGGGGCCAGTCAGAGGTGGTATTTGCCAATTCTCTGAACTACACAAAATTTCCGTTACCAGTTCTCCAGAACTGGTCACAATCTGCTGAATACCATCTTTGTCCTGCAGCCCATAAGAGGTTTCTCATCCTGCTTAGTATGTATATTTTTGTTATGCTTTTAAATCTGTTTGCTTAAGCTAATAATAATGCTTAAAATCTATTTATTTATTGCAATGCTTATTGTCTCTGGACCTAAAAGAACCAATTGCCTGGGCATCTGATCACAGCTTTAACCCTTGGAAAAACAATAGTTTATTTGCTGCACATATAATATTTGCTTCTCTCAATTCATATCTCAATGTTATTTCTGAGATGTATTATGCTCGGCATACCAAGAACTCACACATTCTATATTATACTATCCTACGCTACACTGCACTTTATTATACCGTTCCAAAGTATAATTTAACTTGCCACTTGCAAAAAATCAGATTTCTTAGTGTACATATTTTGTTGAAGAACATCAGAATTGTTTTATGTGCAATATTCTTTAATTACTTCAGTTAATCACAGGCATTTTAGTAGCCAATTCTAAAGATGATGGAACACATACAGTATAAACTTCCTGCAGTATCACTTACTAGCAACAAGAGCGATGGTGGCACAATGGTTAGAATGCAGTATTGCAGGCTATTTCATTTATTGCCAGGACTTCAATCCTGATTGGCTCGAGGTGGACTCAGCCTTCCATCCTTCTGAGGTTGGTAAATTGATGACCCAGATTGTTGGGGACAATATGCTACTCTGTAAAAATTGTTTGGAGAAGGCTGTAAAGTATTGTGAAACAATACATGAGTCTAAGTGCTATTGCTAAGTGCTATTACCAGAAGCTCAAGTGAACGTCTGATAAAGACCAATATAGATCCTTTGAATCCTGGTCAAAGGATTGTACATAAGCAGCCAAAATTATACATGGGCAGTAAAAAAAAAAGGATTTTATTGCTTCCTCAATGGATTTAATGATTTAATGTTAAAGTAGTATAAATATTGTGAGTCACAACAAAACATATGTGCACCAAGCAGAAAAGATGAAAATGAATTCCACTGAAATAAACTTCAGCTTTCATTTAAGGCTGAAGACGACAGATGTGAGAGGAAGCACTTTGCAATTTCTGCCCCACAAATTAAGGAAGTTTCTGGATTTAACAGATACTTTCCGACAGGCAGCTTTAGTAGCATTGATTAAGAGTCATTGTGCAGTAATTCCATTTTCTTCCCTACTAGGATTCTGTGCCAATTCAAAAGCAGATCTCTGTGTTTCTGTAAGATTGCTGACTTTGTGAGCTTAGCTTATTTATTTCTGCCTCAGCTCAATCTATTTGAAGTTACAGAAAAGCTAATATTTTCTTTGATATGTTGTGGCTCTCTGAAGCTTGTAGGGTAATCCTTTTTCCCATTTGCAGTAATTTTTTCTTCATCTAGTCTCCTGTCTCTTAGGTTTAGCCATTCCAGCTCAGTTTTTCTTTAAGTGAAATATGATTTGATCGCTTTTCTTCTGCTGAATCTGCCCCCCCCCAATTAGACCAATAAAAATATTGTAAGTGAAATATGTAATGTAATGTCATGGTTAAATCAATGTATTATTTTTCCTTTGGTGTGGTGATGTTAGAAAGGATTACTTCTCAGAAAGCATAGTGGAAGCTTGGAACCAACTTCCAGCAGAAGCCAAACATCAGTATCTGAGTTTAAACATACCTGGGATGAACATATGTCCATCAAATGAAAAGATTTAAAAATAAAACAAACCAAAATAATAATTAAAAAATAACAAGCAAAAAACCTCAAAAAACAGAATAGATGGACCACTAGTTCTTTTTCTGCTGTCAGTTTTCTGTGTTTCTATAATTTTAATAACTCTAGGACTTTTAAGAGCTCAAGGCAGAATTTTCTTGTCTTATTTCTGATGGTGACAGTGGCAATTTGAAAACAAAAACTCAAACTGCTTTAGAGAGATTGAGGAGTGAAAACTTAGGCATTGTGCAAATGCTTGTGCAAATACCCTTGAGAGTAGAAATAATTGTTTCTAACATAATTTCTTTCCCAGGTTCACAACTTTATTCTTAATGATTTGATAGATGTATATAATTACTCCAACATAATATTACTTATGCGTGAAATATGTAAGCACTCAACTGGTTATATACTGTATACATTATCTTCCAACTAATCCTTAATCATCTCTGTAAAATCAGTCAACATTATTCTATTCCTATACAGATTAGGAGGGAGGATGTTAAGGCTTAGAGGGAGTAACTTGCCTGAAGTCCCTTCTGGCTAAATTGAAATTTGAAGCAGATATTTGCAGTTCACAGCTCAGCCTCTTAATCAGTCTACTGCAGAAGCTCAGTATAATTATCAACTGAATGCTTGAGGCCAGTAAAACTAGGCAGTGTAATGAGGCCTCTTATACACAGAGGTTCAAGAAATGCTACTGAGGCAATAAGCTGAGACCTCCTCTAGTATTTTACAACCATGTTTCTAATCAATTGTGAATTAGCTTGGGGTTCATTCCTACCCATGATTCTTTTTTTTCCCCCAACTTGGGAACAGTACATAAATCACATCAAATCAATCAAATCTTCACTATGGACACAGACCAGCATAACAGTTCAATGCTTTATCTTCAAGCCAATAGAACTTTAAAATCACACGAAAAGTTTCTGTTGAGGAACAGCTAGTTTATGTCACAGTAGGGACATAGAGAAAAAAAAAAGCTAATTCCTTAGAATATTTGAGAAAATTCTCCCATTTCCATTGAGGGGGGACGACATTGGAACAGATCATGGAGGTTCAGAAGGAAGGGCAGAGTTCTAAGTACCTAAAATATTTTGTGACACAAAATGTCTTTGTGACACAAAATGCCTTGTGACACAAAACATTATGCAGACAGATTGGGCCAGGTAGACAATGTCTGTTCTGTCTATTGCTATCAGCACCTCTTCTGTATCAAAGACATTTGAACGGGCTTGTATTTACACAAAAACAGCCAATTATTAGCATCCTAAGTCTTACTTGTTAAAATCACTCTTAAGATATTTTTTCCCAGTGGGGATATTTTCAGCCCAAATTTTTAATTAATGTGCAACTGAAAATTTGCCCCCCAAAAAAGGGTCGAGATTTTGATTGACATTTAAAGTTATATGAGGTACCTGAGAATTGGCTTAGTGAACTGAATACCATAAAAGAATGGTATGTTTTCAGGACATTTATTTCCTTTAGCAGTAGCAATAGCACTTATCCTTATATTCGGCTTTATAGTGCTTTGCAGCCCTCTTTAAGAGGTTTACAGAGTCAGCCTATTGCCCCCAACAATCTGGGTCCTCATTTTACCCACCTTGGAAGGATGGAAGGCTGAGTCAACTTTGAGCCTGGTGGGATTTGAACTGCCAAACTGCAGACAGCTGGCTGCAGCAGAAGTAGCTTGCAGTACTGCACTCTAACCACTGCGCCACCAAGGTTCTTTAAAGGTTTTTTAAATGCTTTTTTTTTTTTTTACTAAATACAGGGTGGAAAACGATTTTCTTCAGAGTTGTAGTCCGAGTCAACCAGAGTCTCAAAAGATGTGGGGTGGAGGTGCTAAAGCATGGCTTTAAAAAAGCACGACTGAATCAGCAACAATGATATTTTCTTTCTTCTTTCCTCCCTTGTATCTTATTCTCAGTGGGATTTGACTACATGGGCTCAGATACTTATTATCTTTATATAAAAGAGATAGCTTGGAGGCACAATACTAATTCAACATCCATATCATTTTAACTTGCATTTTTCATTTAGGTATCATAAAATGTACATATGGCAATGCTGTTTTATGCAAGTTTACATCTAGACCCTTCAATTTGCGGAAGTTTTAAAAATGGCATATATATCAAAAATTATTTATGTATTTATTTATTATGTATTTGTCTGTTTGTTTATTTGTTTATTTAATCAAATTTATATAGCCACCTATTTCACTGAAACCCAAACCTTACCCAAATAAAAATAAAACCTAAAACTACCTCTAAGCTCACACCAAATCTCCAATTCAATTTATTTTTTTTAATAGAGAAAAGCCCTAAATCTAAGATTATCCTACACCAGTACCAGTATTTATAATACTGCGACCATCAAACACTCTTGCAAGTTAAATTTTAACCTAGACAGAAGTGCTACTAAATATAACATATCCTAAAGTTCATCCTATTATTAATTTAATCATAGTGTAAGAGCCTAATCTTAAACCTAATGTCATCCTGCTGGCAAAATGCGTATTTGTCCCTTCCATGACACCAGCACTCACTCACAGCTCCTGGTAAGTTTAAGAACAAATTTCAGATCAGTATCTAAATAAGAAACAAAAGCCTTACGTATGCTGCCTTCCTTCCTTCCTTTTCCACTGAGATTTGGGATCCACAGCATGCAAAAATAAGTACTTGATAAAATAAATAGAACTCCCTTAAATCTAATAGTAAGTCAAAATCTGTGATCACATTTCATAAAAGTATTTCCCTTGTCCCCTGCAATACTGGCTTTTATATTTCCATCTCATTCTACAGTGGTGTATAAATTGACTCCTGGTGACTTCTTAAGTAAGAATATAGACATCCAGAATCATTTCTTAGAATGAGAAGAGTGGCATAATGATAGATAGACAGATGGATAGATAGATAGATAGATAGATAGATAGATAGATAGATAGATAGATAGATAGATAGATAGATAGATAGATGATAGATAGATAGATAGAATTTTCTAGACAGTAAGAAGGATATGGTAAGTCCTGGCACAGTTTTCTAATGTGAGTTTAATTTCTCAGTTTAACCTATTGTAAAGTATCCATCTTATAGTAGAAGATCAGAAAGATTTTAAACATTGTCAGTGAGTATCTAGAAGTACTGAGGCAATGAATGAGAATTTCAGGAATTTATCTTCTGGTCTATGGAACTTGTAGAAAAAGAAAAACTTTGGAGCTAAGGAAGTTGCTTGGAAAACACACCCATTGCCTTGGTTCTCAAGAAGTTGTTCAGAATGAGTTTCTACAATATTGAAAAGTGTGTCCACATAAAGCTTGGATTAACCATTATGCAAAATAAATACATGCTTAGGCACTGTAGGAAGTTAAAACCCACCCTTCTTCCTAGGAAAATGAAATATTTTGGGATTAATTAAAAAGGAAGAATATTTCCGCTAAAAGTAGAAACTCAAAAAGGAAGAAACTCAGCCCTCCCACCTTTGTTAGTGGGCCATTTGACCTGAGCCAGTCTATTCTACATAACAAAGATCTACCTCCTTCAGGCAGAGCCATTTAATTGCCCTTCATTGCACCACCCCAGCAAGTTTCAACCAAACTTAGCACACAGACAACCTAAAAAGCTAGTTATGACCTCTGACACCAACCAATCAGGATACTTTTTCTGTGCCCCAGGAAGTTCAAAGCCAGAAAGAGTATAAAACCCAGGGACTCTCAGCATTTCTTCACTTTTTCTTCACCCAACATCTCCAAGGCATGTGATCTACTCATCAATAAACCATCTTTCCAAGCAGTCACCATGTTTCCAGTGTCTTTTTCCCCACTTGGAACTGAACCCAGAAGGATATTTCTTCCAACAGAACCTCTTTTTTGTTCACTAGCTATGATGCCCTTTTTTTTATTTTGCCTTATAATCTTTGAGAGAGTCATTCAAATCCTTTTCAATAAAACTTCACATATGCATTTTTCCCTTGTAACAATTTTATTAAAAATGCATTAAAGAGTGTTAAAAAGTTGGATTTTTTTTTTGTTGTTGACCTAGTTATAAGTAAATAATTGGCTTATATTGCTTACTGTTAAATAATTTTTTAAAAGCTTATATTATATATAGTTTGGAGGTCTGGCCTGGAATAAAACTGAATTTTTAATCTCTTATTTCACCTCCAGCTCTCTTTGAGTTTTAAGATCTTGTCAGTTAAACTATGGAAGGGCCTGGAAAAACAATTGTTGGGTTGTGCTTAGAGCATCAGTTGGCCTTTACCTGACCCTGGTCCATGTGAAAGGGAGCAGGCAGGATTGTGATGATGGGACAAAAGGGACAGATCAAAGACATGTCTCGCCTTAGCTTTTTATTACTACCACAGTATGATAGGGTTCTTTTTAACTGGAGGTGTATTGTTTTTGCAAAGATGGCAACTGACACACAAAAAAACAAGACAGTTGAAACTTTAGTGCTTTTTAATATATTCATTGACTGTTATTTATAGTATTTATTTATCCTTCAGCTCCAGTGTTCAGAGCTGTTACTCATCAGGTTCTGACCAGTTCTGGAGAACTGGTAGCAGAAATTTTAAGTAGTTTGGAGAACCAGCAAATACCACCCCTGACTGGCCCTTCCCCATCTATATTCTGCCTCCCACTGAGTCCCAGCTAATCGGCTGGATCTTCTTTGGTTGCCCTGCACAAGAGAACAGAGCTAGAAAGCAGGTTAGTAGGGTAGGGAGGAAATGGGGATTTTGTTGTATCCTTCCCCTGCCATGCCCACCAAGCCACACCCACCGAGTCATGCCACATCTACCAAGCCAGGCCCACAGAACCAGTAGTTAAACAGAAATTGAATCCCACCACTGCCCATGTTCACCTGGCATTGTGAGTTCTCCTAAGACTTATTCCCAGAAAATATCCCCCTTTAGCTCTCCATCTGTCTCCTTCATATCTAGGCTTGAAAAGAGACTGAAAAGGCAACAACGGGATTGGAATTCACATCATGTACTCAGCATAGCTTGACTTTCCCCTGCTCAGCTAAATACTTACTGCTTCTCTATTGGAAAAACAATGATTCAGAGAGTCTTCTGTCCAGTCTGTTGAGGTAATTCCCTGTTAGGAGAATGAGCGCATACAGGGAGACGTATTTGAGAGAAGTGTTTGAATAATACACACACACAGTACACAGATACACTGTACAGTAACTGTAGGTTTTTACTTCCAGAAAGGTTTAAGCAAAGTCCAAAATAAGCAGTCCAAAGTCATTCACAGGTAAAATCAGTCAGTTTTCATCCAGGGATAATCCAAATATCAAATTCCAGTGTCAAAAACAGTTCAGTATCAGATGTACATTAAATCCAGTAATATCAGTCAATTAGAAAAAATGGAGCAACGGCAATACTTTCCAACAGAAGGAAACAGAGATACACTCACACTCTCTTCTGAGACTCAGACTAAACAGCCCAGGCTCCATCTTTCTGGCTCCATCTTATGGCTGTTTGAGAAACCACAGCCAATTGCATGCTCTTGCATTCCCTTAAAGATATAGTACTAAAATGTTTATCCTGGTTTATATATTTCTAACCCAAATAGCTGTTAGGTGACTTATATTCCTAACACAGTCCTTCCACAGAAACCAAAGTTATCCACTATAGCTGTTATTTATTTATTTAATTTTATGCCACCCATCTCTTATAAGGTGACTCTGTCTGGATGGCCTTTCTCCTCTTTCCCTTCTATTGGCCTTGGAAATAGCCAACTGTGTTCCTTTTTCCTATTCTTGGGCCTTGGGTTATGTTCTTTTCCCTCTTTCTCTTCCCTTTTCAGAGAAATTGCCCTTGAACCTTTCTTTTCCCTTTCTACAATGGTTATGTGGGAATAACCTTCAGAGACAGGGCAAAGAGATGATGCTGCCAAGGGAATGTCAGCTAAGAGGCAGCAGACCACACAGCTGTATAATGGGAGAGTCAAGAGGCTCAAAAGGCACTTTCCCTAGATTCTACAGTTTTCAACTATAAAGGAGACTGAGAGAGAATTTTATTTTCAGACTTGCAAGATTTTGTTAATAAGCCTAATAAGACTAGGTTTGTGATGAAAAATAGGCCATCTTTTAAGGAACCCAAACAACTGAAATAAGACATGCAAAAAAGTATAGTGATGAGCGAAGTATCAAGAGCATCAAATATTCCATGAACTATTATATAGGTAAGAGGAGAGAAGATACATGAAGGGGCATATTAAGGTAAAATAGGAGATGGTCCTCAACTTGGAAATAGTATGATCTTTTCATGGGTATAATAACTCTCCATTGCCCACATTTACATAGCATCAATATAATAATATAAAGATTCCTCAGTTTTGTTTGTTCTGTGGGATGTGCTTCTTCATACTTTTCCAAAAAAAAAGGTCCACTCTGGGATCTGCTATCTCCTATTGCTCATGGTTTCATTTGAAACATAACACCAGCATCTTTGCAAAAAATATGGCAAGAATGACTCCTGTCACAGCTTTCCCTGAGATTCTAATAGAACCTAAACTGAGTACATAGGTTAATAGTCACAGGATACATAAAATCAATATTTACTAAGTGGGTCACATGAAGTTGAAATCACATATTGCCACAAGAGTTACCAACATCAATTCAGTGCTATGGCAATGCAAAAAAAAAAAAAAAAGCACACTACCAATTACATTATAATACATAATCAATGTTATTAGAGTTGCCATACAGGATGCTATCATCATCCTAGGATGATGGATCATAGGAAGGGCATTATGCTTGTGTTTGTAGCCATGAACTTACCTCCCTTATGCCACATATATTCCTCCTCCTCTGCTCAGTATTCTCTGTCCCAGGAATAGAGAAAGGGATAGATGTGGCTATAGCTACCTATCTTTGTATTTCAGTACATTCCTCTCATATTTAAGAACGAAGAATGAAATGCAAGGGGTCAAAAGAAACTGAGATTTCTCAATTCATTAAGACCTTGATGATTCTCTCTCTTCCTTTGTTTCATATCACAGAGTTTTAATTATCCTATATGCCAGATTGAGAGATCCTAATGAACAAAACCTGCCAGACATACATGAAGACCTAAATAAGCAAACCTAAAAATAGGTTCCTATCCAGATATCCTCCTAATTGACTGTGATCAAAAACTTCTCTCATTAAGTCAAAGGAACTTTTCTTCAGAACTGAATTCTATAGCACTGTGCTACATCAATTTGCTCTTCTCCTATTTCTTCAGACATTCTTCAACCTAAATTCACTGGTCTTAAGATTTCATTATGCATATATTATAATTCCACATCATATAAATAATCGAATCTCCCCAAAACAGGAAATTTGGAGGTTCTTCCAGTTCAGGAATTTTCCATTGCAGATGATACAGTTCTGTGTCTTGACCTAACCATCCATTAGCAGCTCTAAACATAATTATTCAATTCATGGAGGTTTTGACAGGAAGACAAAGCTCTGATCACAAAATTCTCATTTACCGGGAGAAAAATTGGGCTCTCAAAGGCAGGTTGTTGGCTGAGTTAAGCAAGAGAAAAGCTTCTGTTTAATCAGTTTTGCCCTTCTTACGACAGTGAAAATTATTATAGTTTGCTGTAGGGGACATGAGGATAATATAACCAAGCCAAAAAAATAAATTAAATACAAGAAAAAGAAAAAAGAAAGATAATGATCCATTTTGACTTGATGGAAAGGAATGAAGTTTTGAACTACTTAACTTATCATTCAAAACAAAACAACGTGATTAAAAGATAAACACTTTACATAATTCCCACTTGTAAATTTGAACATATTTTGAAAAAAATACTATAATATGGTTATGAACATGAAGGTTGTCACTTCATATTAGTGGTGGGATTCCATTTTTTTTTTACTACTGGTTCTATGGGCGTGGCTTGGTGGGTGTGGCAGGGGAAGGATACTGTAAAATCTCCAATCAGAGATGGTATTTGCCGGTTCTCCGAATTACTCAAAATTTCTGCTAGCAGTTCTCCAGAACTGGTCAGAACCTGCTGAATACCCACCACTGCTTCATATATTTTTTCTTACATATAGTCTCATCTTCATAAAAATAAAAGTATCGTTATAGTAAAAATATCATTTCCCAAACAGATTCTGTTCATACCATTTTCAGTCAGAATAAAATGTCTGAAGCTCTAACCTCATTGATGAATGCATAATATGGTTTTCATATTTTTTAAAAAATTGGTATTTTTTAACTTCATGATTTAAAATATAATTGGGATCAATCTATTGTTAAAATATATTTCGGTTAGATCTGAAGGATTACTTAAATTACATATGTAAAAGGATTTTGGGTACCTTGAGATTTATACGAAGAAAACATTTTAAAACTGAGAATAACAATCTAATATCTGTCAAACTAGAATGCTCTTGAAAATGTTCGCTTGAAGTATAAAATTCACTTTATTACATTGCCAGTCCTTTTATTGTGTTTGGGTTAGAGTCATCAGTGAATTTTGAATTTACCAATTTTAATATAAGCTCAATCAAATTCAATTTATGGACAGAGGCCTCTGAGACATCAATAGAAAGGTCAGATATGGTCTTCAATCCCCAAACACATATACAGACACAAATTCCACATCCTTATTCTCTTACCATTGCCAAAGGTAATATTCCCAGTGACCTGATCTCATTAAAAAAAATCAGCAAATTAATTGTATTAATAATAAGGTAAAGGTTCCCCTTGAACATATGTGCTAGTCATTTCTGGCTCTAGGGGATGGTGCAGATCTCCATTTCAAAGCTGAAGATCCAGCACTATCCAAAGACAGGATCCATGCTGTCCATGGTCATGTGGCCATCATGACTAAATGCCGAAGACGCACAGAATGCTATTACCTTCCCACCAAAGTGGTCCCTATTTTTCTACTTGCATTTTTACATGCTTTCGAACTGCTAGGTTGGCAGAAGCTGGGACAAGTAACGGGAGCTCACTCTGTTATGCAGTGCTAGGAATTCGAACCACCGAACTGCCAACCTTTCTGATCAACAAACTCAGCATCTTAACCACTGAGCCATCATGTCCCCTTTAACACTACACAGGCCTAATTTATATGTTTTTAACTAAGTTATATATCTCTAGTTAACCAGTGAATTTGACAGGTTTATGGAGAATAAACCTGCCTAGTTTGTTAATCTGATATTGAACACTAAACACTATACCAGTGGTGGGGAACCATGGCCTTGTTATGACTTGCAGACTTCAACTCTCAAAGCATGGCTGCTTCAAGAATTCTGGGAGTTGAATTCCACAAGTCATAAAAGGCACTACCCCTGCACTACATGAAAATTTTTATTGTGGTATATGTGAAAAGGATCAATATATCCCATATCAAGGCATCTTTGTGGTTTTGAAAACTTGTCTGACAATGTCTGTGGAAAACTGGCTGCCATTTTGAGAAGAGAAATACAAAAAAAATCTACCCTAAAGTAGATACTTAGAATTTAGTGAGGGGGAACAGACTCCACGTTACAAAGCCTCACATCCACATGTATGTCATAGCTTGATCAACATTATAATTTTTACCACTCCTGCCAAATGTTAAATTCAATTACAGGATGCTCTGATTAACCATAAATAATATGAATTAATACTTCAAGCGAGCTGCCTTTTAAAATGCAAACTTTAGATGCATAAATTGAAGTATAGTACCCATACCACAAGATAAAAAAGTTTCAGTATGAACTTTACATTGTTCAGTTTCTGTCCAAAATATCACATCCAGTTTGGGTCAACACATTTTAAAAATAATATCAGGAAACAGGACAAAAAGCAGAGACTAGTGAGGAAAATGATTAGACATATAGAAACAAAATCCTACATGAAATGTTAGAAATGACTATGTGAAAGCCATAGAATAAAGACTATGAAGCCTAATGGTGTTTTTCGGATATCTGAAAGGCAATTGCAAAGAAGATGAAGCAACGTTATTCTCTGTAGCTCCAAAGGGCAGAAACAACATTATAATGAGTAGAAATTGTAGGAAAGCAGATTTTAGCTAAACAGCAGGATGAAATTCCCTCTGTTTAGAACCAATTCTTAATGAATACACTACGTGGTGAGATTCCTTCCCTGGAGGTATTCAAGAAATGTCTGATAAATAACTGACAGGGATGTAGAACTTCAAATAGTCTTCAACCAGCTCAAGAGTAGAGCCATGTAAACTCCTCAGGGGAGAATAAGTTGATTGTAGCAAAGTACAGAATCATCTCTTTTAGACTGATACCTTGATTATTAAGTTAACTGACTTACCACTATTCTCCACCACTTGAACATAATGGTTATGAGCAAAGACCAATTGTTATGAATAAAAGATTGGGAATTAGCATGTAAGGAAATGGAAAATTAAGTTCATGAATTTATATGTGCCCTTTTGGGAGTAACATGGACTTCACTATCATTTGGCATAAATTAGATTGGACTTAAAGGAGCACAATAGCTCAGCAGTTAAAGTTGCTGCTGACAGCTTGGGTTCGAGACCTGAGCACCATGCAATGGTGTGAGCTCCCATTCCTGCCCCAACTCCTGCCCATCTAGCAGTTTGAAAGCATGCAAATGTGATTAGCTAAATAGATACCACTTTGGTAGGAAGGTAACAATGTTCCATGAGCCTTTAATGTGGAGCCAAGCTGGTCACATGACCATGGAAAATGTCTTCAAACAACACTGACTCACTCAGCCAGGAAATGGAGATAAGCAACATGTCCTAGGGTCAGTCACGACTGGAGAGGGAAACCTTTCCCTTTCCCTTAGATTTGGAAATAGCAGCTAAGTTTGGATAGTTTATAAGTCTATAGACTTAATTCAAAGTTCATGAAGTGAGCAGTGAATTGAATTTTGAATAATAAATGTTGACTTCCTTTGTTACAATCATAATAATTAATCTACAAAAAATCCCCAAAATAAATAACATCCTCAAAGGTAGAAAATGGTCTGTCGAGATAACTAGATAGACCATAATTTAAATGTGTACTGGAAGGCACAAACTGAGAATCATTCATCCTTTAAATATTTCACCCCTGTAAAATAAACTGAAATACTATTCAGTGGGATGGAACCTGAAATGCAACAGAGCATTAAAATGCCTTGCTGAAATAATGGACAGCAAGACAGATATCATTAGTGAATCCACTGCTATAAGAATAGAAGCTAAAACGATGAGGAGCAACGTAGTCAGATATGCACTGGGTTCTTTTTAATGTAATGAAATAAAAATTATAAATTTATTGGATAAAATCAGATTGCCATCACAGCAGAAAACATGACTTGCAGGGGTGAGAAAGGCTGGGCATTTTTTCCTCTTCCTTTGGATAGTTCCCCAAATTTGACTTCTCTCCCATGCTTTTTGTTGACCCATTTATTAAAAAAAATCAAGAGCTTAATTTGCTGGTATGGAACACTTCTTTAAGTCAAATGTTAAATTGCAAGAGTGCGATAGCAGAGATATGATTAATTCAGTTTTAGAATTTTATATAGGAACAATCTGAGCTGTACATATAATCGGTTAAAACTCAAAAGAAACTACCTAGGAGAATTTACAGAAGGAAAAATTCTCCAATTTAAGAAGATATATATGTAAGAAAAGTTTTCTCTTTTTTATTTGTTTATTTTACTTTTCTTCTGTTGTTCAAAATTCAGCAAGCCTCTTCAGAGGATAATGCACTTTTCTACTTCTATTTGCAGGTCTTTGTAATGGGTGGTTTTCTCCAGTTCCGTTCCTTTATTCTCCAAGTACTGCAATATCCGCTGCCCAGACATTTTGTCTTTTTTATTGACAACTGTTAAACCTGGGATGTTTTATGGCAAATGCATGTGTGTTTGCATTCTAAATTTCCAGACCACCTTAGTTTCCTCATTTCCTATTACTTTGTCTATTTTGTGATCCTTCCAATTAGCATGCTATGCTACTTTCCAGCCTTATCTTCCCTTTTGGTGCTGCACTATTTGACCTTTCTTCTTGTTTGTTGATTTTTTTTCATCCTAGGCATTCAGTTATAACTGCAAACATGCTATACATTAGTTGATGTGGGTTTTTTGCACCTTCTATTAAGTAACAGTTGTAGCTTGTAGACAAATGATATTTGATGCAGATATTCCAATACACCACTGTTGCTACTTTTTGATGACATTATTTGTATTCAGTCTGTGTGATCTTCTTGCAGCAGCTAACAATAGGTAGTCCTCAACTTACAACAGTGACTGTTCAAAGTTACAACAGCATTGAAAAAAAAAAACCTGTCTTTTTCACACTTATGACATTGGAGAATCTCCATGGTCACCCGATCAAAATTCAGGTGCTTAGCAACTGCCTCACATCTATGATGTCATATTTATGAGTGTCCTGGAGTCATACGATCACCTTTTGCAATCTTCTGACATCTGACAAGCAAAGTCAACGGCAAGCCAGATTGAATTAAGAACCACGTTTCAGCTGCAGTGATTCACTTAACGACCATGGCAAGAAAAGTTGCAACATGGGCCAGAACTCACTTAACAACTGTCTCACTTAGCAATCAAAAATTTTAGGCTCAATTGTGGTCATAAGTTGAGGATTACTTATAACAGACAGCCAGTGCCATCTCTGCAATAGTCCACTGTTTTTTTCAGCTTCTTTGCAGAGGTGGCCCTTTCTGTCTGTTACTATCTTCTCAATTCATTTGTCTTTCTTAAAGGCCAATTTGATATCTCCACTATTCAGCAAGCCTTCATAGTATACTAGCTTCAACACATCATCTTCAGATAGTCTTCCAATTTTTTCCTTTTTTCTTCGCATGTCTGTGTATTTGCATTGTTCCATGCCCACCTACTGTATTTTCCTTGGTATGTAGAGTCTGTCCACAGCTCTGCATGGATATATTATTATTTATACAGTTATAAAGTAAGGTGGCCTATGTTACAAATTCAGTAAAAACAATCGGAATGGAAAATGTATAAAAAATTAAATGATGCTGTCAGAAAGTATATAGAAAAATGTGACCATCTTTTGATAACAAAACACCTTGGTCCCTGGGCTGCTTGAGAAAAGTTCTGCTTTAAAGAACAACAGGGAAATGCCTGAATAGAATATGGGGGTAACACATTTTTTTTCCCCAACCTCTCAGAAATGCAGGAAAAAAACCCATAAGGATTTTTTTCAAACTAAACTGATTCATGCATTTCTATTAGAGTGAAGGAGCTTGTGTGCTCACAACCTCATTAAGCCTTTATGGAATAAATATATGACTGCCGTTCTGTGCAACCAACATCTTCTGGGAATTTTAATGTTGGCAAGGGGCAGAACCAAGCCATTTATTCTAATTTAGCCATATTTTGCTCCCGAAAATGCCACCAGTGCTATCAGACAGGACTGTTGCTCCAGCAATGGTGAACAATTTAATTTGGCTATTGAAACCTAAATAAACACTTTTAATGAGCCAAACTGGCTTGCATTCTTACAGCATTGTGATTATTTTTTATGTGTATTGTCATTACACGAGAGAAAGGTTGCCCCCTTCCATGTTGTCATGGCAACAGGGTATTGAAAATATAAATGCTTGCAGTTTGGTCTTCCCATTATTAGATAGTTACAGACTGACAAACTCTAGGGCACGTCAAGACAAAGGAAAAGGAAAAGAACTCCATTGTGTGGAATCGAATACATCATGATGGTCAACTGGTAATTATCCTCAAATTGCTACATGGATAGAAATGTCATAATGCCAATTCAAACATCAAAGTCCATACATGAATGTCACCCAAGTGCTTTAGTATAAAAATGGCCTGAAATATTTCATGCTCGCACAAATTAGCATATACAGCAAGCTGTCAGCATGGATGGACACTGCAAACTATTACACAAAATGTGACAGATGATAATCGCACATAGAGCTGTATGTAAATGACCTTTAGAAATTCTCCATTCTAATTGCAAGGACCCATTTAGTACATTTCTCTGAGGATAAATTCTTCAAGAATTTCTGATGGGAAGAGTTATTGTGCCAGTTGCTGTCACTAAAGGAAATTTGGCCTGAGTGCTCCAGATTTAGCCAACATTCTTGGGTTTTTTTTATCTGTGTGCATAAAGGGATAGGGCAGCTGTCATTAAACTTGCATACAATGAGAAAATAGCAAAGAGAATTTTGAAAGTCTCTTTTTTTCTTGCATATGACGTGGCGGGGGGAAAACTCAGCCCACCACCCCCACCAATTCAAACCACGGTCCTGCAAAGGTGAGAATGGATGTGATAAGTACAGTACATTAATTCAGAAGTTTACAATAGAATTGAAAAAGAAATCAATCTGATGCAAACCGACAGGAGGTTTGCCATGAAAAAATCTTAACTTGGTGCTAAAGAACTGGTTGCACAAGTCTATAATTGGAAGGAGATAGAAGGAGAGGAAAAGAGTTCCTTGGAGATGTTAAGGGAAAGAGAGGAAAATAAATCACAAGATGAGATAAGATACAAGAGCTGCTGAAAGGTAGCATGTAGCTCACAAGAAATCAAAATTGAATCAGGAGTTTATCTAGAATGGGGATTGGAAGAAATAAAACTCAGGCTTTGAAAAGGTGTCAAAAGTTATGGAATAAGTCTTATTCATAGACAGTTGTACTCAGGTACATATCCGCATAAGGGGAGAAAGGAAAGAAGCCAGAGGTTTAGATTGAAAGCAATGTCTAGAAAAAAAGAGAAGAAAGAAAATGATGTATAGATCACAGGGTGAGAAATTATCTAAATCTATAAAGACACTTTAAATGTATGTTGGAAATGGGAAGGGGCATTTTATCATGCTTAGTGATGAGGTAAAAAAAAAATGGATCCAAATATATACTTTAATACAGAGAATTTAAAAGATCAATATTCAATTGAAGCAATTGAATTTTTCTTTTTTAGGATTAATGGATAAACAGCTGGGGTGGGGGGTGTGGGAGCCAAGGAAAATTATTTCAATATATAATTACTGCAGCCAGATTGTACACATTGAGATGGGAAGATTTGGAAGATTATGGAAGAATGATTAGTGGAGTTGACAGATTTTGCTAAAATTGGTAAGTTGACTTCTTTAATTAGAGCAAAAAACAGTATCTACATTTATTAGAGACTAGAAACTTCTTATGGACTTTTTGCATAAAAATGAAAAAAAATATTGTAACTTATATTTTTTGATGATTAGACAGGATAGGTTATAGAAAGAAGAGCCAAATGATGTAACTTTAGAAAGAGAAGTCAAAGTATATTTATAGCTGTTGACAAAAGTATTGAAAGCCATGTCTTTATGTTTATTTTTCTTTCTTTCTCTTTCTTCTCTTTCTTCTTCTCCTTCTTCTTCTTCCTTCCTTCTTTCCTTCCATCCATTCTTTAATTTGCGTTTGCTTTTATATTCTTGTTGAAGAATATTAATAAAAATTATACATAAAAAAGAGGAGAAAGAAAAGAGATGAGTTAGCTTAAAGTAGGAAGCCGCTGAAGAAATTAATGGAGACAAGAAACAGTTTTCAAACTAAGGGAGAGAGACAAAAAGACTACTCATGAGAAAGAAGGAAATAAAGTGTTAAGCTTCGCCAGTGAGGATGCCCAATGGTTTGTTTAGGGAGGGAGGAAGAGGAGGACATCGGCGGTAGCAGCAGCAGCAACCACAACAAAGTCTTTATGCAAAGACTGCAGAATGTGGAAAGGAAGTGGGGAGGCATTGCTGAAAGATCCATAGGGGAAGCTTCTCAGGACTAACTTGCTGTGCTGAAAACAGAAGCTCTATGGATCAGGGACAACATATACAGTAAACTGTTTTACCGACATTTCACCAATACTTATAGTGGAACTTCATTACATTAACGTGATTTTTATGGTATTGACAGATGCAGAAGAAATGGAATGTCTCTGAATTTCCATCATTGTTTTGACAACAGTGGAAACAAATTTATGTACAACTGTATTTGAAAGAAGTAATAAATAATAATGTTTCCTTGTATGTGTTCTAACCATATTTTGAATGGGTCAACTTACAAATATAATTATTTCTCTCAGATGAACTTGTCAGAACTGCCCAATTACTAGGATTAATGATTTGAAACTGACATTTCATCTGTTTCAGCCTTGCTCTTCCAGAGTTCATTGCACTTGACAAACAACATTTCAATAATACAGCTGCCAAAACACTCCCAATAATTTGTCTTCTGATACTATTAGTCCTTGGCACAACACCTGTCACAAGGTTACCATTTTTTTATTTATTTATTTGCTTATTTATTTATTGCAATTTGTTGCAAAATTCAAGAAAAAAAAATCCAACACCTGCACAACTTAAAAAGAGTCTATGGGGATTTATTTTTGTATCCCATTAAAATAAGATTACCATGTAATGTTACCCAACAAGAACTTTTATTTATGGAAATGTTAAACTGTTTTTCAGTTAGAAAACAAAAAACACCCCAAAAACAATATAGACCTCAAAGCAGGAACAATTAAGAGCAGTTTTTTGTAATTAAAACCAATGTAAGCATAAAAATGAATTCTTCAATAAAGTTTCCTAACATTAATGTGCCTGAAACCCTAAATACTATACATACATGTGTGTGTGTGTGTGTGTGTGTGTGTGTGTGTGTGTGTGTGTGTAAAGGCTCCCCTCATACATATGTGCTAGTCATTTCCAGCTCTAGGGGGCAGTGCTCATCTCTGTTTCAAAGCCGAAGAGCCAGCAATGTCCAAAGATGTCTCTGTGGTCATGTGGCTGGCATGATTAAACACCGAAGGTGCATGGAACACCATTACCTTCCCACCAATGGTGGTCCTTATTTTCCTACTTGCATTTGTGCATATGTGCTTTCGAACTTCTAGGTTGGACAAGTAGCACTAGGGATTCGAACCACTGAACTGCTGATCTTTCAATCGACAAGCTCAGCATCTTCGCCACTGAGACACCGTGTGTGTGTGTGTGTGTGTGTGTGTATACACTATACACACACACATACACACATGTAAATGGTACAAGATTGTATCTATGCAGATGGAATTCTTCATCAGAACACTTGTTTAAGAAAGTCGTTTGTTTTTTTTCAGATTGGCAAGTTCAGTTCTTTACTTATTTATATCATATAGACAGAATCTTTGCCAGACTAAACGTATACTACTCTAACCTAATGGATAAACCCTGAGAGATTCTAGATATTGGCTATCTTAAATATCTTCCTCTCTCCATGATACATCTACAGGCTGTGTTGTCTCTTGTCTCTCACGTACACAGTAATGGGATTTTTTAAAAAATGATTTTTTTTACTGCCGGTTCTATGGGCGTGGCTTGGTGGGTGTGGCAGGGGAAAGTTACTGCAAAATCTCAATTCCCTCCCCACCCCACTAACCTGCTTTCCATCTTTGTTCTCCTGTGCAGGGCAATAAAAGAAGACCCAGCCGATCAGCTGGGACTCGGGAGGCAGAGAATAGATGGGGGCAGGACCAGTCAGAGGTGGGATTTGCTGGTTCTACGAACTACTGAAAATTTCCGCTACTGGTTCTCCAGAACTGGTCAGAACCTGCTGAATACCACCTCTGCATGTACACACCTGACTCCTTGGAAGGAGTCTCTTCCTTCCTGGGAAATCACTGTGTTATTGAAGTCCAACCACATTCGGGCTAGTAAATCAAATATCTTACCTTCAAAGCCACTTGTGCCTTTGTCAGAAAAAAATGGTTACAGGGCTAGTAGAAATCCTTTCCTGGGGCCTAATATGCTTTTCTTAGGACTTGTGTTAGGAAATCGACCTCTGTAGGTTGTGACTCTCAGAAGTGGAGATACTGGTTTCTAATGCTGCACCAAAGTCTAGAGCGGCAAATGGTAGTTCTGGAGGCCGATTACTATGTTTACATATTCAAACTGTTGCCCTGTCATTTGAATAATTGGTTCTTTGTAACTTTATCCAAACCCAGGCATATTTCAGAGGAATAACTTGTCTTTGGTTTAAAAAAGTGTTCTTTTATTATGTCAGTTTTAAATTAAACATAATGTACCCAGGACCATTATTAGGGAAATGTACATTGAAAAGCTAATACTTATGAAATTTCGCATTTCTTCCTGCTGTCAAACACTAGATTTAAAAAAAACAAAAAACCTTCAGGTGGTTTTTTTTCTCCCACTTTTGGGTAACTCTAAACTTGTAAGATTAAAATTTCCCCTAGAAGGGCAAACTTTCAATTCTCTCTTGAAGGTCCACAAAAATCCATTGGTGTTTTGGACATTGTATACCTTGAAACTAAATCTGGAAGACGGGGAGGAAACAACGTATCACCTTCTCTAAATCATTTCACAGAATGTCAAGAAGTAGATTAAAGGTAGAAAATAATAGTTTATTTTAACCATTGACTCTATCATGACTGATGACATATTCCAAGGTGGAACTTTTCAGCCACCAGTTATTTTACAGCCCTTCCAAGTGCCTGCCTGCCTGCCTCAAACTTGGTTTCTCTATCTACCTCAAGTATTTAACATCCTTTCAAATGCATTGCTGAAATCTTGGGGAATGGCCCAGAATTTTTTTGCAACTGCTTTTCCTAATCCACCAGTGAAGAATCATCACTTTATTAAAAAGTCGGGCTGCTAAAAGATGAATTACCAAGCAAAATTTCATTACAGCTAGCCTAGTTTCAGAAAGTGCAAGAGACCTGGACCCTGGAGGTTATAGATGAAAGTCTTAATTAATTTTGTAAAAGTCTAAAGCTCAGAAGTTCCAAAGCTGCGTTTTCAAAAATCCTGACTTTGCTGTTAACAATAATTATATTGTATTATGCTCAAAGCAATCAGAACTGAATGTAATAAAAAGCAAGTGCACTTTAAAGAAATGAATTCTGCATTGTATTTAACACCATGGTACCTCATGTTATGTTTTGGAATGTCAAATTAAACTTTTCCTCCAGTAAAGTTTGAAAAGGATATACAATGTAATATAGATTATATTAGATAGATAGATAGATAGATAGATAGATAGATAGATAGAGAGAGAGAGAGAGAGATAGAGAGACAGACTCAGACAGACAGATATAGGAGCCACTGAATATCAAAGACAATAATATAACATACTTATTTTATGATTATTATAAGAAGCTGTGTAGCATTCAATTTATATTGTATTAGGTCTTTTTTATTTTTTTTATCAATTTTATCATATTTTCTATCTGAATACTTTATTAATACAGCAAATGCTAAGTATTATGCTGTATGACCAAATGTATTTCTTCTGTACTAATGACTTATTTTTATATAGAAAACACTTTCATTCAACATTCATTTGTTCTTGATTCTACCTCTTTTCACTTTATGAATGAAGTTGACTCTTGTCTCTTGATTGGTGAATTAAATAATTCATTCACAACATTCAGTTTGCATTTCTCACTTCGCAATTCTCACTTTCATCTATAACAAAGTATAGAGACATTTTTGCTTCTTTTCACAAATATTCTTTTCAGCAGGTCACATTATTTTCTTTTCACTAGCATACAACATCTTAATATTTCTCAAATCTTAATAAAGATTACATCAAGGTGTACAAATTATTCTACTTACCTTAGTGTTTTTCTATTTCTGTATTATTTACAGTTTTTTATTTCTCTTTTACCTATCAAACACAGCTACCTTGATGTTTGATACATTAATTTTCAGATCTGTGCTCCTTACATTGTACAATCTATCCAATAGGCAAATCATAAAAGTCAGTTCACAGCCAATATTATCTGCATATAGAAATGCAGGTACATATACCAATAACAGAATAAAAAGGATTGCACAAATACTAAGGTGACAATGCACATCTTGCCTTATTCCTATTCCAATATTAAACTCATTATTGAATTTATTCTATGCATGCTTTAGTTCCATATTATACTACTTTAGTACATGAGTCATTTTCTGTATTTCCATGATTGTAATAAATTTCTTCAATTGAATAAATATATAATTTTCTTTCTCATGCTGATATAGATTAAAGTATATAATTGGATCAATCATTATAGAAAAATCTTGATTCTGTCAAGCAGGAGAGTTGTTTGGACTTATATAACTATAAAATCCACTGATTCTAAGAACAATCAATCTACTGTAAAAACATCTTCAGTTAACTCAGGTTCCCAGCATCCATGATCTTCAGGAGAAATACTATCTCACATCACAATTTATGAATTGATACTAGGTGACACCAAAGTGAGTGTTCTCTTTGGTGATATCTATCTTTTAAAACGAATTCTTCTCTATAGGATGTCAGGCTAAATACCGATGCTTGTTATTCTCATTTAATCCAAGATCACTGCAGATGGTGACTATAGTTTGCCTACCGAGATGAGGTGGACCGGTTGCTTTCATGGTATGGAGACAATAACTTGGCCCTCAACACCAATAAGACCAAGGAGCTTATAGTGGACTATAGAAGGAACAGATCAGACATCCAGTTCTTGTTTATCAATGGAGACCGAGTGGAGCAAGTGGCCAGTTTTAAGTTTCTGGGTGTTACTATAAAAGAAGATCTGACCAGCGGTGCTCACATTGCAGCACTAGTCAAAAGGCCCCAGCAGATATTATACTACCTGAAACTTCTCAGAAAACAACAACTGAATGAAAAACTGCTGGTGACCTTCTACCGCTGCACCACAGAGAGTATCTTAACTTACTTCACCTCTGTAGGGTTTGCCCATTGCACAGTGGCAGATAGGAAAGCACTCCAGAAGTTTAATGTCATTGCCCAGAAGATAATTGGTTGCCCTCTCCCTTTTTTGGAAGAGCTTTATAGCTCCTGCTGCCTTAAGAAAGTTCAAAACATTCTCGGACTTCCGGTTTGCAGGGCTTTGGCGGCAGGCAGGAATCTGCGATCGTGCACGGTTTCTACCTGGGCTCGCCACTGGAGCGCCTCGAGACAGCTGGCTTCGGGGCTAACCCACCCTGTAGAGGTGGTGAAGAGGGGAGAGATCACCAGCAGAGTCAAGGAGAGCCTCATCTCTCCTCAGCTGGCCAAACTCCCTTTCCTGAAGGCAGTAAGAGCGATGGTCAGGAATAGCCGCCTCAAAGAAGCACTCAACCAGAAAAGAAAGTGCAGGAGGAAGATAAGAAGTGAAAGTTTTGGCTGACCGGGATAAAAAGCAACAACAGAAATTCTGCAATGGCATCACTTCTGGATGAACTGAAAATAGAATTTAAAAAATATAAGGAAGAGGCACAAGAAGGGGAGGGCTCCTTTGGCTCCGTTTTTCAATTCTTAGAAATGGCGATCTGCGTCTACAAGAAACAACAAGAAAAGACTGTGCAACAAGAAGATTGGGACAAAGAAGAAGCCATCTTTAATGAACAAGTAACTCTATCTGGGGAAGAAAGGGGAAAGGGGGGAAAGAGAATGGAGAATTTAAGACTTAAAAAAACTTTAAAAAACAGCCAAAAAAGGGAAAAATGATGTGAAAAGTGGATATAATGTTGGAAAGCAACAGAAGAGTGGAATACAGAAGAGGGAAATGGAGGTGGAGAGACAGGGGTAAAAAGGGGAGAGAATAGAAGAAAGGGAAGAAGGAAGGGAAGAGAAGTTACAAAGGTTTGGAGCAAGATGTAAAGAAACAGGACTTATTTAGAGATAATGGGTGAAAATTTAACTGAAAAGGGGATTCTGTAAAGGCATATAAGATTGTATTGTTATATTTGTAATAGAAATAATGTTAGAAAATTGGAAACCACATATGATTAAAAAGAGGGATAAAATAGTCAGTGTAATTCAGTGAAACTTTTGTGAACAAAATAAATGAAATGAAATAAATGAGAGAATTGAATTAGGAAGGAATGGGAACATTTTAAC
The DNA here is from genome assembly GCF_049901715.1 of Pseudonaja textilis. Classification (NCBI taxonomy): domain Eukaryota; kingdom Metazoa; phylum Chordata; class Lepidosauria; order Squamata; family Elapidae; genus Pseudonaja; species Pseudonaja textilis. Next base: position 8,757,823 of record NC_141994.1, on the reverse strand, counting down.
TACTCAATGTTTTATAAAAAATAAGTGAAGTGGTGGGGAAGTAACTATGGAAAGTTTATAAGTGTTCCCATAGAAGTATGATACTTATTTGAAAAGTAATGTGTAAAATGTTAATATTTAAATGAATATTAATATTAATGATAGAATTGAATTGGTATGGATTGTTGTTTTAATTATATATGTTTATAATGTTTTCCTTTTTTAAAATACAGTGTGTAGTTTTAGAATGTACCAAACAGAATCCGAATGGAAGCTATGTATTATATTAAGTGTTATAATTTTAGGGGAAAGATATAAAGGCATCATACTCCAATCAGTGATTACAGGAGAAATTTTGTTTAATGAGACAAGATAATAGACAGCTGAAACAGGACAGACAAAGAATATACGTACAATGATTTGAATTAAGATGAAATAAATAAAATAAAGAAAGTTAAAAGAGGGGAGAAGCTATATTGAAAATGTAGAATAGTAATAAAGATGGAATGGAATATAAAAATGAGCATGAACTTGAATTTGTGTCTGCACGAAGAGATGTAACCCGGGATCATGCTGCTTTCAAAAAAGATGTTTTATGTTTTCATGTTTTATGTTTTGTTTGTTTATTTTTAAAAATCAATAAAATTTAAAAAAAAGGAAGAAAGTTCAGAACATTCTCAAAGATCCATCTTATCCTGGGCACCCTTTTTTTGAACTATTACCACCTGGCAGATGGTACAGAATAATAAAAACAAGGACAAATAGGATGAAAAGCAGCTTCTATCCCAGGGCAGTAGCTCTTTTGAATTCTAATGTCTCATGTGGTGTTGGTGTGGTGTCAGGAGTTTTTGGTTCAATGTGTGGAGTGTGAGGATGTGTGTTTGCATTTATTTTCAAGGTCATGATGTGCACTGAAGATGGTGTTTGATTTCGTTGTATGAAGTGCAATGATAATAAAGTAAATAACTAATTAACTATAGCCATGGAAATAAAAAAACCTTGGGAAGGGAAGCTATGGCAAACCTAAACAGCGTATTTGAAAGCAGTGCCATCATCTTGCCGACAAAGGTTCACACAGTCAAAGCTATGTTTTTCCCAGTAGTAATGTATAGCTATGAAACTCAAATACTTTGGCCACCTAATGAGAGAAACGGGAAAGATTGAGGGCAACAGAAGAAGGAGGCGACAGAGAATGAGGTGGCTGGATGGAGTCACTGAAGTAGTAGGCGTGAGCTTAAATGGACTCCAGAAGATGGTAGAGGACAAGAAGGCCTGGAGGAATGTTGTCCATGGGGTCGCAATGGGTTGAACATGACTTTGCAACTAATGATGTATGGCTATGAGAGTTGGACCAGGAAGAAAGCTGATCACCAAAGAATTGATGCTTCTAAATTGTGGTGTTGGAGACGATTCTTGAGAGTCCTTTGAACAGCAAGGAGATCAAAGATTGTTCTTGGGAAGGACAGATACCAACAGATACGGAAACTCAAATACATGTAATCCTCAATTTACAACTGTTTATTTAGTGATCATTCAAAATTACAATGGCACTGAAAAAGTGACATATTACCATTTTTGCACACTTATGAACGTTGTAGCATTCCCATGGTAATGTGCTTTACATTTGGATGCTTGACAACTGACTCACATTTATGATGGTTGCAATGTCTCAGAGTCATGTGATGTCCTTTTGTGACCTTCTGACAAGCAAAGTCAAAGGGGGAAACCAGATTCACTTAACAACCGTGTTACTAATTTAACAACTGCAGTGATTTACTTAACAAATGTGGCAAGAAAAGTTATAAAATGGGGCAAAACTCACTTGTCAAATTTTCACTTAATGACATACATTTTGGGCTCAATTGTGGTTGTAAGTTCAGAACTATCTGTACTTTGGTTACCAAATGAAACAAGAGAACTCATAAGAAAATGATGTTGAGAAAGATTGAAGGCAACAGAAAGGTATGTCAGAGGATGAGATGGTTATATAGTGTCATCAACGCAATATATGAATTTGACCAAATTCCAGGTGACAGTGGAAGACAAGGGTGGCTCGCGTGCTCTGGTGTATGGCATCTTGAATAATTGGACATGACTTAGCAACTGAACAATAATAAGAAAAATGCTTGTTTTAAAACTAGCTATTCAATTTTTTGTTGTCAACAATTTCCACTTAACCGTTGCATTGTGTGCTTGCATTCTATCTTGCTTGACTTGGGATTGGTTATGATAAGAGGTAGTACATGAATTATATTACTAGAGTAGTAGATTAGAAAAGAAAATTGGGAAAGGGCATCAAATGCATATGAACACACGAATAGAATAAACAAAATTGGGACAAAATGAGACCAAACAATTGTAAAACTGGGAGTATTACTGGGAGTATGGACCCATATCTAATCATTCCTTCTTTTTCAGTCCTTGATGGCTTTTGTTCTTAGATGGTATTTTATTGTTGGTCACATGGCTAGATGTTTAAGACTGAATTTGGCATTTTGTCTACCTACTGAGACCTCCCCAAAGATCTGAAATCAGCAGATATTATAGTTTGAATGATGTTCAAGGTATCTTCACAGGATGTAAAGTTATTTCAGGTAAAGCTGCCTTTTCTAATTGACCATGGTGATTTATTAATGATGTTGGTGTTCAAGTGGTTCTCCCTAAGTTTTCAGGCTATACCCAAGGCACCTATTACTATTCATACTATCTTTGCTTTCTTCTGCCATAGTAATTCTACTTCTATTTGCAAGTTTTTGTATTTTGTGATTTTCTCCAGTTCTTTCTCTTCTGTTCTACTGTCTCTTCTGTCTCTCCTGTCTTTTTTCCAGTTCTTGCTCTTCTTTTCTTAGAACAAGGACATAGAATAGAATTGGAAGGCACCTTGGAGGTCTTCTAGTCCAACCCTCTGCTCAAGCAGATCATATAGCAGTCCAGACAAATGGCTGTCCAGTCTCTTCTTGAAAACCTCCAGGGATGGGGCACCCACAACTTCTGGAGGCAAGTTATTCCACTGATAAATTCTTCTGTCAGGAAGTTCTAGCTTGGAACTCTGTTTAACAATCTTTCACCTTTTTATCCTATCCTGCCCTCCGTTTCTTTGGAGAACTTCTTCTCCACTCCTTCATTTGCAAATACTTTTTCATGTTTATAAAGACAGAACTTGGATTCTGAACAATTCCCACAACACTCAACATTGGCCTTCAGTGAAGAGCAATGGTCCAACCTCTCTGAGTCATGAAGCTGGATGAGTCCAGGCATCTCTTTGTCTACATCAGTACCTGGGACCATTCTTGAGATACCAGTAAACCCTCTATTTTAAGAATGTAGGGAGTGGGGCAGCTCACACGATGAGGTTCTACTGTCTACTATTCATGATACAGGCGGGTTGACTTTCTTATCAACAATTGTTAAGTCTGGGATATTATGTGGCCACTGTTTTGTCTTTGCAGAGACAGCATTTGATCTCTATCTTTTCAATTCTGGCTTTGTTTGGTTTTGTGCAGCCAGAATTAGCTTCTCTTTTTCTTTAACTTTCCTGTTTTTAGTTATTTTTAAGTCTTGTTGTTATCTTCTTTGTCTTCTTTCTGATGTATTGGCCATGTAATACTTTTTCTCACCCTGTGTCTTCAGATATTCTTCCAATGCCCTTTTATTTTCTTGAGCTATCTGGTATTCTTGCAATATTCCATGCCTACCTAAGTAGAATAAGTTGATGATCTTTTCTTTCTCTGCTGTTTTGAGTAATTTTACTTTCTGTTCAGGTGGAAAGAGTGTTATTTCAACTAGTTGCTATCCAACTACATCAGCTATTACCTCGTTAGCCATTTGAAACAATTTGCAAATCAGCCTGATGAAACAACGAACCCATACAGTTCATAATCACCAGGTGCTGACCAATTCTTGATCTTCCTTGCAACTTTTCCCACCATTTTTGCTGATATTACACATTATTTTGTTTTAGCTTCTTTTTTTAATTTTTATTCATCATATTTATCCAAGCTTTTGTATTTTGGAGGGTTCTCTCATAACTATGCCCAGAAATACACTGTTTCTCCTTGATCAGGTATTGACTGATTTACTGTAGTCTCCATTAGAGGCTTGGTAGAAATGTTTCTGATTCAACAGAAAATGCAGATTCCACCTATAAGTGCTATTTGAGCTTCATGTTGCTAATTTTCTTGGCTAGCTGTTATTTTCTGCTTTATTATTTCCAGTGCTTCCTTAAGCTTCTCTTTTTTTTCTAGGTTATATTTATTAATTGGGTATTTTAAAATCCTCTTGTTCTTCAGCTTTTCTTTCATCTATTCTAGCTTATTTGCATGCTATTGTATTTTCCAGCCTGCTCTTCCATTTTGGTGAACTGTTTGACTTTTCTGTTTGCTTGCTGCTTTTGCATTCCCGGTATTCAGTTAAAACCGAATAAGCCATGCTGTATATTAGTTGGTTCATTTCTTACAGTCAGCTGGTGCTTATATTTGATATTACTGTGTTGGCATCTTTTAACATTTGTGCTACCTATCAGTTATTCATTTCTACTTCTTCTTTTGTTAGAGAACTTTGCTCTTTCTGGGAAGAGGGCCAATGAGAGAATACCTAGTTTGGGACTGAAAACAATTCAATAGCTCTGCTGGCTTCCTGTACTGTGGTTCCCCCTAGTTTGCCTCTACAGTCTGAACTACTTCTGGCAAAGCTTTTCTTTGCACAGGGTAGATCTTTGCAAATTTTTCCAATTCTACTTCTGTAAATACTTTATTTTGTATTATAAATTTATAGGGAATTATTGTTGTTAAATAATAAAGCAATTCATTTGTTTATCTCAGTTTTTCAGTCATGGTGTCGGTATGGATATTTAATAAATATTCATTAAAATGTTGCTTCGGGAAGATTTCTGTACCATTACTTATAATCTCTCTAAAAATTGCACTAAAATTGCATTTTTGTTCCCAAAAGAATATCAAGTAAAGTTATGAAAGCTTTCTTTTTTCCAAAAGGACCCCCACACACACAAAAAAAACCCCTCAAAAGACCAATATGTTTGAGAGATTCATTTATAAAAATGATGACAAGACTTATATATTTATGAGTTGGATTTTCATAAAACATCATTTTCCTTAATATCTTGCTCATTTCCAGTAATCTATAAAGGGTTGGAAACAGAAAGTGTTGCCTTTATCAAGTAATGATTTACAATTCCAATGAAAGTACTGCTCAATTACTTTAAAAAACCAGGGATGTCATAGTAATAACTGGTTTTGACTCAAATTGTCAATATAGAATAAATAATTATGGAAAAAGATATCAGCTGAAACATTTGGAGAGTTTTTAAAAAAATCTACAGTCTATTAAAATAGAAAAACTACATTTTTGCAAATTTAAAGGGATCATGTATTACAAAATGTCTTATTCATATATTAGACATTGGACATTCATACACTGAACATTTCTCTAATTTTTATAATTTTTTTTTCCCAGTTTTTGTTTTTTGTCAAGGTGATTTGGCAAAAGTGTTCTCTTTAAGAGTTTAGGACAAAAAAACACTTTTTAATCCAATTTTTTTAAAAAAAAATGCTTCCATCTGAAATAGATCAAAAAAGCAATATGACTTATAAACATTTCCATGAATTCAGACAAAAAAACCCTAAAAATAGTGTGCTCACATTTTTCAAACATGCAAATTCAATTATACTTGATGACTCATTTTCTGTCTCCCATACATTTCCTATTTTTTTGGCAATGAACAAAAAGCTTCAAGAAATTGCTGTTCTTTAAACAAATAAACATTCAGAATTTTCTGAAACCAATAAGTCCTCCTAAATTTCCCCCATCTAAAAGATTTATTTCTACAAGAGCTTCTAAATTGCAAATCTTTGTTCCAAAGGGAAAGCTTTAAGAGTAAATCATAAGAAAGACGTTAGTTATTCATTTATTCTTTCCCGGTACAAATATTACTATTTGCTTTATATTTATGCAGATAAACAACATATTCATTCATTCTCAAATGTTAAATTAACACTTAATATATAAATACTTGAGAGCATTCTTTCTGTCATTGAAATAAAAATGATGGCTCCCTGTAAGGATTCATATAACCATATCAACATCTTTTTTCTCCTTCTCTTCCTCCCCTTTTTAATACTATTATTCCTCCCCTATTCCATTGATACACCAAGAAATCCTGTGTCATAGCTGAGCTGAAGGCATGTATGTACAGTAGGATAGGTCATAAATGTCTCCAGGAAGAACTACAAGAACATAGTACAATAATCCTGAATCAGTTCAGATTAGAATGCAATTTTCCCAAAATCGAGTATTAGAATCTGAGCCAAAATGTCCTTTCTTATCATATCATAACTGGAACCCTCTGACAGTTTTCATTAAAAGGTATACTTGTGAAACCAATTGCCAAAAAGGAACCTACCAAAGGACTAAAGAGTGAGATAATAAAATAATTTACTTTTAAGAACTAATCCATATTTGAATCCTGTTGTCTTTCATTACAGGAGCAGATAACTAGGACTAAATCTCCTAGGAGCTGGGACTAAATCTGGATTATTGGAACCAGGAAACATGAAAAAGGATTAAGCCATTCTAACACATTAGGATACACAGGGATACAAAGAGACAAGAGACAGGACTTCCAGTTTGAAGGGCTTCGGCGACAGACAGAAATCCACAATCGTGTGCTGTTTCTGTCTGGGCTTGCCGCTGGAGCACCCCGAGCCGGCTGGTTTCAGGGCTAAGCCACCCTGTAGAGGTGGTGAAGAGGAGGGAGACTACCAGCAAGGTTGAGGAGAGCCGCATCTCTCCTCCTCAGCTGGCCATTTCTCCCTTTCTCGAAGGCGGTTGCAGCAGTGGTCAGAAATGGCCACCACAAAGGAGAACTCGACCGGAAAAGAATGTGCAGGAGGAAGATAAGAAGTGAAAGTTTTGGCTGGCTGGGTTAAATTGTAAAAGCAACAACTAAGGAATCCTGGAATTTAAACTTACAAAAAATAACATCGCTCCCAAAGAAGAGTCAGAAGCAGCAAAGGAAAGTGAAAAGGGAAAGATTTGGCCTTTTCCCCCTTCTCTCTCCTTCCCTATACTGACAACTAAGAGACTTAAATAAGAAATCGGAAAAATCCGCTTTGACATCAATAGGCAATTAAGCTGAAAAAAGAAACAAAATGCCAAAGGGATAATAAAGATTTCTGGACATTAAAAATTTTCTTTTTCATAAGCAGGAAGGGAGAGAAAAAGAATAAGGGCAGGATCTGGAAGAGGGAGGAAACTGCCTGGAATTAAAAAGAATCTACAGTAAAACTTCAACAAGACTTCTAAAAGATACATTTTAACTGAAACTTTGCAACTAAATAGTAACCCCAGGAAGAGAAAGTGAAAAAAAAGAGCAAAAAAGAAACAGCTTACATGTATTTGGATTATTTGGTGATCTTTGGATTCTTAGTTATTATATTTGAATGACTAAAATCAATCGGGTGGTTGTTTAAAAATTTATACAATGGCACTACTTCTGGATGAATTGAAAATGGAACTTAAAAAGTACAAAGAAGATGCACAAGAAGGGTTCTTTTGGCTTCATTTTTCAATTCTTAGAAATGGAGATTTGGAACTATGAGAAACAACAAGAAATGTCTGCAAAACAGGAAGACTGGGACAAAGAAGAAGCCATCTTTAATGAACAAGCAATTTTATGGGGGAAGAAAAGGAAAGGGGAGAAAGAGAATAGAGAATTTAAGACTTAAAAACAACCAAAGAAAAGAAAAATAATTCAAAAATAAGTATAATACTGGAAAGCAATAGAAAAGGGGACTACAGAAGAGAGAAACAGAGGTAGAGAGACAAGGGGTAAAAAGGAGAGAGAGAAGAAGAGAGGGAAAGAAGGAAAGGAAAAGAAGTTACAAAGGACCGGAGCAAGATATAGAAAAACAGGACCTATTTAGAGATAATGGATGAAAATCTAACTGAAAAAGGGATTCTGTAAAGGTACATAAGATTGTATTATTATATTAGTAATAGAAATAACTTTAGAAAATTGAAAACAACGTATGATTAAAATGAGGGATAAAATAGTGTAATTTAGTGAAATGTTTGTGAATAAAATAAGTGAAATAAAATAAATGAGAAAACTGAATTAGGAAGGGACGGGAACATTTTAATTAGTTAATGTTTTATAAAATATAAGTGAGGGGGGGGAATTAACTATGGTAAGCTTATAATTGTTCCCATAGAAGTATGATATTTAATTGAAAAGTAATGTTAAAGATGTTAAGTCTTTAATGAATATTAATATTAATGATAGAATTGAATTGGAATGGAATGTACCAAGCAGAATCCGAATGGAAGTTATGTATTATATTGAATGTTACAACTTTAGGGAAAAGATATAAAGGTGTCATACTCCAATCAGTAACTACAGGAGAAATTTTGTTTAATGAGAAAAGATAATAGATAATTGAAACAGGACAGACAAAAAAATATAAATACAATGATTTGAATTGAGATGAGATAATTAAAATAAAATTGAGAAAATTAAAAGAGGGGAGAAGCTATGCAGAAAATGTAAAATAGTAATAAGATATGGAATAGAATATAAAAATGAGCATGAACCAGAATTTGTGTCTGTACGAAGAAATGTAACCCGGAATTATGCTACTTTCAAAAAAGATGTTTTATTTGTATTTTTTTTCTCTTTGTGAAAACTCAAATAAAATTTACAAAAAAAGAGAGAGAGACAAGAGACAATACTCAAAGTCCAACAAAGATGTGTGATTAGCCTTAACTCTAAAAGTATTAACAGAAGATTGCTTTATAATATGGTGAGTATTGGCAAATGTGGTATGATGGAATAATAAACAATTGATTACAGATGAATGGATCAAACATTTCTGCTTCCTTCCAACTCTTGTACTCCCCCCTCCTCCTTTTCTTTAACCTCCAGACTTTGTTGCCCTATAAAGAATAGAAAAACTGCAATTATTGATACTTACTTGTTGAGGTAATTCCCCGTTAGGAGAATGAGCGCATACAGGGAGACATAGGGAAAATAGTGTTGAATAACACACACACTGCACACAGATACACTGTAGAGTAAATGTAGGTTTTTACTTCCAGAAAGGTTTAAGCAAAGTTCAAGATAAGCAGTCCAAAGTCATTCACAGGTAAGTCAGTCAGTTTTCAGTCCAGAGATAATCTAATAACAAGGCCCAGTGTCAAAAACAGTTCAATATCAGACTTACATCAAATCCAAGAATAGCAGTCAATTAGGAGGAACAGCAATACTCTCCAACAGAAGGAAAACAGAGAGACTCACTCAGACACACTCTCTTCTGAGACTAAGACTAAACAACCCAGGTTTCTGGCTATATCTTATGGCCAAATGCAGAACTACACCCAATTGCAGTTTTTGCATTCTCTTAAAGACATAGTACTAAAATGTCTATCCTGGTTTATATATTTCCATCCCAAATAGCTGTTAGGTGACTCACATTCCTAACAATACTCATAAAAATGAATCTACTTGTGGGCTCATTATCTGTATCAACTTAAATAAATATCTTGCAGCTTTTCTCACCATGAAGTGAACCCAATTGTACTAACATACACTGGAAAAGATGAAGAACCTGTCAGTAGAAATTGGTGGCCAACATAATTCAGAGCACAAATATGGCTAATTGTGGTAAGAGGTTGCCAATCCTTCCAGTTACTGAAAGGTTACATCTTAGCTATCAATATTGTAATCTTTATGTTAAAGGTGTTAAATAAAATCTCAGTGTTTCAAACTTTACCATTTTATGCTGCTAAAATAAATGTCAGCTGCTAATATTTTTCTTTTTGATTAAACCTATTTCCTATTTTCTGATGTTGGCCTGATTTTCGGCTTTTGTCAACAATACTTAAGCTACCTGATTCATACTACTGACTTTCACCATGTAACCATTCTATTGTGCATTCATCCTGTCTCTGAGTTCAACCTTCCCAAACCACTCTAGTAAATCTATGGCTTCATTATTGCATATCCTTGCTTTAGATCAAGTTCTTTTGTACAATGAAACAAAAGGCACTGCGTGTTTTTCTTCTGCACTTGTTTGACTTCAAAGAGCAGTTATCTCCAGCATTTTTTAGTTGCATTGCTGCTGTGTGAATGGTTAATAAATAAGTAAAATAGTATATAACAATGATATTTAATTTTGTGGAAACAGGCAAGACCACAGCCGGAAGAGATATTACAAGCAAATTCATGAAGTATCTATGCTTGAACAATAGGACATTGCAATGTCCTCTAGAGATTTATCAAAGCAAATCATATCCACGTTTTGTACAGTACATGGAACACAAAAGACTCTATAAAGGACAAAGAAAAATTAAACAACATGCAGGCATATTTTAGTTTCCAGACCAAGCATTGACATTGAGAATTCAAGAAAGCAGTAATAACACAATTTTTAACCTACATCCTGGCTCTTTAAAAAGCTTCTAAGTGGCAGTGCAGAAAACCATTGTATTTCAAGGAGTTTAAAGGTATATTTTGATTTTTCCTTCCTAGTAAAAGTTTAAAAGCTTTAGAGCTTATTCAGAGCTAACTTGCTTGTTTTTCACTCTTGCGTGCTGAATAAAGGAAAAGCAAAGCTTTTCTTATCTATGAAAGTTTCAGTCTTTCAAGTCATGTGCCCCCCCAGTCACAGTCAGGTCTTGCAGACCCATGACCAGTGAAGCAGGGCCATGAAACCATGCTACCACATTTTAATAGAAAGCCTAATCCTGACCTCTAAACTGGGACCTTCTGCACAGAATCTAGCACTGTGGAAACTGGTACCTCTGCTGACTCCTTAACAAGCATCTGGAAGCTTTTAATTTGGGTATCATTTTTCTTGATTTGTATGCTTCTTACATTATGCTTTTGAATGTTTGCTTGAGATATTAATAAAATTTAAAATCCCTTTATTCAGTGGATTATTTATCGTCTTTGGATCCAAAAGAACCATTTGCCTGGGCTCCTGATGACTCTCCTGATACATGGCAAGGCAGCTTAATATTATTTTAATTAAAGCAAATAGAAATGTCCTAGAAAAGTCAGGTATTCTCCGAGAACCCACCATCTCTCGATTTTTTTTTTCAGACTGCTTGTGATTATTCTTGACATCATGTGTTTCTGTTTAGTTCATTGGTTCCACATGTTGGGAAAGCAATCCACTCAAAAGATTCAGAAAGTTCTCTGTAGAATTCAATTAACACTGATTTTCTGTTCCTTTACTCATGTACTATTAATAGACAGCACAGCCCCAGAATGTATTTTGGAACACAACTCTATGAATGTCTCCTTATCAATGTTTCCTTAAATAGACATTGCAAATTACTCGTGTTTTGAAGTACAAATGACATGGATAGATGGATGGATGGATGGATGGATGGATGGATGGATGGATGGATGGATGAAAAGAGTTTAGTTTAGAGGCAAGCATAGATTTTCTGTTCCTTTCCAAGGGCTTTTTAAGTCTGCTTATTGCCTAAATTTGGAATCCTTTATTGTCTCTGAGTTTGATTGTTTGCTTGCAGACATTTTATTTCCCAACTAGATGACATCATCACTGGGTGTTTGTTTGTTTTTTGTTTTTTTGTGGGCAGGAATTCTTTTGAATTTTTCATTTCCTTTGTTCCACACTATTCTTAAGAGATAATTAGGAATAAAAAAACTAAGAACGAAACAAAAAGATCAGAATACATCCTCTCCAGCAACCAACAACACATAAGCAGAGATTAATGCCAGAGAAATAATCAAGTGGACAACAATACCCTAATCAAGGAACTACCAAGGAAAAAAGTATACTTCTACCAAACCTGTAAGAGAAGCTACTGCATATAAGCAAGCAGCAAACCCAAAAACTCACTAGCACTGATGATGTTACCTAATTGGGTAATGAAATGTCTGCAAACGAACAACCAAGCCAAGAGTACCAAGGACTCCATAGTTCAAACCTAAGGTATATAAGTACTTTTCTATTGATGCCTAGACATGGATCTTACAAAAGGTAGGACCAAATTATCATTCATTAGGAAATACACTGAAACTTGAAGCAGATAAAGAGGAAGGCATATTTGTTTAAAAACGAAGTGAAAAACTCCCAAATGTATCCATATTTCTCATTCACATGGCTATTTCCAATTTGTAAAGCCACAGTTCTCCAAAAATGGCTAAAATCAAGAAGGCTTTTAAACAGCTAATGGGAAAGCTGAGAGGAGTAGACAATGAGGTTAAATTAACTTTACTAGAATTACTTTAAGTAGTAAAACATTAAACATGGATAAAATCTATATGGTTTCTAAGAGTCAAAAATAAGTTGATGACACATTCTCCTCATCAAAACATTAAGACAGTTACTATTGTGAGGAAACATGCTATGTTACCTTGATGTCCTCATAAAGTGATGATGTACTGTGATACTGATGATGTATGATAAGAATAACAATCATGGGAGTTTAATATTATTGAGGACTCTCATTTTAATATAAATTAGGTTATCAAGGTATATTTTTGTTTTAATTTATTTAAAATCGCAGAAAAGCTTCAAGAATATGAATTAGGGCCTAACTCCTTAATTACTGAAGGAACTGTGAAGAATGAAGCATTTAGATCTTCAGATGACAAATTAATGCAGATTAATGCAGATTAATTTTATCTCAGATTATGAAGACCAATACTAAAGAAAAAAACCAAAAGGTGGGGTGGCAGGGTTTTGTTTTGTTTTGATTTTGATTGCGGATACAGTCCAGAGGATTGTATGCTTGAATGTCACATTTTTAAAAAGTGCTCCCTTGAGAGAAAACTCCGTATCAATACACTATTCCATTGGAAATAGGCAAATATCCATATGACGCGTATGATCGTGTCCTAACTGCCAACATCTCGACACAGTTGATTTTCAAACTCAAAAAATGTTCTTGCTTCCAAAACCATTTATTTCTTTGTCTGAGGCTTGTGTTAAATCTCCACTTGAAATGCTAATTCTCAGTTGCCAAACTGAATCATCTGGTTCCTTTATCACACTCATGTTCTATTGTGCCTAATCACATTAACAAGGTAATGTAAGAAGAGCAATTTGAATCAAATAAAGTTCTGGACCAGTTATCCCCCTTTCCTCAGGGAGAGAGAAAATTGCCTGTCAGCAAATGATGATGCACCCAATTACTGGAAATAATAAAATCATTTTTCTTTCTGTTCAATCTGTCTGATTTTCAGAGACTACCTGGACAAGTTTTCTTGGCAAGATTTTTCCAAAGTGAAAAATTGTCTTTTTCCTAAGGATGAAAGAAAGCCAGCCAACATTATTCAACTGGCTTTGCGCAGGACTAGAACTCACAATCTCCTGGTTTCCAGTCTGAGACCTTAACCTCTATACCAAATTGGCTCTCTCAATATAATCTTATACTAGCTGCCTAATTTCCCTTTAAAGCAATCGAAGGAAATGATAATTATTGAAGTATAGCTGATTTATTGAACTTTATTTGGAGTATTGTAAGCTGTTCCTTATGGGCCTGCCTGATGTCATTGCCCGTGTAACATCTGTAATCTAATTAGCAGTCAACTACCAAGTACAATTCAAAGAGCTGGTAGTCACTTTTAAAGTCATACATGTTTTAGAATCTGGATATTTCTGGATTTGAGTACCTTCTGCCTATCCAATAAATGAAGATAGGCTTCCTTCAGGCTTCCTTTCATGAAAGATTGTCATCTACAGGACCCAAGGGTTCAAGACTACTCTGCTGTTGCTCAGCTTCTTTGGAAAAGCTTAGCACTCAAGGCCAGCCTAGTCACTGCGCTGAGTATTTTAGGAGAGCTATTTAAAAAAGGGATGCGATGGCTCAGTGGCTAAGACGCTGAGCTTGTCGATCAGAAAGGTCAACAGTTCTGTGGTTCGCATTCCTAGCATCAGGTAACAGAGTGAGCTCCTGTTACTTGTCCCAGCTTCTACCAACCTAGCAGTTCAAAAGCATGTAAAAATGCAAGTAGAAAACTTTGGCGAGAAGGTAACAGCATTCCGTCCACCTTCGGCATTTACTCATGCTGGCCACATGACCATGGAAATGTCTTCGGACAGCGCTGGCTCTTCGGCTTTGTAACAGAGATGAGTACTGCCCCCCTAGAGCCAGAAACGATTAGCATGTATGTGCAAGGGGAACCTTTACCTTTACCTATTAAAACCAGGCATTTAGGTAAGTCCTAAGAAGAAGTCTAGTATAAGTTAAAAGTCCTACTCTGGGTTGTGCATGGATGTTTTTTCTTCTCAGTGGCCTTAATTCTTCTCTTAGTATCTTCTTTTTCCAATTTGTTGTTTTATTACATTTTTTTAGTTTGATTCTTCTTTTACTATAAGAACAGAATGTAAGCCTTTTAGAGTTGTGCTGGATTGGACTGGAAGGGCATATAAAATCCAAGTAAGTAAATACTAAGATACAATACACATACAGTGGCCATCACATCATTCAATAACATTTCTCAGGTGATTTACATAATCTGCATTTTGTTTGTAACTTGCACTGATTGTAATGCTGTAATTTGTGCAATGACATAATCACACAAATGATCCTGTGAAGATGGACTCTTTTATCTAATAGACAATTAGGAATAAGGGGGCCCTTTTCCAATTCCAATGTTTTTCTGTGTGCTGTGTGAACATTTATTTCTTTTTAACCGCCTGGATCATCCATCTTTCATCTTCAGGTCCCATTACTATGAGAGATGGGAAAAACCTCTCCTCGTTCCATCTTCTCTATAATTCACATTACTTTCTCCCATATTCACCTTTGTTCTAAATGAAATAGCTCTAGAAGTTGTCAGCTTTCTTTATACTTGTTTGGTAGTTCTTTTTATACATTTTTTCTAAGACACTTTTCAGGTGAAATAACCTATCTGGGACCTCATAAAATATTATGCTTTAACCTAAACCTCCTTGTAAGTTTTCAGAATAAGGAGTTATAACTGAGAAAAACTTAGCTTGGTTCCCATATTTATATGAATGCATGAGAGGTAGAAACAGAAGACAGACTGATTAAAAGGACATGGATAAAAAACAACAATCTAATTTTAGACTCTGGTGTCTCCAGAATATGACTTTTGGCATTTGTCACTATGCTTTGCCTCAGTAGGAATTTCACCTAATGTCTAACAGAGAACAGTCTGTTGTGTGTTTTGTGGGGGAAGGAAGTGTCTGAAAAAATCTGATAAGTTAACCATTTTGGTGTAGTGGTTAAGATACCAGGAGACCTGATGACTTTGGGCCAGTCCTGCCAACTCACAGGATTTTTGTTATGTGGAAAATATGAGACGGAAAGAGTATTGGGTAGGTTGCCACTTGAATTATTTATAAAAATAATAAAGGCAGGATTTAAATAAACAAACACATCTAGCATTACTCTTTATTCTTAGGAGGTTTTTAGCTGTTGGTTTTCCTCCAAAATCTTTTATTTGATTATTTCTTCCTTTCTTAGTTTCACTGTCTTTCTTGCTTAAGGTATTTTGATGGCTACTCTAGCTAGTTCCTGTGTTCTCTTTCACTTTTCACCATAAGCCTTAGTTTTTCTAATCTCTGTACATTGATCAGGAGTCCTAAAGAGAACCTGGAATTCATTTTACCTGAATGTAAATGTAGTGCTCTGGATTGAAATTTAAGATCATGAATAACAGTAATGTGGATGTGAAAGTATTTTTGGACTTCTTCACGAAATTACTTAGAGAAAATAAGGGGAAAACATTGTTGATTTGAACAAGGTCCGTATCTTTGTATTTTTACCAGTTTCAAACCCTCCTGCATTTAGTGGGTATAGTATAGAAGACAAAATTAACATTAGGGAAATCTTATTTATAATCTGATTAGTCACAATGCTACAGTCTGGTGATGGAGGCATAAAGCCAGATCTATTTAACTGGAAATTGGGAAATCTGACCCCTTCCCAATATACATATTACATAGGGCATTTTCAAAAAGGTATCAGTGTCGTCAACTGAGCTGACATTTCATATTTGTACTCAGATGACAATCCAAAGTCTATACCAGGTTTATACTGAGGTGGAATTAGCAGTTCTCGTTTCAAAGCTGCACTCAACATGAAAGATAGAAGAGGAGAAAAAAAATGCTCAGTCCTGGTTATGCAGTGGACATACCTATGGCCTGTGCTGCAATAGATCTGTATTACCTGTAGTCAACAAAATTTGTGGGATGTTTGTATTCCAAGTTGTAATCTTAAAATTCTTCCCTATCCATTAGACATTGCATTTATCATGCCCATCTTCATAGACACACTGAATTTTTATGAATCTAGAATAAAAGTCAATTATCTGTCTTATTCCCCTTACCAGCCCACACATAGTCTGGAAAGAAAGAAAGAAAGAAAGAAAGAAAGAAAGAAAGAAAGAAAGAAAGAAAGAAAGAAAGAAAGAAAGAAAGAAAGAAAGACGAGGGAGAGAGAAGAAGGAAGGAAAGAGAAAGAAGGAAGGAAAAAAAGAAAATAATAAGTTCCTAGATGTGTTTTTTAAAATAAAATCAAGTATATAGACAGCTATATTTTTCCGGCTTATTTTTTAAATGGAAGGCTTCCTATAGAAGTCATTGGTTTGAGATGAACATGACTAGACAAACTTTCCCATTAGCTTCTTCTGTGTTATTTTCTAATGGCACATTGCATTAATGTGCTTTTTTTGCTTTCAGTAACAATCAAAACACATTTTTCTTTGCCCATCAGTAGCATTTTAAGATTTCTATTTCTTTCTTTTAAAAAAGAAGTTTAAAAACTACCCAATCATTTCCAGTTAATACAGCTATTACTTAGCTGTATTATAATACAGCTTAAAGACAATAAATCATGTACAATTGATCATGTTCACATCTCACAGTAAAATGCACTTCTATGAAAAAAAATTGGCTCCTCTTAAGTCTAAATGTATGGGTATTCTTGCCAATGATTGCTATCACAATTTTGTGTTAGCTCTACTGATAAATAAAAGGAAGTTTGACTGAACAACTAACACTAAACTTTGGAATGTGGGGCATTTATCACAAAAAGAAAGTCATCCAATGTGTGGTGTGGCAGCCTCATGCGATTACTTAAAGCAAAAATTAGGCCCAGTTATATATGGACTTCATTACACAATCAGGACTCCTATGGGCCATTCCTACTCTGTATAAATCTGAAAAACTTTGGTTTCTTCATCATAAAATTCCACTTTCTGTAACTTCCATCACAAAAATGTTGGACACACATCATTCTTAAGGGAAATGATTTTCATTTTCTTCCAATCTCTTTTGTAATATATTAATTTATTGGCCAGAAATGACAAAACAGAAACAAATCATGAATCAAGACCTAACTACAAGTATTTTGAAAATTTTGAGAAAATTTTCTTCCAACTATGCACCCAGAATGAAAACTGCAATAGAGCAGAAAACCTGAATATACATTGGTAGACCATTATAGTGTAAATAACATTATTGGTGTATATATTTAAATACACACACACAAAGAGAGTAAGATCCCAAACTCCACATTTCCATTGAGTGAATTTTTGATTCAGTGAACTATATTTTACCTAGGACTTCATCACAAAATAGATGGACAATATGTGTAAAGTAGTTTGGACAATTGATGTGATTTACATTATTTGTCTCTATTTATGGCATTTATTTAATTGACATCAAATTGTTAAGCACATAATTGCACAACTAATGTCAGATATATCAGGTGCATTAATCCAGATAATGCTCCTCCCACAGTCTTTACATAAATACTTTATTTATGTATGAATATGCAAATGCATAAATGCAGACTCAGATCTAATATTTTTGCAATATTACTTGCATCTATTCAGCAATTTAAAGAAAGTAATATTCTGAGTGTCCATGTCAGCCTCCCAAACAGACAAAACAGGAAACACAAAATGAGCTAAATCTATTTTTTTGTAAGGCTGTGGTAACAGAATATTGCAAGTCAGATTGCATGCTGTCCCCTTTTATCTCCCTTTTTCTTTGCCCCTCAATTCAGTTGTGGGCTCCTTCCTCATTTATCTGATCATTCCCTAGGCAGCATCTCTTCCCTTATTTTCCAAGGTCATTCTCACATTCCATAAAAATCCAAATGTTGTGGATCAATCTAGTATATTTGAAACAATTGATTAGACTACTGGTTGTTTTTTAAAAAAGGTTTATATCTTTCTTAGCATCCAAATGTAACCCTCCCTATATATAAGATATTCAACTAGAACTTTATCTTTAAGAAATTATAACTTGGAAAAACAAGCAAAGAACCTGAACACGTTATACTGTATGAATTCTCGGATGTGAAGGCCACATATCTGGGACTGCTGAGGTTGAAGAAAGTTGCTTTAAAATTTTCAGATTTTTTTTAATAGGACTTAAGAATGGAATGGTGTTGCAACTGTCTGCAACTTTTCCCCCATTAATGTTAGTTTTCCATTAGCTCAGTTTTTCTTCTAGCTTAGTACTTATTGCCAGATTCTCATTTTGTATTCTTTCACTTATTCTACATTTAATCCCATTTTTCCATCTTATATTTGACATATTTCCTTTTTATGTACCACGTTTATTTGAAAATAAATTTATATATATTATATTTCAATTTCATAGATGATAGCAGTAAAATTAACATGAGTCATAACAGATAATATTGTCTCTCATTTCAACAACTTTCTTTAAATCATTCAAATATCATACTCACCACATATATTACACATATATCAATAAAAAATATCAATAACTGCATGAGAGATTTCAATTAAATTACTCAGCCAAAGAGTAAGTTACACAAATTACCATAGCAATATATTCTATTAAAATAAATTAAACATTTTAGAGTATTGCTCTTGATAGTGCAACATGTAAATTAACAATACATTTTCAGGGTCATTCCTACTCAATTAGTGTCAAGACTCAGGTTATTAGCTTTTTTTTATCTTTATATACCCATGAATTTGCACTATTTTTTCTCCTGCTTTTTAATCCGCATATTTTAGAAATGGAGGGAAATTGCAATGGGTAGTTCACAAAATAGATGAACAGATTTTTCAAGTTTTATTTGTAAATGTCTAAGGCAAACTAGGCAGAGAGCATTACCATTATGAGAAATCTTAGCAAAATTAATTTGGTTTATCACAAAATCCTTCCCATCCCATGGTTTAGGGAAAACATGATTTGCAAAGAAGCTATCAAACTTCTCCCCAAACGCAAGCTGTTTGTTTGTGTGCTTATTTTCCTCTACTTTCTCTGGATATTTCTCTTACATCCTTTCTTATATTTGCTTTGAATATTATTTTAGAACAAGTTTTGCCACCAAGCCTAAACCAGTGCTGAAATACAAGTCCGAAGATAGCATATCCCATAATGCAATTCTGATAAAAGAAGTTGGAGGTAGATTTAACTCTAACATTTGCTTTTCCAAATAATCCCAGAATGTACAGAAGGAATGTTTAGTATTTTCATACATAGACCCATATAGTTATAGTTATCTTTTATCTTTTTTGTAACTTGGATTATGATAAGAATCAACAACTTGATGGCATATAGTGCATCGATCAAATTATGTTAAATAATAAAGGTAAGATTTCCTTGTGCTAGTCTCACTGCCCAACTAAATGAACATACCCATGGTAATAATTACATGGAACTCATTTGCCAGCGCCGTCCGTCTTCTGAGATACTTTTCTGCAACATCCAAGTCTAGTTTTTGTTACCAGATCAGCAACTTTCATCTGTCATTTGGGATTGGGCAATGGGTTCTTATTCTGGCAGCAGAGGAAGTCCTGTTGATTCCACTTGAAACTAGTCAGCATTTTAATGCCCCAGGCATTCTCTGGCACTGTGAAAAAATCAAAATGACTGCTTCTGGGAAAATCATTTCCCTACCCCTTCCTAGTGCCTACCTTCAAATTTTTGCTAATAACTAGAAGAACCTCTGAGCAAGTGTATAATAAATTAATCATATGCTTATCAAGGACATCCCAAAGACAGTTAATACTACTATGTATACATCGTAGAACGAGGTATATAAGCAGACTATTGCAACACTTATATTAGAGAAGCGGTTTAGGGCTCTAGCATAATTGCAGAAATACTGAATGTGGTGGAAACGATAATCCTCTAAAGCAAGAGTGTCAAACTCATGTTGTCACAGTGGTGCCATGTGACGTATTGGGTCTTTTCCCCTCTTTGCTAAACCGTGCTTGGGTGAGGCCAGTGTGTGACTCATCTGGCCTGCGGAGGAGTTTGACGGACCTGCTCTAGAGGATCTTCGTTTGTGTATGTGTAGGGGGGGAATAAGAAAGCCATATTATTATCATTCCCCATTTATGAAGAACTGTTATATATTGGGCATATAAAGTTGTGTTAAGTCCTGCTAAAGTGAGATGGATCTTTAGATGACGCCAACTGT
This sequence comes from Pseudonaja textilis, assembly GCF_049901715.1. NCBI lineage: Eukaryota > Metazoa > Chordata > Lepidosauria > Squamata > Elapidae > Pseudonaja > Pseudonaja textilis. The sequence continues at coordinate 8,737,411 of NC_141994.1, read as the reverse complement.
TAACTTCAATTGTTTTGAAGGGAAACTTAGAACCTTCATATTTGGGTGGGGTTTTCAAGTTATTATGGTTGCTTAAGGTTCTGTGGGCCCAGAGTGTAAAATTACAAGCCTTTGCCTGCTGTTCCTCAGTTCCAGTTTAGAGTCAATAAATGTTGTTGCATTATGCTGGTCTGCTTCTTGCCTACTGAATCTCACTACACAATAAGAATAGCCCCCAATTTTAGGCCATTGGCTTGTTTAATACAATCAATAACCTATATGCTACATACCTCTGTGTAAAATTCTGTGGTTGGATCAGAAATGAAAATATCTTTGTTAAGGAGCAAGGAGATTCTAGAGAGAACTGATCAACTCTGATCATCTGTTCCCTCACCATTTAGCTGAAAAATATTCCACCCAGCCCCAAAGCTTCCTTTTCCTGGCCTGCATTGATTTCAAAGTAGCCTTTGATTTATTTCCAAAGGAGAGGCCCATGGGAAAAATCAAGGAGATCTTCAATAGACTAAAGGTTGTTTCTTACTCAGACTCTTACATTGCCACTTTGAGAGTTAGTTGTTTTCCCAGGACAACTTTTTTAGGGATGCAATTGGTCAGAAAGAGGGAGGCAGAGGTTTATTTTAAACCCAACCACCACATTTTCCAATTTGTATATTGAAGCAATAATTCAGCCCCCTCGGCTTGTATTCACTACCCTCTTTATTAGCCGGTATAATTATGTTGACACTGTACATAGACAACATTGTAATCATGTCTGTCTTTCAACTGGAGACAAGAACTTTAGCCTCTTTTTGCCTAAAAGAAAAACTAGTAATAAACCATCAGAAAAACTAAACCATCAAAAACCATATCAGATTTTGCATAAAGATAAATAAATAAAATTATCATAAAATACATAATTGGCAAATTAACTATTGACAAGATTATCAAATATTTCAGAGGACTATTCCAGGCCTCGCTTTCTTGGAAAGAATACTTCGTCTATCTGGGAAGTGTTGTTCCGCATAGTTCTTCAGCTTCAGAGAATTCAAACGGGTCTTACTAGTTTGTAGTAATTTTCTTTATAAGCAAGATATTTTTCAGTACTATTGAGTACTACTGTAATATATGTAATACATCATTGCAGCTCTAGAATGTATTATAAATGCAGCTGTACATTTAGAGACAGTATTTTTATTTCCACACATGCTAGAACTGGATACTCTCTTCTTAACGTTTGCTTAAAATTAATTTTTCTCCGGGGCATTGGCTCTTTGCTTCTTAGAAATCATTTTAAGTCATGTTGGCTAAAAAAGAATTACCGGTAAACTGTGTTCCTTGAATTCTCATTAAAGATGATCTGCCCAATAAGTTTTAATAGATAGACAGATATCTAGATATCTAGATTGATTGATTGATTGATTGATAAAGATAGTTAGAGAGAGAAAGAGGGAGGGAGGGAGGGAGGGAGAGAGAGAGAGAGAGAGAGAGAGAGAGGGAGAGAGATTCTTAGAAAGAATATTATCTGTTGACATTGATATTCTCTTTTCAACCTCATTGCTTATCATAGTTCGGAAATTTTGCCAGGCATTTATTATGGACAAGCTGGGTATATTGCCCTCTGTCATTACAAGCCCCCTACCACATACTACACACACACGCACACACACACACACACACCAGCATATATGAGTCTGTGGGATGACTCACTAAAACCTTGTATTGTTAAGAAGGGAGAGGCTTAGCTGTAAATATTTGAATTTCATTTTTTAAGTTTTTTTAAAAAAACTTTATTAAACATAGATAGTTAAAATACACTTATACAAAAGTAAAAAAAAATACAAAATTGTAAAATTAAACATCATAACAATTAGTACAGCCAGACTTATTTTCCTCTAGTACAGTTTGATAGTAATTTAATTACTCCATCTAGATTATTAAGTGGCAGTTACTTTCTATCCATTGGGAAATATCTATATTAATGATATTATTTGCATTTCAGGGTGCTTCAAGGTTTGACCCTCTGACCCCTGCTGTTTCTCTATATGAGTCTGCCAGAAAAGATCATCTTTTAATTTGGTGTCAGATCAGATACCATTGGTACCTGATATCAACCCCTGTTTTGCAAAGAAATGAAGTCAAGATCTTGTCCCAGAGTTTGGAGGCTGTTGATGCTTGGAGAGAGTAGCACAGACTCGGTGTAAGAATAGACAGTGTTGTAGATGGAGATTTGCAGGTATGGTTGCTTAGGGAAAAGGAACTAAAGTCCAGAATGTCCATTTAAGGTTAGAAAGTGACTCAGACAGTCTGAATGCAAGGAGAAAGAGGAGGTATAGTACAAGCAGATTCTGCACTTAGGATTGGTTGCCAATTGTTCCGTGAGCTTGTGAATGCCATTTACAATCTTCTCTGCCAGCTCCCCCACAGAAAGTTTTTTGGGAAGCTGACAGGGAAGGTTGCAAGGTGCTGCTGCCTGCTAAGAGGATTCCTTCTCATCTTGGGTGCTGTTTGAAAGGCGCCGCTGACCCTCCGCTGGGCTGAGATCTCAAAGATCCAAGTCCTGCTTCTGCAGCACAGTGAAGGATTCTTTCCCATCTCCTCCACCGGGATGCAGAAACAAGGACCAGATCCCAAAGATCCAAGCGCTATTTCTGCAGCCTGGCAGAGGCGAACACAGTTGTTCTGAAGGCCAGAAAGGTTCTAGCCTTCAGAATTGTTGTGTTTAGGGAACATGATCTTTCTCGTGATAATTTGGAAGGCCTCTCCTCCAAATTGAATGATTTTGAAGAAGGAGTCTTCCAGAAATGAAAGGAGTCTTCAGAGAAGAAAAAAAAAAGACAAAAGCAAGTGGACTTAGGTATGGTGGAATGGGCAGGAGGCCTAGCCCTCCCAAGAGCAGTAGGGTGTGAGGAGGACACAGTCTTCCCAGGTATGGCGGGGCAAAGAGAGAAAGAGAGAGAGACCTCTTCCTGGTGCTCTACTCAATCACTCATGTGATTGTTTAACTCTTAAAACTGGGAGAGCCAGAACTGCAGACATGGTTACGGTGTCATTTCAGTTAATGATCACTTCACTCAACCAAGATTCTCATCCCAATTTTAGTCATAAATCAAGGATGATTGATATGCCTATGCATAATTCCTGGTATATATGAGTTGCACTGGTTTGTTTCAATAGACGCTGATTATCTTCTGTAAAATCCTATGTAGCATGGAGGCTAGCTATTTGAGGGTCTGCCTATTTCCCATTTCTGACCTGTTGAGTTCCACATAATCAGTTTGCTTCAATTAAACAATGCCATTTAGCAAGGTCAAGGAAGCATGCACCCTGTCAGTACACCTGTCCTTTGGACAGCATCCCATTAAAGAGCCATGTGGCCCCCAGTTTGCCCTCCTTCAAGCAATCTTTAAAAACAAGATATTTTCTTCAAGGCCTTGGGTTAGGTTATTTCAGATTATTTGGGGAAGGAGCGGGGTGATGTAGAAATATCCAAATTATTTTTAGATGAATATTATGGTTGCTATTTTTAAGGTTGCTGTTTGTGTAAAACTTCCCAGAAATCTGAGAAATAAAGTTCTCAGTGTCTCTCCCCCTCCTCTCTCTTTTTCTCTCTCTCTCTCTCTCCTTTCATCTCTTGTAATCATGAATAAAATTCTTTGCCAGAAGTCATGACTTCCCTTTGTCACTTTTTCTGTCTGACCAGTATCCAGTATCTTCCTAGGTTGCTTAATGCCTCTATATCAGGGGTGTCAATTTTGCAGCATCATGTGACATATTGGACTTTATTTCCCCTTTGCTAAACTGGGCATGGGTGTGGCTAGCACGTGATACATCTGGCCTGCAGGCCACAAGTTTGACATCCCTGCTCTATAGGTATCCATCTTTTTTTGTCAGCAATGACTTTATTCTTTCCCTTTTACCATTGTCTGTCTGTCTGTCTGTCTGTCTGTCTGTCTATCTATCTATCTATCTATCTATCTATCTATTAGCCATCGATCTGTATGTAGATAAATGTATCTGTGAGAGAGAAAGACAACAGGACTTATGGCTGTACTAAAGGTTTGATTTGCTTCTATTTCTCCAGAATCACCCTTCCATCTATGTCATCTCATTCAATTATCTTTGTTTGGCATCTGGGTTGATTTAGTTTCAGCTCAGCTGCAGTGTACCTGAAATCACAATAAAGTGGACGCTTTCAGTGGGAACAGCTGATCTCTGCAGGAACTCTGGCTCCTAACTTTAAGTGTTTTCCTATAAAGATTCCTTCCAAAATGCTAGTGTTTTTTTTCCACATAGAGTCTTTTAAGTGCCATTGAGGAATATTTGAAGTTTTCTGTGTAAGATGGAGATTTTTTTTCGTTGCTTAAAAAAAAAAAACCATTCATTCTGATAGTGGAAGGAACACAGGTGCACTGGGATGTGCAGAGCATTTCTCAGAGTAGTGTACATAATGAACATTACTGGTCTGCTTCAAAATGCTTTTGGGTAATGGAAATCATGACAGTGTAGAAGTTCTCTTCAGCTTTTTTCTATCCAAAGTGATGGAAATCACTGGGTTAACCACCCAGCATTAACTCTCTTGAGTAAATCATTATTTCATCCTAGGAGACTGAAATATTGCACCCTCCTTAGTAATCCATTGATTGTTTCTTTTTTTCCTCCCCTTAATCCTTAAGAATGACAATCATAACTCTTGCTCCGAGTCTCACTTCAGTGGGAATGAAATCTTTTTTTTAATTAAACTCAGAATTGTTGCTGAGCAATATGAGCTAGCTTTTTTCTGACTGAATGGAGACAAAACTATCATGTCAGCTACACCTAGCTGTAGGCAATATTGCCACAAAAAGAAGGGAGTTCAGAAATTCACTTTATTCTGCATGCATGGCATGACATCTCTCAGTGTGCCTTGAAATGAGATGGACTCAGAAGTTTGAATCTTTACATCTCTGGGAGGAAGCGTAAACAATATTTAAAATGTTATGACAGGATGTTAAAGAAGACAACATTTTCCAGACGGTTTAAAAGAAGTATATATAATACAACATTAATTGTTAATTTCTGCAGTCTGTGGTTTTGTTGAGCTTCTTAGACACCCAGCTAGCAAGTTTTATAACCAGTTTGTTGATCTTCTAAATAAACAATTAAATACATTTTTCTCATGAAACGTTGATGAGTAATAGAATTTAGTATTTGCACAGCTAAATCGTGTGTTCACTATTTATTTCGGGTCTTTCAAGACAGTGATAACTCCTGGCATCTGCATGGACAAGTTCTTATTTAGGTATTATTACCTTTTTTTTTAAAGGAGATATAAAAGCATTGGATTAGATGTAGAAGCATTATAGTGTCAAACTCTACAATCCAAGAGAGACTTATTGTGATTCTTCTAAACATATTTCTCTATTGTTTCCCACCTATACACAGAATCTTGCCAAACTAAAACATGCTAACCTCACCATAAAACATATACAGGTAGTCCTTACAACCACAATTCAGCCCCAAATTTATGTTGCTAAGTGAGAAATGTGTTAAGTAAGTTTTGCCCCACTTTACAGTTTTTCTTGCCATATTTGTTAAGTGAATTACCGTAGTTGTTAAATTAGTAACACTACGGTTAAGTCAATCAGGCTTTCCCGTTGACCATGTTTGTCAGGAGGTCACAAAAGGTCATCACATGACCTTGGGACATTGCAACTATCATAAATATGAACCAGTTGTCAAGCATCCAAACGTAAATCATGTGACTATGGGGATGGTGCAGTGGTCATAAGTGTGAAAAATAACCATGTCACCTTTTTCAGTGCCATTGTACCTTTGAACATTCACTACACGAACTGTTGTAAGTCGAGGATCACCTGTACTCTGGGATCTATTAGCGAGGAGCCATCTTCAGCCTCTTACTCTTACATGAACTATCTAACTTGATTTGTCTCTTGTTCTTCTGGAATGCACTGATCTCTATTGGGAATCCAGTTAGATTTCATCATAATGGCCACTTGATGAAAGGAAAGAAAGAGGATATTCGGTTTAACGTTTGGATCCCATGTCTGTGAGGTTTGCTTATAAAAATTTGCTCTGGCCAATTGTAGCCAATTGTTATGGCCAAAAGTGTGCATCATGGGGAGTGGAATTAAACAGGAGTATTTCAACTGAACTAATTTAGACAATGTCAAAAAAAAATATTTTATTATTGTTGTTGATTGTGACTCTTCCTTCTGTTCCTCAACATTATCCCTTCAATCTTTACACCAAGCAGGACATAGGCAACATTAACTTATTATTGTGGTTTGCCAGCAGCAGGTGTGAACAGTTGAGGTTTTGGAGAGAGAGGACTCAAATGAGAGACCTATGGGTGATGCAGGGATGGGGCCAGGACTATCAAAGAGTGGAGTGCTGCCTTCGTAGATTGTGGAGGCAGGCAGCAGTGATGCAGAGGACCCCGAGGAGCCTGTGCCCAGTGCGGGTCTGTGCAGGGCTGTTCAAAAGAAAGATCAGCTACAGCAACACGGGCAACTCGAGAGTAAAGCTGCAAGGTGATGGCCCCTCTCTTAAGGGATAAAAGCCAGCCCTCAGAGGTGGGATTCTTTGCAGGAAGCAAAGAAGTTCTTGCATTTCAAGTCTTGTGGAAGTTTGGACTATCCTGGTTTGTGTTCGGAGATTTTTGGTTTTGATTATTTCCTTACAATTTAATCTAGTGTTCTTGGCAGCCCTGCACAACCTTGCCAAGGCTTGTTCTTATCTGGGACAATTTGTTTTTAATAGCATTTTACTATGAATGAACGGAATTCACAGAGAAGCATTAAAAAGGTTTTGCTTTTATCTCTGTTTGGTGTTTGTTTGCTTTGAAAGAGGCTTGGGTCAGAACACTTATATACCATTTTGCCATAGCTGTTGATCCACCCTACAGCTTTTGGTAGCCATAATCTTCAGATCATCTGCATCGCACTTCCTTGTTGAAGAGGAATGAAGTTTGAAACTAGACAGTAACTCTTGGCTACAGTACACCAATCAATGATTCTTTCATCACATTCTTTCCCAATAAAGTGAAAAAATAATAATTGTAGGAAAGGGAAGAATAAAAGTTGATATTGTCCTCTACTTCAGAGAGTTTACCAAGCCTTTATAAACTAAATAGTATTATTAAAGTGATATAAGGGCACAACCTTCTGGTGGCCAGAGCTAAATGTCTGAATTCAGGAGAAACCTCAAAGGTCAGATAAACGATGCAAAGTGGATTGGGGATCGGGGTTGGATTTTCTGGATTTTTCATGGTTTGAGATTTTTTCATTTTAACTAATTTTTAAGGTGGGTTGAAGAGCCAAAGCGGCAGCTAACGCTATCACCAATCTTTAGCAGCTATGATGGGAACATAGCAGCTGCAAAAAAGGGTCTGAGGATGCATATGGAAGCTCAGGTGGACCATATCACTTATATGGGTAGGATATGATGGGGGAAGAATGGCTTGGATCTCAAGGAAGAAACGGAAGGGTAAATTGATCCAGAATATGAATACTAGGACAGATATTTGACAATGAACCTGGAGACAAAGGAACAGGAAAGAAATGAAGAGGTTGCTATCTTTCACCGAGTGCAAGTCTGCATTGTTCTTTCAGCACTAGAGAAATGTTATTTGGTTTATTAAAAGTCTTCCATTATTTGAAGCCTGAAAGTGAGTATTAACTTATAATCCTGGCCATTTCATCAAAGCTAAAATTATGAAAGGCTGCAGACAGCTTTCAGGAGTTTGTTCAGCTGAATTTGTGGATTACAACAGAATGAATATACCTACCGTTTCTTGGGTGTTTTAATTCCTTTGGGCACTGAAAACTATTGGCAGCTGCAATCTTTTTGCAAATTTGTATTTATAATAATAAAATATCCTTGGATATTTTCCTTTTTAGATCTTGCATCAGCAGCCTCTACAGATAAATCAAATCATCCCTAAAGATATTCAACCGCATTTTGTATGGTGGTAAGTAATCAGTAATAGACATTTTCCACAAAATGTGGATAATGCTAGTTTTCTTCCTAGATAGCAATCTAGCACTCCGTCCAAATAATAAAGGAAACAGCAATTACAATGTAAGTCTGAGAAATAATAAGCAAGGAAGGAGGAAAATACGAAGAGACAAGCTTCACATATTTACTGCTACTGATATTTTTTATTACAAGACGCTTGTCAAAAGGTTCTAGTGCTCATATGGAGCTAGTAAAAGTAATAATTCTGACTTCAAGCTGGAAATTCAAACAATACATGACTGGTAATTACCAAAACAGAGGGAGAAGGAAGGAAGATCAAGACCTAAGCATATTGAGAATTAATGTAATCTTATAGGCATAAGATTTCCCCTGGCAATAGCAAATCATCTCTATTAAATAAACAAGATTAATAAATATGCAAGACCCAGGTGGCGTAGTCTGGGAGTACAAGGAAAGAGTGGCAAAGATAAAAGACTTTTTCCTCAGGATCAGGAAGAAGTATAACATGGAAGATCTTATTTATGTTTGACAAAATTGCCTACGAGTAACCTGAGAATCTTAAAGTTATGTTTTTGTTTGTTGGAAAAATTGAAAAATTCAATACTCACCTTGAGCAAAACTGGAAGAGCTATTAAATATGAGCTTTTACAGATCTTAGCCACAGCCTTCATTGTAAGTTAATTGCACATGAATGAGTCCCGGTCTCCTTTTTTTCTGATAATTAATGAACATAGCTGAAAAAAATGCTTGAGGCGGGGAACAGAGGTGGAATTTAATAGGACAGATTCAGAAAACTATAGCAGGAGGTATCAAAGTTCATCAATCCCTTCATGTAGTTTCAGATTATCCGTCAACATCCAAAGATTTATTATATGAAAATAATTTAACAACTACTACTTAAGTATCACATAAATAGCCTTGATGGTCCTAATGGTTATTCATCTTGGGCATCACTTAGAAAATCTGTGCATTGACAAAGATTCAATCTGTCAATTTACAAAACGTTTGGACTCATACATATACTATGCTAATTTCTTACAACACTCTAGGTTCTTGGAAATAACTCAGTGCATAGGGCTAACACCGGATAAATAACTGTCAGGTGTAATTTTTCATTGCTGTGTACATAATAATGCCTGGTTCATTGATGTTGCTACACTGTGTGATATCAGGGCTGAAGAAAAGCAATCCAAAAAATTACAAAATACCAGGATTTGTAGGTAGAAGAATGAAAAGAAAAGAAAAATCTGCTATTATACGAATTCTAATTGGAGTTCTTGGACCAATTTTTAAATGACTTCCTTGATATTTGGAAAGGTTGAATTTAACAGACACAAACTTGTTTGACCTCTGGGAACTGAGGTCCACACATCTTAAAGTTGCCCAAGTTGAAAAGCACTGTTCTAAAGTACTAAAACTTCTGCTTTTCCTTAAGGATGCTGACAACATGCTTCCACTGAGACTGCTGTATGCCTTACAGGACTATAGGCTTGTAAAACCTGCTCTTTCATTGTCACAAAAATATTGTCTTACCGGATACTGGTATTATTTATTTTCAGAACCAGATATGCTGTTTTCATAATACACTCGTGTACAAGTTATCCTCTATAATAGCCCTAACTGCACATTTTTATTCAGTACAAATATGATAAGTATCTCTAATAAATATACATATTTGAATTGCCAGTCTCCTCAAATTCCTGCAAGCCATAAAATAGAACCAAGTAGGCTTGGGCAAGCCAACTGTGATTTGTTTCAAGGAAATTCTTTGTACTAAGGAGGGAACATGCTTCACCCATTAACGAAAGACTTCATATAATTCTTGTTGACAAGGCACTATGGCTTCTTCCATCTTTCTTTCAGCAGTACGACTAGCCCCAAGGTTCTTCTTTGTAGATACTGAATTTAAACAAACCTTTTTTCTTTCTTCTTCATACTTAACTTAAAGAGTCAGAACAGTTTGTTGCACATGCACAGAAAGTCTCCTAGCAACTGCAACTGACTGACAAGAGGCTCTAAGCCAGGGGTATCAAACTCAACAGCCCTCAGGCCAGGTGTATCATTTGCTGGCTACCCCCACCCAGTTTAGTGAAGGGGAACAGAAGTCTTGATATATCACATGACACCCCTGCTCTAAGCAATGCAAAGTGAAATAAAGGGGTGACCTGGTATCTTTATTTCTAGAAGTATCATTGGAAGGTTGTTTTGAAAGTTTTGTACAACTCTTCATCAATTACATTCTTTGCATAAAAAGAAGCCCAGTATCACTAATTTCACACAGGACATTTTCTATACCCATTCTTATATTCAGTTGCAGGTTGATGGATTGGTTAGATCAGGGGTCCCCAAACTTGGCAACTTTAAGACTGCATAGCTGGCTGAGGAATTCTGGGAGTTGAAGTCCACAAGTCTTAAAGTTGCCAAGGAGTTGGAGACCTCTGGGTTAGATGTTTATTCTGCCTTTTTTTACTTTGTAAGTAGCTCAAGGCAGAGAACATACCTAATACTCCTTCCTCCTCCTATTTTCCCTAGTACAATAGGACACAGGACTATCCTGTGAGGTGGGTTGGGCTGCAGTGACTATCAGGTCCAAGTGACCCATCTGGCTTTCATGTTTAGGTGGAGCTTCAACTCACAGTCTCCTAGTTTCTAAGTCAGCACCTTAACCACTACACCAAACTGGCTCTTATATGAATCCTTTAATTAAAATCTGCTCTTTATTTTCCCAATCCTAGTCCAATAATAGCCTCACGGTGCTCTAAAAACAGAGCAGCTAAAAATGCAAAGGATTCCATACTTTCTCTCTATGGACCTTTAATTGCCAAATAACATTAATAGTTTTCAATTGCTTCAAATTTTCACAGTTCTCCATCCTGAATTGTGGCCTTCCTTCCTTCCTTCCTTCCTTCCTTCCTTCATTAATTCCTGATAATATTTATAGGCAAATTCTCACTTGTGTAAAGCAATCTATTTATGAGTATTATCACAATATTGCTAGCTTGTATTTTTCACTTGATAGATTGAACCTCTTTGTCAAATATATAATTATCTGGAAGCTCAGATTGCATATAGTTGAAATATAGAGCAGTAGTCGCCAACTGGTGGGCTGTGGCCCACTGGTGGGCCGTGAGAAAATTTTGGTGGGCCACAGAGAAATCTGATCCCCAGAGCACCCCCACAAAGCAATTAATCCAGGCTGTGCAGAAACACAAGGCTGCGCCACCCACATGGCCCACCAGAACCCTCCCCGCCCACTCACTCCTTACCCAGTAAACTTGCCTGCTAAATTGCTATTTTTCCTTTTTCCGACCATCATCTGTTCTGCTCTGCCAGAGATTTAGATTAGCCAGGAAGCAGGAAATGGTTGGATTTCTTGCTTTCTAGCTAGTCTTTAGATCTTCGGCTCAGCACAGCCGAACTCCCCTTAGGACTGAAGGTTTGCTTGCAAGCAAATTCAGTGCAGACTCACAGCAAGCAAATTTGAGAGACTGAGCTAGCCGATGGCAGATAGATAGATCACTGAATGATTCTGTGAGCAACTCAATCTGCCTGCTTTTTCCTAATTTTGAGTAAAAGTTGCTCTTTTTTAAATAAAAAAATTCAATATTTACATGCATGGTGTTTTGTGAGTTCATTTTGTGAGTTTGCTTGCAAGCATATTTTATGTGACAGATTGAGCTAGCTAATGGCAGATAGATAGATCTCTGAATGAATCTGTGATTCTGTGAGCAACTCAATCTGCCTGCCTGCTTTGCCTGATTTTGGGTAAAAGTTGCTCTTTTTATTAAAAAAAAATCAATATTTATATAAATATTTATAATATTTACATACAAGCAATGCCCAGCCAGTCACATAACCACCAAGCCACACTCACAAATTAGGCCATTCCCACAGAACCGGTTAGTGGTCCCTGGGATCTAAAATTATAAGTTAGGTGGTCCCTGAGGTCCAAAAGGTTGGTGACCCTGATATAAAGTATTTTAGGAAAGTACATGATATCTGCCATTGCTAATCTTTTTTTTTAATTCTACCTTTTTTTTTATTCTAGCCATTCTACATCTTTGTCTTTCTCTAGTATCACAGCTCTGCTCTTCATTTCCCAGATAATTAAATTAATGAACTCCTTTTCTCTTTGACGCACATAGAGAAGTATAAGAAATGTTTCTCAACTCTATCTTCATAAATATTACCTAAATCAGACCCTTAAAACAATAAATTCCAGCCGTTTTACTAGTGATAAGTTAATTAAAAGTATGTCTGTAGCTCTAAGAAAGAGTAAGAGAAATCATGTGACCTAGCACACTAAATCCTAATATATTTTAAAAATTAATATAACAGCAGAGGAAACATAGCAGTGCAATAATTCATTTTTAGAATTATAGATGTGCAATTTATTAATCAAAGAGATAAATCATCTTCAAATGCAAAATAGGTTTTTGACCATAATTTTGTTGTTTTCCTGTTGTTGAAAGCTCATGAGAGTACACATCCATAGGACTTTTCTATCACTAGGCATGTCTTTGTGATATCAATCTGATACTTTAGCTGTAAATACATGAGTATTTGATACAGAAACTAAGTCTATTATTTATGGGTGAATTCTCCTTAGAGCTCCTTAATATTAACTGGCTTCTTTTTTATTCTCTTTCCTCTTTCTCTTTCTCTTCCTTTCTTTCTGATCCACCTCTTTCTAGTAGCTTCTCCTCCCCTTGCCCCTTTCTTCCACTATTTTATCCTTTTCCCTATGAATCATTACAGAATTTCAGAGAATTCTTACACTGACTTACTTCCATTGCATGATGATGGATGGCAGAAAAAGGTGGAGTGCATGAAAATATAAACAAGGGAAAGACATTGTTGCTTCTGTTCAATAGGTTTGAAAAAAGCAAAGTGAAAGGATAACAGTGAAACTGTAAAAATGGTTGGTGTTGGCAGCAACTATTTATTTATTTATTTGTCAATCGCTTACAAGATAATAGGTATAAGTATAAAAATAGTTATGAATACATGAAATAGTTACATACAAATTACAATGTTTACAATAGAAGATCAGAGTCAGATTAAGAAGGTTCTAGGTTTGCTTTATATTTATATTATATTATATTACATTTAGGTATATTTTAAGTTCCTCCATTTGAGGATTTGTCTAAATACATAATTAATGTGTTCTGTTGCAAAATATGGAAGAAGATACCATATTGCCCTTAACCACAACTCTCTTCAGTGTTCATCGTCCTAGCTTGGCTTTGCTGCATATGTATACACACCTCCCACCAGCCAACTGATCTTTGGGTTTCTGCTACACATGCACGGGAGCGAGGCACATGCAGGGGAAAGGGGGCATGCAGGTGGCATGTGTGATGCTCAGGGGCACATGTGCATTGCATTTTGGGGGTATGTCCGTTCTTTGGACACTTGGTGCCAAAAAGGTTCGCCATCACTGATTCTATTGTATTCTATTCTAATTCTAATTCTATTCTATTCTATTCTATTCTGTTACTGTTAAGATACACATTTATCAGTAATGCATTGTATTGAATATCAAAAAGTTCTTTGTACTGGTCTGAGTTCCACATCCAAGAGTAGATTTCTATATTCATTATATCCCAAAAGAATATTGACAACCTCAGTCACTGATTCATTCCATTCTCCAGCACTATTTTCTCTTTAGAAAGTGCTGTTAGGACATGTTTTTCAGAAGTTGTCTTGAAGTACTATGGGTTTCAAATTATCTATTTTACTTGTGGGGGTTTCTTAGAGCAGAGGTTTCAAACTGATGTTCCTGTGAGGTGAGAAAATTTTGATGGTCCACAGCGCACCCGTGTCTGCAACAGGGGTGATATTGGCGACGGATAGACTGATGAGCTTGGGAAGGGAGAGTAGCGCATGGGAAATGGCAGCATCAGAGCCCTTCCTGAGTGTTCTTTGGCCTGCGAAGGGGTGGCGTGAAAGGAACCTCTGAACTGGTGCTGGATGGTGTGAATCTGATGTCCGGAGGCCAACGAGCCATGTGCTGAAGACCAGATGGCTGGCGGGGAGGTGAGGGCAATCCTGCAGTCTCCCAGTCAAACCTGTGTCATGGCTGCTCTCCCCTGCCTCCACACTTCGAGGAGGCTGAGCAGCAGCGGGAAGAGTGCCGACTTTCTGAGCCACAGGAAGCGGCTGCCAGCGATGCCCTCAGGGGAAGATGTTGTGAGGGGGAGGCTCAACCCCTCTCCTCAGGAGCTGCAAAGTGCTTGCCGCCCCTCTGGCAGCCACCAAGCCTCCTCCCACCGTGCTTCTTTTCCTCCTCACCAGAAGCGCTCACATGCCCAGTGGAAAGGATGAGATTTGGCAGATGCCAGTGGAGCAGTGAGCGCTTTGCAGCTCTTGAGGGGAGGGGTCAAGCCTCCTCCTCACAACATCTTCACCTGAGGGCATTGCTGGCAGCCGCTCAGCCTCCTCGATGTGCGGAGGCAGAAGGCAGGAGGCAACATCAGTTCAGAGGTTCCTTTCCCCTCACTCCCACCCCCTCGGATGGGGACAGGGAATACCCAGGAAGTGCTCCGATGCTGCAATCTCCTATGAGCTACCCATCCCCTGTGCGCATCAGTCAAACTACCACCAGTATCACCCCTGTTGCCTTATCTCCCCACCAGCCATCTGGTCTTCAGCACATGGCACGTCGGCCTCCGGACATCAGATTCCCACCACCCAGAACCAGTTCAGAGGTTCCTTTCCCTGCCCCCACCCCCAGGGACAGAGTGGTGGGGAGAAAGAGAGAGGGAGAGGGAGGGAGAGGGAGGCAGAGAGGAGAAATCCCAGTGTTTTGTTTTCTGTGGGAAATGGGTCCAAATATCTCTTTGAGTATTTAAGATTGCAGAAACAGGCAGCCAAGCTAAGTGCCTGAAGGACCCCATCCCGTCAGTGGGAGTCCAGGTGCTTCAGTGAGTGACATGCTGGATTCATATTAGTGGTCCATGGGATTTAAAATTATGAATTTGTTGATTACTGATTTTCTAGTTCTCCATGATTAGTGGTCAGGAGTCCTTTTCAAAATCTACATCAGATCAGTAGGAACAAAGAACAATACGATGAACCCGTATGCATAAACACACAAACCCAGTGGCATTTGCCATTTATTGGTTGCTAAAAATGTAACTTTCTACACCTCCTACTTTTCCTGCAATTTTAGAAGTATGTGCTCTGCACTCAAATTATAAGGCTACTGCTCCAAACAGTAATCACTGTATCTGGCAAATGAACAGCATTTCAATTGATCAGGTGTATATCAATTCCTACTCAAAGATTTATACCCATGTTCATGCTTATACACCAGGATTTTTGAAAACCACAAGAACCATTATCTCATGTTATAAAAAATTAATGTTTGGATTCTGAAATATCCTCCAGCAGACATTTTCTAAAGCTTTAAAAAAAATCATGAAAACCAAGAGCTTGTGTCATAAGAAGAAACTGCAAGGCCAGCGATTAAATGGAATATGTTGATCTTTTATCTTAGCCCAAGTGTATCCTTGAGTATCCTATGCAGTGAAAAAAAATGTCTGAAGGGGAAAGCAAGACCCAAGAGGAACAAATTCTACAAAGCTATTGTTACACTCATTGCAGAAGGAAGATGACTAACTTAATTTTCACTGAATATTCCCTTAACACTGTTCAACTATTTACAAAGTCTGCACTACTATCATTGTTAATCTTCTCATCGCTCCTTATCACCCATCCCCTCCCACTTGTGATTGTAGGACTGTAACTTTGTTGCTTGTATCCTTACGATTTATATGGACTGTTTTCTAGTATGATTTGATTGTTGATTGTACCCTATGACTATCATTAAGTGTTGTCCGTTATGATTCTTGATTCTTAATGAATGTACCTTTTCTTAATGTATACTGAGAGTATTTACACCAAGACAAATTCCTGGTGTGTCCAATCACACTTGGCCAATAAAGTATTCTATTCTACTCTCTGTTGCTAGCTCCTAAGGCAGACATTCATATGACAACACAAGGCCCTTATTTTATTTGCTAATGGGGACACGGTGTTTGGGCATGCTTGACGTTCAGTATATATTGATGGGAAAATTCAAGATTAAGTAAGAGAAGCTTTCCAAGCTGAATTAGCAACAAGCACAAATTTCTAATGCTAACAAAGTAAGGACTCAAGGATATCTGTATGGCTGACACTGGGCCAATTTTACCCCACCTGGCTGTAAAAGGTTTAGTATTTGGAAACATAATAGAGCGCTTTTAGTTCCCTCAGTAAATAAGCAGTCTAACATCAATATGATGATTTAAATGTTGGGTACAAATAGCTTGGTAGAATTATGTAACACTACAGGAGGGGTTGTGTGTTCAAGAAGGTATTTGCCAGTTTCCACACCTTGGCACTCAAGCTCCTCATATCAGTCGAAAGCTTCTCTAGCGTAACTGCCTTCTTTTTTCTTCTCATGTTTAAGTGCTATTGAAAGGCATTTGTTTATTAAATGGAAACTTGTATCCAGTGCCTCTGGACTTCAAATTTATGCATACATGGACACATCTTACTAAGGTACACAATGCCATGCCTAATAAGTACCAGTTTGGCGGCAATTCCAGTAATCAGAGTGCAATGGTGTTGTGCTTTTAAAAAGTATTAGCGTTTTGTTTAAACAAAGTACATCCAATTCAAAATAAATAAGGTGATGGTTATTATTTTTAGGAATGGTGCTAAAACTTTATCACATTTTGCTTTCAGGCTTTTCAGCACTGAGAATATTAAACTTTGATTGCTTTCAGAAGCATATAACAACAAAAAAGAGATAATGTTGCTATTTAACAACCTTTACAGTTTTGACCAAGTTTCTTCTGTCATTTTTTATGTTTAAGCACTTAGCAGATGTACTAAAGGTGAGTCTTGCTGTAACATTGGCGCTACCTGTATCAAGGATCAACCATCTCCCCTGATGAAATACTTGGCATTCCCTGCATCTTCTAAAAGGAATAACAGGCTGTAGCTAAAGAAAGCCACTTTTAGCTTAATAAAGATTAATAGTCTTTAAAAATGATGAACAAATAACAGGCACAACTTACTGTACATTTGAAAAATAAATTTTCAAAATGGCTGCTTCTTTAACTACGAACTAATTGTAGCCCTGCCTCCAGCTTTTGGCACACAAGCAGCTTCAAAATGCAGCTCCTGAAACTACTTGCAGGCCCTTTGCTGTATCAGAGGGTCTTGAGGGATAATTCCAGTGGTGGGATTCAGCCAGTTCGCACCACTTCGGGAGAACCGATTGTTAACTTTCTCAGCAGTTTGGTGAGCTGGTTGTTGGAAGATATCATTAGGGCAGAGAACTGGTTGTTAAATTATTTGAATTCCACCATTGGATAATTATTATTTTTTTAAAGAGTTTTTATTTTTCTAAAAACAAACATACACATACAAAACAAAAAAACATAAAAACCATCTTCCATTTTATATAAATACAGCGTGTCAGTTGGTTACAAATCTTTTGTGCTATCCTTTTATAGTCATTTACTCACAATTTACATCAATTTTCACATTGTTAAACTAACATATGCTTATATATTTATCAGTTATTAATCATCCATGACTAAATGTGAAGACCTTGTTTCCAACCTCTATATCTCAGAAGGACATTTATTTATTTATTTATTTATTTATTTATTTATTTATTTATTTATTTATTTATTTATTGTTTTTTTCAATTGCTTACAAGATAATAGGTATAAGAAAAAACATAGTTATGAATACATGTATACAGATAATAAAAATAAAAATAAAAGAAACAATAGGACAGGGATGGTAGGAACGTTGGTGCGCTTATGCACGCCCCCTACAGACTTCTTAGGGAAGGGATGAGGTCAATAGTAGACAGTCTAAGGTTAAAGTTTTTGGGGTTTGGGGAAGAAACCACAGAGTTAGGTAGAGTATTCCAAACATTGACCACTCTGTTGCTGAAGTCATATTTCCTGCAATCAAGTTTGGTGCGATTAACCTTGACTTTGTATCTGTTGTTTGCTCTTGTGATGTTATGGTTGAAGCTGAAGGATTCATTGACAGGTAGGCCATTGCAATGTATGATTTTATATACTATACTTAGATCAGACCAAAGGCGGTGTAGTTCTAGATTTTCTAGGTCTAAAATTTTGAGTCTGGTGGCATAAGGTATTCTGCAACGAGTAGAGGAGTGGAGAACTCTTCTTGTGAAATATTTCTGGACTTTTTCAACTGTGTTAATATCAGATACAGGTTCCAGACTGATGAGCTGTATTCAAGTATTGGTCTAGCAAATGTTTTGTACCCTCTAGTTATTAGTGTAATATTACCAAGAAAAAACCTACATAAAATTAGGTTAACAACTCTTAACGCCTTTTTGGCTATGTAGTTACAGTGGGCTCTAGCACTTAGATCATTAGAGATGAGTACTCCAAGATCCTTGACAAGAGTTTGGATCATCAACAAGGTCTTGACTATTCAGCCATTATTTTCTGATTAATTTTTTTGCAAATATGTAGGACAGAGCATTTATTTATTGAGCTTTGAAGTTGACATTTGTTTGACCATTCTGATACATAGTCAAGGTCTTTTTGAAGGGTAGCAGTATTGTCTGTGGTGTTGAATAGCTTTACATCATCAGCGAAGAGAACACAGTTGCTCTTGATATGATCACAGAGGTCATTTATGTACAGTATGAAAAGAGTTGGTCCTAGAACACTGCCTTGGGGGACACCACTGTTGACAGTACATAATTTCATAGGACGCTCCCAATTTTGATCATTTGTTGTCTGTTTGACAGGAATGCTTCTATCCAGTTATGCAGGTGTCCAGAGATACTGTAAGATTTTAGTTTTAGGAGTAGTTTGTCGTGTACCACTGAATCAAAGGCTTTACAGAAGTCTATGTAGATTGTGTCTATTGCTTTGCCCTGATCGAGTTGTGTAGTCCATATGTTTTATCACCTCCTGATTTTTCTTCAGCAAACCCTGATAAAACTTGACAATTGCAACAAAAGCATTTTTGTCTACTGTTGAATCAAAATTCTTTTAGTGCAATATTTTAGCTGTATTCAAGAGTACTTGTGTATTACTGGAGCTTTATATAAATATATATAGAAAATGCACTCATTTTTAAAAAATCATATCAATATAATTTCTTCTCCATAATGTTTCCCAATAAATCCAAGCTTACCAACAATGTACAACAGAGGAAAGAGAGATAGCAGTTCAGCAAGCATCTTCATTCTTTCCATATTCAGGTAACAAGTCAAGATCTTCTACTTCAGCCAAGCTATTCCAAAATTGGCTCATTTCAGTCTGAATTAATTCAGTTTTATCTTACCTGTTTTTATAGAACACTATGTTTTGTTATTCTTAGACATCTTGAGTGTCCAATCATATAAATACATACATTTTTTAAAAAAATGTTGGAAATGAAATCCTCCAGCTCACCATGTATGTTCACATTTCAGAATTCATTTTAGAAATCTTGAAATAAACACAGAGCAAATGATAAAGAAATACATCAAAATTCTACTGTTGTCATGATCGCTCTCTTTGTTCTGCATGCATCATTTTAAAATTACATTTGTCCATTATATGTGTACATTCAGTGTACAGCCAAGAAATTAAAAGATGCTTACTCCTGGGGAGGAAAGTTATGTCAAATCTAGACAGCATACTAAAAAGCAGAGACATTACCCTGCCAAGGAAAGAAGACTATGGTTTTCCCAGTTGCAATGTATGGCTGTGAAAGTTGGACCATAAGAACAGCTGAGCACCAAAGAATTGAGATCTTTGAACTATGGTGCTGGAGAAGACTCCTGTGAGTCCATTGGTGATCAAGGTGATCAAACCGGTCAGTCCCAGCGGAGATCAATCCTGAGTGCTCTTTAGATCCTGAAGATGAAACTCAAATACTTTGGCCACCTAATGAGAAGAGCCCAATGCTGGGAACAATTGAGGACAAAAGAAGGGGATGGCAGAGAATGAGGTGGCTGGGTGGAGTCACTGAAGCAGTCGCGTGAGCTTAAATGGACTCCGGTGGATGGTAGAGGACGGGAAGGCCTGGAGGAACATTGTCCATGGGATTGCAATGGGTCAGACATGACTTCGCAACTAACAACAACAACAATTCAGTGTATATATTGTGAAATCCCAAATTCAGAGTTCATGCTGACTTACTCTTGGAATCAACTCCAATCAAAGAGAATCCTCTGCCCTGAATTAATGCCACAAATGAACTATTTTGGCAATATTTTCTAGATATTGCTTGTCTAACAAGAAATGTGATGGGTAAACAATTAGAGAACTTAGGGAAGCCTTTCCTAATCCAGAATCCCTGTAATATATGAATTTAAACACAAATTCTAGGCCAACATTGTCATTGTCACTGAAGAGAATGCAAGAGAAGGTTAAGAGAGCCTTTCTTGATATCTCTATTTTAATTATTCAGTGTTCTAATACATATTAAAGAAAAGCAGATGTTTATGCCAATAAGCTCATGGGTATCAAGGAAGATTTTCAGCACTGGAACCCTTTTCAAAGATTCTTAAAATTGTAAGAAATTCAAATAGATCAGCTTGTCTAGAAACTCCTTATTATCTTACACAGCACAAGGTCAGGTAAGCACATATTTTCCCTCCCATTTAACTTTTGCATCTTTGATATTCCTAGGATGCAGAAAAATATATTATCACATATTTCTTACTTAAAATCCACATCCAGCTTCTATTCTGTGTGGAAAACATTAACTCACTCCTCTAAAAGTTTGGCCCTATGTGACTCTTGTAGACAGAAAATAGACCTATTCCTTTACTGATCAAACTCATGCTCAACAGGAGTAGTATACATGAGTGCAATCTTGAACAGATTATCTTCAGGTGACCCCTTTCTTCTCTTTCCTCCTTCTCTGGGACATATGGAGAATGACACCATAATAACTGGTTATATGCTTACTACTTGAGAGATGGGTTGTGACTTTGCCAGAGTAGTTGGCCAACTGGGCATATTGGCCAACTGGGCATAAATTTTGCAACCTGGAACCTAGACATTTCCTGCTATCAGAAAGCATTCATTTGGCTCTTCTTAGGAAGGATTTCTTTATGTCAGCTAAGGTTAACATTACTTAAAGGTTATTCTGTTAGTCTGTCTGTTCGGTTAGTCTGTTATTCTGTTGTTGTTGTTATTTTGCTTTGATTGGATGGTTTGTTGCATTTACTTTGTTTTGTGAAAAGGATGAAAAGCCAATTTTCCATAGGAATCTTTAAGTTCTACTTGCATTGCACAGCACATAGTTCCTCCTGTACACTCATTTTTTTCTAGTGCAATATATACTAACAGCATAACTGTTTTCATCAAGGGATGATTTACCAAGGCACTAATGATTAATCCGCTCTGTTATCTATGCATGATTTCCTTTTATATTCTAGTTAAGCTGCAGTGTAAAACCTTATGAAGAAATCATTAAAAGGTTGTTTGTATGCATTGCAATATATATATAGGGAATGATACTGTTTGTTGCACAACATTGTTAATGTCATAGAAAATGAATAGATATAAAATCACTATGTTTTAGTTCCTCAGCTTGCAAATTTATCCTGAAAGTTTACCCCATTTTTTTGCAAAAGGAAAAGAAATAATGCTATTTACAGTATATAACTTTCTCATGATTTTCATTTGTAGCAAATGCTATAGTATGATAAAGATTCTGCCACTTCAGGTGCAAATGTACATTATGACTGAAACAAATGAATTAATAGTGCAACTATGACAGTTTACTAAAAAATAAATTGGTAATAGGATGAAGAACTATAGTTAGTTCCAAAGTTAGTTTACATCAAAGAGGACCCCTTGAAATCAATATGAAAAATAAGTCATAAGCAAATTAACCCCAGCTGAGTAGATCTTGATTAGTTTAATTTGGATCCAATCCAGTACAATTTACTCTCAAATGAACATGCATAAGAATCTATAACCATAAATGATGGAACCCAGTTTGATTATTCTCTCTGTTTTTCTCATTTATTAGATTTTAGTCTTTTTCCTGATGTTACATCAGCATCAAAATGTTCTGGAAATTCTACTATTGCCCCTTGAAAACACAATGATCTTCTCCTACTTCCAACCTATATTTTAAACTTGTTACAAGTTCCAGAAAAGAATGTATTTTCCATGCTTAACCTTACATAGAGTGTATAAATTTATTTATCTCCTGTCCCTTTTTTGAGAATTGAAGGCTTATCTGTCACAAGCTGAGATTCTGTAAAACAATAAAACCTGCCTTGTGACATTACGATGCCATCTCCAACTCCTAACTTTTATTTACAAGTAGTGTTGCAATGCAAAAAGTTCGTAAGATTTCATAATTTCTTTCCCTTCCCACTATGTTCCCCACAGATGACCATGGAGGAGATTGTTCATGGAACCAGTCCCGCCTATTGTTAATGGAACCAGTCCTGCCTAGATTATATATAAATTAATGCTTTGAATTGAAGAAGATATGTTGCTATGCAATTGATCTGTGGACAGTCTGTAGTCTGTAGTCTCAGTCTATAGAATCTAGTGTAATAGAGGCACTGGAATTCCATTGTTGTAGTAACTATGGGTGTTAATCTGTGACATGCTCACAGTTTTCTATCACAGTTTTGTTGGCATATATCTTCACAGCCAGTGGAGACTTCATAGCACAAAGCTCACCAGTGTGTTCTGTTAGCAGCCACAGTTTCAAGTTTCTTGACTGGATGCCACAGTGGTGTAGTGTTTTTTCATAGTATCTTTGCAGCACTTGCATGGTTGATCTCAAGACTCCGGTACATCATAGAGCAAATGGTGAGGCATATAATGGTCATCTGTTCTGATGATGAATACCATCCAACTTATCTGGCTTCTGATAATCAAAACTCAATGCTGGTGGACTCTATGTAATCCAGAACCTCCAGGTTGGAGACCCAATCTTGCTAATGAATGACAAGGATGGAGCGGAGAATGTACATGTGAAATTTCTGAAATTCTTTGATGTTCCTTTGGTGTAGAGCCCAGGACTCACCAACATATAAGAGAGAAGTAATATCTACAGCTCTGTAGATTTTCAGCTTTCAGGAAATATGGATGTTGTGATGTTTCAACACTCTAATACATAGCTGCCTCAGTGCCTGGCTGAGTCTGGAGTCATTTTTTTTCCCAAAGATCCATCACTCAAAATGATGCTTCCCCCTAGTATTTGAAGTGGTTTATTTTATCAGATGGATGTCATCAACATGGTTTTTGATTTTACAGGCTTGGTATTTGCAGTGCGCTGGCAAAGTATTTGAGTCTTTTTCAGGCTGATATTCAGGCCAAATTGAGTAGCAGAATGTGAGACTTTGTTCAAAATCAACTGTAAACCATTATCTTTGTGTACCATGAGCACACAGTCATCAGCAAAGAGGGTTTCTTGAATGATTGAAGGCATTTTTTTCTGGGTGTTCAATTGGCAAAGTCAGTGAAAGAATCATCCAATCAGTACCTGATGTACGGTGCCTCCTTCAGACCCTGAACAGAATGTGACAACATGCACATGAAGAATAGATTGAAGGACTAAGGTTAGGACAGAAACTTGTTTTACCACATCGGAAATGGCAAATGCAGCTGGTGTATAGATCAGTCACTTCTCAGAGAGATGCCAGTATCTTGGGGAGGGGAAAAAAGAAATACATGCTATTGACTATTCATCAGATAATCTCAAAATTCTCCACTGTGTCCACCACTATTCAAAACATTGTATTAACAAACCAGGACAGAACTAAGAATCAGAACAGACTGTTTTCAATACCAAGAGGATGCACTATGTTCTGAATAGCTAAAATTGGTCTATATTTCTCGTTGTCTTTATCATATGTTATATCTCTAATTAGGACAAGCCTACAGAAAAATCAATCTTTGCTGTAAATAAATAGTGAATCATACCAGCCTTCTGGTATATATGACTAAACTCCTTATTGTATCTGGGCTGTGAAAAAGCAGTAGGGGTAGACTGTAAATCATTTGAAGTAACCATATCTACAATGGAAAGAAACTATACATGTAATATTTTAATTCCAAATAATCCAGCAGAGCTATAACAAAAAGAAAGCAGTTTGAAAAATGAGCCTCAAAATAAATGGTGTTGGACCTACAGGTGGCCTTGAAAGTAGAGAATTCATTAAAAGGTATAATTTATCAAGCCCAGTTGTAGTATAATAAACGATTGTGTGAAATAATGTTGTAGTGTAAGTGATTACGGTCAAAATGGTGCAAACCTCCAAAGCCTAGATAATACACATTATTTTTTGTTAAGTAATAAAACATTTTAGAAGGTTTCCAAAATGAATGTCCAAATAATTATGAATAAAAATGGCTTTCTAATAGTGCCATAATTACTCTTAAGATATCTGTGTTTTACAATTTCACATATCCTGATTTCTTTTTGTTGGTATACAGTGCCAATAGGGAAACATTAAGTCAATGATACACATGCAATAATGTCTTCTACCAAGACAACAGTGTTTAACATGATACAGCTTTCCCTGTTATGGTAGGCAATATCTCAGCTTCACTAACTTAAGACACTGTCGTGGCTTCAGGACTCAGAGTCAGAACTCAGACTCTGAAGAATCTGTTCCACTGAACCCGTGAAATGTCAGTCCCAGAAGACTCCAAGCCAGGAGTTACCTGAGGCTGATCAAATACAGGTGCCATTAGAACATTTAGACAAGTCAGATAACGATATACAACCTCCAAGCCCCTCTAACTCAGAGATTAGAGTGGAAAGCAGAGAGAGAAGCTCAGTGAGCTTCTTGCCAAACAATGGAGTACCTCTGTAGCTGTAGCCTGCTTTTGTGTGTTGTTCATGTGAATCTGGCTTGTGAAGTTTTGATTCTTAGACTGGCTGGCAAACTTGATTTGGCTATCTAAACTTTGGACTGCATGCTCCAGTTTAAAAAGAAACCACGCAGGCAAGTTTTCTTCGTTGATTTTCATTTCTTCCCTTTTCTGCTGTTATCTGTCCAACCTTGGGTAAATTGCTTTCCTCACTAAGCAATGCTATGTGTGTGAGTGTGGGACTTGAATCATGGACAGATATATTTATAATACAGGACAGCTTACTGTGGCAGCTTACTTAACTTGAAGCTCATAAAAAATAACGTTAAAAACTAAGCCATCAGAACTGCAAGGTTATTATAGCTGTGGTGGCACATTGGTTAGAATACAGTATTGCAGGCTAACTTCGCATTCCACTGCCAGCAGTTTGATCCTAACCAGTTCAAAGTCAACTCAGCCTTCCATCTTCCAAGGTTAGTCAAATGGGGACCCAGATTGTTAGGTGCAATATACTGACTCTGTAAACCACTTAGAGAGGGCTGTAAAGCACTGTAAAGCAGTATATAAGTCTAAATGCAAACAGACCAGTTTTGCTCAATTCACCGTCCCAAATGAGTGACAAGTTTTATTTTTATATTATTACTGTTATTTTATTTTGGTGTTTTAACATTTTGTACAAATGCAACCTTTTGGTTAGTGTACAGTGAATTGGGCTAACACAAAATTGATTAATTTAGTTATGTGCGTTCTGAGAACTTAAACATATTTCATTACAGGCTTAAACTAATCTGTACAGTTATTTTGGAAAGAAATATTCAAGTTCACACTATATTTCAAGTAATCATTCTTGATAATTTCTAATTAGGATGCATAAGTAATACAGTTAAAACTCCTGGTGAATTTTGCAAACTTGGGAGCTTAACATTTTTATAAATAAATATTTGTCTACAGATTAATCTTTTCTTCCTTTTATCATCCTTTCTTTATCACTTCCAGGATCTGTAAATTTGTGTTTAATTAAAGGACATGAATTTTGAATCGAAATATAATAATTTATATTTCAGGCACATATTTTCCTTTTAAACTAAGTACAAATTTATGTCCACTAGGGCAGGGGTCGCCAACTTTTGGACCTCAGGGACCACCAAACTCATAATTTTAGATTCCAGGGACCACTAACCGATTCTGTGGGTGTGGCCTAATTGGTGGGTGTAGCTTGGTGGTCATGTGACTGGCTGGGCATGGCTTGTATGTAAATATTATAAATATTTATATAAATATTGATTTTTTTTATAAAAAAAGAGCAACTTTTACCCAAAAGCAGGCAGATTGAGCTGCTCACAGAATCACAGATTCATTCAGAGATCTATCTATCTGCCATTGGGTAGCTCAGTCTGTCACATAAAATTTGCTTGCAAGCAAACTCATAAAATTTGTTAGCAAGCTACCATGGCTACTGCCTTACATTCTGTATCGAGCCATCTGGAGAAACCCAGAAACTATGTCCAGATGCTTTTCACTGACTACAGCTCGGCCTTCAATACTATCTGCCAAGCATCCTTATCGAAAAGCTGACTGACTTGGATTTTCCCTCTTCCATCTGCGACTGGATCAAAGACTTTCTGAGGGACCGACCACAAACAGTGAGGTCTGGGTCTGTCACATCCACCTCCCTGAAGGTTAACACTGGCTCCCCACAGGGCTGTGTGCTCAGTCCCTATCTGTACTCACTGTACACACCTGATTGTGTATCACCTGACCCATCCACTGTGATCATTAAGTTCGCAGATGATACTACCGCATTAGGTCTCATTACAGGTGGAGACGAAATAGTGTACAGGGGGGAAGTTCAAAAATTATCCTCATGGTGCCTAGAAAACAACCTGCACCTAAACATCAGCAAGACAAAGGAGATGGTGTTAGACTTCTGGAAGAAGAGAGAGGAACCTACCCCACTTTACATCAAGGGGGGCTGTGTGGAAAGAGTTTCCTCCTTTAAATTCCTGGGAGTCTACCTCAGCGAAGATCTTACCTTGCAAATCAACACCACCCAGGTGGCCAGAAAGGCCCAACAGAGACTCCATTTCCTAGGGTCTTGTGAAAGAATAAAATGGAACAATGACTGATGACCTCATTTTACCAGTCCACAATAGAAAGCATCCTCTCATATTGCATTATGGTATGGTATGCTGGTTTGACAGCCGCAGATAGAAAGACACTACAGAGTGGTGAGCACAGCACAAAACATTGTGGCCTGTTCCCTGATACTACTAGATGACATCACTAGGGCTCGCTGCCTTAGAAGAGTGAGGAAAATTCTCACATCCCGGTCAGCACTTCTTCACTCTCCTACCATCGGGTAGGAGATATGGAAGCATAGCCAGTTGTACCAACAGGCTGAAGAACAGTTTCTGCCTGTGGGCTGTCAGACTTCTGAAAAGAAAATAACTTGATGTCAAGATAATATGACAGAGTTGTGGGGTCGGTGCGTTGTGCAACAAGGTCACATAGGGTAATAAGTTTGGGTTTGGGTTAGAGTCTTCTGTCATCACTGTGAGTTGTGTTGGGGGGAGTGCACAAAGGGAGTCTCAGCCAATCTCATTGTACAATTGTTGTGCTCCGACAATAAAGGTAATAATACGGGCTACTTACAAACTGCTTAGGACTCAACAATCTGCAATTCTCACATAATAATAGCAATAGCACTTAGATTTATATACTGCTTTATAGTGCTTTACAGCCTGCTCTAAGCGGATTACAGAATCAGCATATTTCCCCCACAATTTGGCTCCTCATTTTAACCACCTTGGAAGGATGGAAGGCTGAGCCAACTTTGAACCTGGTGAGATTCGACCTGCCAAATTGCAGGCAGCTGACTGTAAGCAAAAGTAGCCTGCAAGTACTGCACTCTAAGCACTACAAGTAGCCTGCAGTACTGCACTCTAACCATTACACCACCCTAATAGCAGTGAAGAATGCCATGGTTTTGATTGCTGAGTGATATGGTCATGGGATATTGTGCTTTACAACCACATCTAATTGCCATCATTAACTGAGAACATCCTGTACTTTTTGTTTATGGTCCATATACTTGAGATGCTGTAAAACTACTTGCTTGATCTAGCTCCCAGAGCTGTTTTGGAGATGCAAAGCAACTCTGGGTGCTATATCAAAATGAGATGGGTGGCATATAAATTTAATAAATAAATTTTGATGTCAGTTTTGCAGAATAAAGTTATGTCAATATCGAAACATAGATGCTTCTTCTTATCAAAAGCACTTTCAGTTGTTTCCAAGGGTGCTTTTACAAAGGAGCAACTAGACTTTCTATTTTTTTCTTTGAAGAAATTTCACTTCTCATCCAAGAAAGCTTCTTCAGCTCTTTCAGTTATTTTATACATTCTGATTTCTATTTTTAACCTTATGTATTATGCTTTCTAAATAAATAGTTTACCGTATTACTAAAAGAGTCATTAATTCTTAGAGCATATCTCACATAATGGGCTTTAATTCCTGGATTACATTGCAATGGACTTGAGAAATGGAATTTCATTAGCGCTCTCACAACAACACAAAACGCAATCCCATAAGGAATTGATTTCTGTTTGACATGTCCTGCAATTAAGCTTATTTATCAATTCAATTGCTTTTTCAGATGTAACTATTGTACAATAAAGATAAGGATAATAAAGATAATAAATTGGAAATGTCCCTAAGGGACAGTTTGATTGTCAGTATAGCTTTCCTTAACAGATAAGGCCACTCAACAAATGAAAAGAAGAAGGAAGAAAAACACTTAGCCGTGACTCATAATATCCTAATTATGTTGGCAGACTATTTTTTCTTTATTCTTTCATTTGGCAGTTACCTTGGGAAAAAGGGTCAGTTTGTGAAAATGAAAAGCAAGCATCTGCTACTTGAATTTTGATACTTTTACAGAGTTTTTCTAATATTTTATAATGATCAATCTTAGGACTTACAAATATTCCCCAAGGAAGCAGAACCTGATATTGCTGGAAATGCCACTTTCATGTTTCTGTCAAATTTCACTTTCATCTACATTTTATAAGCACGGTATTGACAGGATAATAAGTTCCTTCTGATTTCCTGCCACAATTTTATCAGGCACCTTTCACTGAATTAATATACCAATGGTATATACATGTGACATTGATTTATTTGGGAACAAGTTGTAGCAAAAAATCATTTTAAATGTATTTTATGTAACCCAGAAATGCAATTAAGTGCAGAAAGTTGTCAAATCACTGAGACTACACACAAGTATTTGACAATGCAAAGGACTTTACTATAAATTTAGAATATACATCTAATACCAACAATGCCTATTATGAACCTGATTTAATTACAAATCCCACAATGTAATTGAGACTTGCAAGTAAATTTACAATTCTCAAGACACCAAGTTTGGGATTGCCATTCAAAATTGAAATGAAAATTGACAGTGTTGACATATTTGTTTTAAAAATCATATTGGGGGATCTATTGAAAAAAATGAAATGTTTGGAGAAGGCGGAGCTGGCGTCATGATGATACAGCATACGATCTTGGAGGTCTGAGATCGCTGCCGATATCTTTGCTCCTGGACAGTCCTATCGGATCTAAACTGTCCCAAAGAGAAGGTGAAAGTGAAGAGCGCATCCTGTCGATCCCAGGGATACTGCAAAGTCCCTGGTAGATCCAGGAGAAGCTCTTCTTGCCAGCAGCAAAGAGGCAGCCATTAAAGCTGCTGAAGTTGGGACAGCTCTGAAATGGAAGAGAACAGAAAGAGAGAGTGTGCCAGTTTGGTGAGAACTTTCTTTTTATTCTAAGTTCTGAAAGGACACCCTAAGGAAAAGAAAGAATCTGTAAAAGTTTTGACAGAAGTGATTAAGCGGCGATTTTAAACAGGAATGTCAAAGTAATGTGTTTTTTTTTCTCATTGCTGGATTTTCTATACATGATCTTGTATTTTGAAATTGGACTGTTTTTTTCATTTACATCTATTTTTTTTTCTCCTTTTTGATTTTGTAATATTTTAGGCTAGAGTCTTCCTTTAGTAATTTCTTTTTTAAAAAATATCTTTTTCCTTTTTTTATTAATTCTTATTATATCTTGTTTTGAAAAGGAGCGGGAAAGTGAGTGCAAAGAAACTTTGTAACACTGCCAACTAGAGGCTTGAAAATATTCTATTTCCCTGTGACCAGACAAAGCTGAGAAAGAAAGAACAGAGACTCTTTTTCAAGGACATTGCTATTTGATAAGATAGAGGGAAGAGCATGGGAGAGTATTATTGCAGGTGCTCTTCTGGGTTTCTATCAACAGCTGGAGTCTGGTGTTGAAACGTAGGGGGAAAAAGGGTGATAAGTTTTTGGAGAAGAGAGCTATAATAAGAGCCTTGGATAATTAAACAAAGTGCAGTGTGCTCTTTTTACTTTTTCTAAGTTGTGCTATCCCTCCTCACCAGCTTTATTGTATTCCATTTTATCTCTTTTTTTCTTGTAATAACTATCTGGGTTTTTGGCTTTGTTGGAGCTTGTCTTTGTTTTTCTTTTTTTTCTTTGGAAGTCCAATCTCTATGTTTGCTTTTTATTTTAAAGGGAAAGCCTTTAAGTATTAATGTTAATGTTAATATTAATATTGATTAATATTAATAGCCTTTTTTTTCTTTCCTGGTATTTTTGTTTTTTCATCTACCTTTCTGGTTTATTCTTATGCACTCTTTTCTATTTGAGACCTTTCAACTGGATTAAGGTGTTGAAGAACCTGAAGAATTTTTCCTTTTCCTTTTTCTTTTTTCTTTTCTTTTTTTTTCAAGCCTTTTTCTTCATCTAACTATTGATTGGATTAAGGTATACAAGAACCTGAAGAAATTTTGTCCTCCCTTTTTTTTTCTTTTTCTTTTTTATCATTATTATTGGGCTTTTTTTTCTATTATTTTTATTTTGAACTATAATTGGTTACTTCACAATTGGATTAAGGTTTAGAAGAACCTGAAGATTTTGAATTGCTTAAAATGAGTAGGAAATTTACAGCTCCTGGTTCTTCAACTTCTACTTCTTCCTCTCTGGAGGAAGAGGACAACGTTCAATACAGACAATGTTAAAGCAAGAAAAAGAACAAGAAAAAGTGACTCTGCAGATGATTATGCAAGGAATTCAAAATATTCAAGTAAGATCAGAGAATATTGAAAAGAGAATAGAGAACATTGAACAAAGAACAGAGAACATTGAACAAAGAACAGGGAAAACCGATGAAAAAGTGGAGAACATCCAACAAATGATATTGAAGTATGATGAGAGATTCCAAAAAATTGAAGAAGATAAACAAAGAGACAAGAAGATTGGAGATATTGATAATAGATTAACAGTGGCTGAACAAGATAAAAGTGGTATGTTGAGATGGGAGATGGATAGATCAGAATTCTATCTTAGATTCCAAAACGTAGAGAAAGAAAAAGGGCAAAACTTAGCTGAGATAATGATAGAAATACTGGCTGAAGCTTTGGAAATAACTCAAGAGAAGATGATGGATGGAATAGATGAGGTTTATCGAGTTTTCACAAGATATGCAATGAGAAATAGCTTACCAAGAGAAGTTCACATTATATTTACAAAGAAAGCCATTAAAATGCAAATATTGCAAGTGGCAAAAGAGAAAACATTGAAATATAAAGACAAGGAGATTGCGGTCTTGAAACAAATACCCAGAAAAGTGAGAGAGATGAGAAGAGAATACCAATTCCTCACTAAAATGCTACTTTAAAAAGAGGTGAATTATAGATGGCTGATTCCAGAAGGTTTAATGGTTCACATGGCAAGAACAGAAACATAGAATTGACTCAGTTGAGAAAGAGGAATTATTTTATACAGAATTTTTTGGAGGGAAAGAGGAAGAGGCAGAAAAAGAGATTTCACTAACTGAATTCCAAGAGGATTGCCAAATGGCGACTGAAAAAGAAGAAGGTGCAGTAGGTGGAAAGGTGGAAGCCAAAGAGCAACGTGAACTAAGATCTACGAGAGCTGCTAAACTTAACTACAAAATATAACCATGGGAGAGAAAAAATTGATTACAATTAATATAAATGGACTTAACTCAGCCATTAAAAGAAGGAAAACCTTTCATAAATTAGAGAAATTAAAATTTGATATAATTTGTCTAAAAGAAGTAAGTACATATTAAAAAACAATATGAACAATTGTTGGTACAGCCAAAATTAGAAAAAATATTTACTTCCTTGACACAATATAAGAAAAGAGGAGTGGTTTTATATATTAAAGAGACCACCCCAGCAAAATTGATTTATACCAATGATGATGGAAGAATACTAATGGTGGAAATAATGGACAATAATATGAAAACACTCCTGATTGCTATCTATGCTCCGAATGACAAACAAGAAGAATTCTACAAAAAATTACATATGAAAATTGAACTGGACTATGCTAACATAGTTATGATGGGAGATTTTAATGGAATTGTACACAGTAAATTGGACTATACAGCACAGAAAACAATAAAGCAAAACAGAAAGACTCTCCCTATATCTTTTTTTTAAAATGGTAGATGAAATAAACTTAAAAGATACATGGAGAGAAAGAAATGCTAAAATGAAACAATATACCTTCTATTCAAATAGACACTTATCCAGAATATATGATATGGATGTCAACAGAATTAATAACCAATATTCAAGAAATAAATATTGAAACAAGTACTTGGGCAGATCACAATCCAATGACAATTTAACGGAGAGGACAAAAAAGAACATCTAGATGGATATTAAATAATACTATTTTAAAGGAAAAAGACTTCACACAGTGGATGGAGAAAGAATTGGCTTTTTTCTTTAGAGAAAACAAAAAAGAAGATACATCAATTCAGTATGTATGGGATACAAAGAAGGCATATGTTAGAGGCTTGATAATAGACTATACAAGGAAAAGGAATACTATGAAAAGACTAGCCTCAAAGGCCTTAGAGGATGAGCATAAAAGACTTGAAAAAGAGCTACAGAAAATGCCACAGAAAAAGGACATCAAGCTAAAAATGGATATAATTAAACATAAAATGGGTCAAATAGAAAAAGAAGAATTAGCACAGAAAATTAGAGGTGCTAAACAGAACTACTTTGAAGATGAAAACAAACCAGGTAGATGGTTATCATACAAACTGAGAAAGGAGAAAGAATCAAGGAAAAGATTGCAATTAATAGATGACCAAGGCCAAGTTTGCTATGGTAGTAAAGAGAAGAAGGAAATCATTCGAGGCTTCTATGAGAAATTATATATGCAAGAGAATATTGATGAGGAAAGAGTTAAACAATACTTACAGAATGCTAATTTACCTCAGATACCTAAAGAGACTGAAAAAATGTTAGAAAGCAATATAACAATTCACATTATCAAATGCCTTCTGTGCATCTAGAAATATCAGAGCATTTTTTTTTTCAGGATGTGCCTCATAGTATTCCAAGATGTCCAAGATTACTCTCATATTGTCTTTAATTTGTCTCTTTGGCAGAAATCCATTTTGATCAGGATGAATAAAATTATTTAAATATTTTTTAAGTCTTTCTGCCAATATTGAAGCAAAATTTTTATAATCTGCATTTAGTAGAGAAATAAGTCTATAGTTCTTAATTTGTAATGGATCGGCCTCCTCTTTTGGAATAAGTGTAATATAGGCTTCTGACCATGATTTAGGTATCTTCTTCTTTAACATAACTTCATTCATAACTTCTAGCAATGGACAATTCAACGATTCTTGTAATATTTTATAAAATTCTGCCGGAAGTTCATCTGGGCCTGGTGCCTTTCCATTATTTTGCTAAAATGGAAGGTTTCTATGATAAATTGACTGACTTAGATAAGATTTTGACAGGTACTGATGAAAAGGTGATTAAAAAACTCTATGGATATTTATTAGAAATTAAACTAGAAGAAGAACAAGTTAAAGAAACAATGATTGCTTGGGGGAAGAATTTTGGATATGGGATCGATTTAGAGAAATGGCAAAAATTGTGGTCTCAAAATTATAAAATGTCAACAGCTTATAAGGAAAATTTGTATAAGATGTTTTAAAGGTGGCATTTTCCCCAGACAAGAATAGCAAGAATGTTCAAGAATAAATCCAAAAAATGTTGGAAATGTCATCAGACACCTGGCTCATATTACCATATGTGGTGGACTTGTGCGGATGCTAAAAAATACTGGACTAAAATCCACTCATGGTTGGAAAAAATGACAAAAAAAGATATAGACTTGAAACCAGAGATATTTTTATTGGGAATTATACCTGAAATATATAGTAAAGACTTGAAATACCTGATTGTAAATGTATTAACAGTGGCTAGGATTGTATTTGATAAAAACTGGAAAAATGAGAAAATACCATCACAGGAGGAAATCATTAAGAAAATATTGGAATGTGTTGAAATGAGTAGATTGACATTTGAAATTAGAGAACAAGAGGATAAATAATTTTATAAAATTTGGGATCTTTTCTATCAATAGTTAGACAATAAAATACAGTAATGAACTATGTAGATTTTTACAAAATAATAAATATATAAAGATGTACTTCTTTCTTATTATATCTACAAAATGATTTTAGGATAGATTTCGGATGATAATATGAACTGTTATAAAATAAACTAAGTAAATTAAGATCATCTTGTAAAACATGAATGAATAAAAGTACAGTCAAATGATTGATTAATAATGATACTAAGGTATTTAATTTTTGATTGAAAATATGAGATTATGTGCAATGTAATTGTAATTGAAGACTACGAAATGGAAGCACAAAACTATGGAAGATAGCTTGATGTTTTTATGTTTTGTTTGTTTATGTTTGTTTTTAAAAACCAATAAAAAATTATTTAAAAAAAAAGAAAAAAGAAATGTTTGCACATTTAATTGACATTGTGAAGAAGAAAAAGATTTGAACCATACTTGTCTGATCACTGTTTCAATGATAGATCTTACCATTGTCCTGCAAGTCATTTCTCTATGTCTTCTACAGGTATCTTCACCAAAACTCAAAAGCTTCATAATTATTTTTATCCATGTCTTCTTTCAAGTCCAGCTTTTGCTTTCATAGTTATTATGGGTATAAACAAATCATATGCATCTAATTTCCAAGTCATTGCTACCCTACCAAATACTAGTATGTGGAATAAAAGTCAGTTGATGGTCAATCCAATGGGCAGAAGCAATCCAGTACTTTAGTATTAATCAGATTTAAGAGTCAGTTTTTTCTAGTATTGTTGTCATTAGTCTGGCCTTCTTTATATTTAATCTCATTGTTTCACTGTGTTCCTTGACTTTCATTACTAGAGTCTGAAGAAGTAGCATCAACATACCATATGTTATTAATGTTTCTTTTTCCAATTTTAAAGCCATACTCATCTTTCAATCTAGCATATAAATCTATGATGTAGCCTTTGTACTTTCCCTAAACAACAACTGAAATGATTTAAAACTGTCTTTAAATGTTTTCATTTTAAAGCAGTGCATTCCTTATTTCCTCACAATTTTTGCTATGTGGTCAACGGAGTATGCTGAACAATGATGTGGTTGATGATGTAGTCAAAAGCTAAGACCAGCCTAGTCCATTTGGCCACTTTAGGCTGCTGCAATTATCATGAGATTAACTAGGGGCCAGGAGCCTTAACAGCTTTTTTCCCTCTTTCTGCTGTTCTTCCCAGCTAAAGGTGTTGCTTGAATATTTCTATTTACATTGTGTTTTAAGGTCCAAAATCTAGAATTGCTGTAGAATATACTGTACAATTGCAAATTAAAATGATAATACACTCTCGCTTGTTCCAGTCACCTTCTGATCCTCTTTTAAAAGGTTATTACCAAATAGCTCCATTGCAGAATGCACACTGTTGTTATTCTTATTGATAAGAATGAAAAACTGTGTGTGTAGCATGCAGTCCATCTGCTATTTCCTGACATGTTTTATATAAACAATAAAAATGCAGTAGATGGTTACATCTTACAGTCCATTCAATTACAGAGGGATCCTTCTTCAGTTTAATTCACTATTCCCTTACAAATATCATTGGATCTGATAAATTTTTATGAGGAACTTATACAAAACTAAAATCTGGAATAACAATGAAGCAGGTACCATGCAGCCTGTATCATGTTGCTCTGCAAGTTATTTTCCAGCCTGACTTATTTGCCAATTTTAAACATCAAATTCCTCAAGAGAAACTTTCAGTTTAATGACCACTGAGTCTGAACTGACCTCATACAGGTTAGTTAGTTTTACCCTGACTGAATAAATTGAAATGCTTATAAAAATGCACACCTCTCCAGAAAATGAAAGTAAATATTCCTTCCATGCAGCATTCACACGTAAAGTTTTCATTAGGTGATATGCAGTAATCAGGTAGCATGGGAATATAGAACAGGAAGTCAAAACTAAGGGAAGCCACCTGCCTGCCCAGTGTTCTGTTTCTCGCACGCAGTCCTGATCATCATTATTACTACTATCAAACTTCTGTTGGATGTATCCCAGTAGGAGCATATAACACCTGTTTTTGCAAAAGCACATTGGCTTCAAATCGAACTCCAAGCCCCATTCAAAGTGCCTGTTATTATATATACATATACATCCCCATACATTTCAATCCTAGAAAAGTCTGTCAGCAGACAGAGGTTTTAAGAAAAGGCAAAATAGTGGATGGAACACTATTTACAAGCCTTTATTGATGTAGCATATAGCATACAATGTCAGGAAAATCTACAAATACTAGACACGATGCAGTCCTGACAGCATGAATTGCTTGTTCATTCTGTTCAGCACATGTGTACCTATCCTTGGTGCCCTGCAGGGGGTGAACTAGCTTACACCCACTGACTAGCAGCTCTTCCATTGCTGGCTCTTCTGGGTGCCTCTGGCAGTCTTGCCTCGCCTTGCCTCGCATCTGGTCTTGCCTTGCCTCACATCTGGCCACAGCCAGTACCAGTTTCCACTTTCCACACACAAGAATGCAGCAAAAGTGGACCAAAGTGATACCCATTTATCTACTTGCACTATTGCATGCTTTCAAACTGCTGTGTAGCAGGAGCCAGGGAGTGAGCGTTATAAGCTCATCCCATTTTGCAGAGCTGGCTCGAACCGAAGGAATATAGACCATTTCTGGCTTACAGTTCCAGTTCTACCATGTCCCCCATAAAAATCTGTATGTGACACACACACACACACACACACACACACACACACACACAGAGCAAATCACCATGAATCAAGCAGCGTAGGATCTTGATAGTTGGACTTAAGAATTCTCTTCCCAGTTAATTCATTTTCATGCTTTTCCAAAAAAAAGTCTTGAAATGTACTTTACTTCTTTATCTTTCCTCCTATAGTAGCTATGTTTTAAGTCCTGCCAGAAGTTACTTACTGATTCAGCTATATCTTAACAGTTCCTCCCTTTGGGTTGTTTTGCTGCAGTGGTTTTGCTCAGGATTTTAGGCAGCTTAATGAAGTTGTTTCTTTTAACAGATTAATAGATTAACAGATTTGAAAGGGACATTGTAGGTCATCTAGTCCAACCCCCCTGCCCAAGCAGGAGCTCTACACCATTTTTTACGGATTGCAGTCCAGTCTTTTCTTGAAAGCTTCCAGTGATGAAGCTCCCACAATTTCTGAAAGCAAGCTGTTCCATTGGTTGATTGCTGCCACTGTCAGAAAATTTCTTCTTATTTCTAGGTCGAATCTCTCCTTGATCAGTTTCCATCCATTATTCCTTGTCTGGTCTTCAGCTGTTTTGGAAAATAGCTGGACTCCTTCCTCTCTGTGGCAGCCCCTCAAATATTGGAATCCTGCTATCATGTCTTCCCTGGTCCTTCTCTTCATTAGACTAGAAATGTTGAGTTCTTGCAACTGTTCTTCATATGTTTTAGCCTCCAGTCCCTAATCATCTTGGTTGCTCTTCTTTGCACTTTTTCTAGAGCCTTTTTTCTAGAAGTGGCCTCAGGGCAAGTGCACACACACACACACTCCCATCGCCGCGAGGCCGCTTCTACCGGCTGATCGAAGTGGCTGGTGACTGCCCTTGGGGAGCTTCCATCACCTGAAAGACACAGCCTAATGGCGAGGAGACACGGGCAGCCACGCCTCATCCCGAAGCTGGGGACTGTGCCTTCAAGGGAGCTTTCGTTGGCCGATAGAAGTGGCCTCATGGCAAGGGGAGTGTGTGCGCTCACCCTGAGGCCGCTTCTACCATCCGATTGAAGTGGCTGGTAACTGCCCTTGGGGAGCTTCCATCGCCCGAAAGACACTGCCTAATGGCGAGGGGACACGGGTAGCCATGCCTTGCCCCAAAGCAGCTGGGGACTCTGCATTTGGGGAGCTTCTATCGGCTGATGTTCTATCAGTAGATCAGGGTATTTTAGCAGGGCACTCCTAAAGGCAAGTTTTCTCTCCACTCCACCCTGCCCTTCCCCCCCCCCCATTTCTCTTCACCTCATGTAGTTCTAACGAACGATGTGAGAAATGGCGGGGAAACGCATGGATTAAATAGACCTAATTTTTTTGGGGTAGGGCTTAATTTCACCTCATGCCTAGAAATCATGCTGGGCCTTCCTATTGGTGGAGGCCATATTGTTGGAGAAACACGGTACTATTTATTAGTTCTATGACTACCTCAAGCAAGATGATCTTAGAGGCTGAGGGCATGCCATGTAGAACTGAGCTGGATAAATAGCTAAATATTGAGGAATTCACCCTTAGGACATTATGGGGCTTTTCAATTGGATCTTCAAAAACAACTGCTACCTTATGGCAATTTCAAAGGACACAGTTGTTCTGGACAAAGTCTTATAGAAGGAAGCCACACTCTGGAATGAGAATAATAGATGTGGCTCGATGAACTTTTACAGCCTCATGCCCAATTCTTTTCTTCCGCATTTTGATCAGCCATGCATTTCAGTCCAATGTAATTGCTGCATCTGTTTTCCTATAAGCAAAGCATTTTCTCCATTATCAATTGTGAATGGCTTTTACATTTATGAAACCATTTTCTAGGCTTTTAATAGATCTCTTCCTATAAACTACCCTCAGAATAATTGCTTTAATCCTTTATAGTTTGAACAAATGGTTGGGAAGGAAGGGATAGATTTCAAACTGTGATAGTGTACTTGGTGTGTGTCATCCTGTAAGCTTCAAAATCCTGCTGTAGTTTTACTCCTGCAAAGAATATCAGATGTTTGTGCTCTCAAATTCTAAGAGTAATTTAAACGGACAAAGAAAAATATCTGCAAATGACATATCCATAACTGTTTTGGAAACAGATAATAGAAAATATAAACAAGAAGAAAAGATTGGAGGAAAGAGGTCTTCTCCAAAGAGTTGGCACTGATAAATTGCAGAATTATTGACCATGATTCTGCAATTTATTACACTCATCATTCAGCTTGACTCCTGCTTAACAAATTTAAAAAAATGAGACCCACATATGCAAATGCTCCTTTTTTTATCCTGTTGAACATATTATCATTTTCACCATTTTTAAATGCAATATAATACTTAGAGTTGCAAACTGAGGAGACCCAAACTCAAATGCTCATTCAGCAGTTGAGTTAAATGGAAGACTTGGAACCATTACCTATCTTAAACTAACCCAGAGATAGAGAAGTAGAGTCTTTCAGATCAGATACTGCTGATGCTGCAGTCCTAATGACTTAATTAAACCAAGCCAGTAATGAGGTTTTCTGGTTGCTTTAGTTCAGTAATTTCTGAAGGGAAGGGACAAAAGAATACTTGTGTGATGACCCGGGGTGTGGCACAAATGCAACAAAGTCACAAAAATATGTAAAATCCCTTTAATACCTCCAACTTGGCCCTCAATGTCCAATTATCATCAGCTGGAGAAAAAAACTCTCCCAATAACAGTTTTTAAAGGGAAGAAATTCCATCCTAAACCAAAATGCATATAAATTATAAATAAAAACCAAACACAAACCACGCTGCAGCAATTAACGAGACAAGGCAGGATAAGGAATTGAAGACTTCAAAAGATAATGAAATACACACAGTTGGGAGGATGCCAGAACTCGGATAAGACTTGACAAACTAAAATAATTCATGCTTTGCTTCCAGAAACTTGGCTGTGCATAGTTTGCCTTTTTAAACAATTTTCCCAGCTGCAGCCAATGAAGGGGATCAGGGCCCTTTCCTCCCCCATAAACCATACAACTCACATTGCTCCCTTATCTGTTCCTCCCTGCGTGCCCTAAGATGAAGAGGGGGTGGGCATGGGTCTTCCTCTGAATGCCCAGCCAGACTGTGCCCTTCCCCAGATTCCTCCACAGCCATTGGAGCCACACTCTCACTCCCTGTCGGCTGCTCAACCTCTCCCTCAGAATCAGATTCCAACTGGGGCATAACAACTTGTTTCCTGAAACAGCTCATAGGCTTGATGTGAGGTCATAGCCAAACATTAGGAGAATATTAGAAACTTTTCACCCATTGAGATATAATACAGACAAGACACCTGGAAAATCTAATAGCCCCTCCTCCAACTTATTAAACGAGGTGCTTTTTTGTATCAGGCTCCATGTTAGGAATGGCAATAAATCTGGATTCTTCAGATACTTAACTCTGTATTGAAGAACTTGCTTATGGCAAAACTCGCAGACATGACAAGGCTAAAAGGCTAGCTTTATTGGAACCAACAAAGCATCAATATACTCACAGAGGCTCTTCAGTAGATAGAAATCAAAACCTATATATCTCTTTTTTTTTCAAGGTTTACATCCAAGACTCCACCCTTTTGAAGCAACAGACTGGTCACCGTCTTCCAAGCTGTAAATTTTGGAAGGCCTTATGGGGACAACAGATAATAATAATGGGAACAACAGATTCCTGACATGCCACCTTGATTGCTTCAGCTGAAATCAATATGAAAATCCCCATCTTTATTCACAGGGAGCATTTGATCTTAGCTGATCTTTAGGTGGAGAGAGTAGCAAGGAGCTAAGATGGAAAAAAAAAGGATCAAAAAGACTTGTCAAAGTTTTAGGCAATCTATCTGTT
Source organism: Pseudonaja textilis (assembly GCF_049901715.1). Classification (NCBI taxonomy): domain Eukaryota; kingdom Metazoa; phylum Chordata; class Lepidosauria; order Squamata; family Elapidae; genus Pseudonaja; species Pseudonaja textilis. The sequence goes on along the minus strand of NC_141994.1, from coordinate 8,696,567 downwards.
TCTATCAAAGCATGGAGGAATAGTTAAACCTCAAACAACACCATCTGTGATAGATGGTATCATATGAAAAAAAATACTTTACCATAGCACCAAGAAATGTGCAAAATCAGGCTGTATACCAAAACTTTCCAGCAGATGAGAGAATAAATACCAGTAAACTAAGAAACATGTCAAATAATCAACGAGACCGTTTATAAAGCAGCGTTACTAAAGATCCTGGCAGTGATCAGCTAAATCAATAATTCCCAAATTATGCCTCAGAATTGTTCCTTGCCAAGGAGCACTTGTAACTCAAATCAAGATATTAACATTTTAAAAACTTCAGGATTATTAAACTAAAAAGAAGAACACAAAAGAACCCTTTAAAGCTAAACATTTCATAAGTGGTTTCATACTTTCATAAGTATAAGCATATACTTATGTCCTGTACATGCTTAATTTTTTAAAATTCCTAGAGGCAACTGACCTAAATTTAACCATGTTTCTGAAGGGAAGAGACAAAAAAATACTTGCTCCCATTCCAGAGTAGCCCAAAGGCTTCGACTCATATGTTATTTTCAGGGATGCGCTTCAAAAATTTCAGCAGTGGGTTCTCTGCCCATTACAGGTTCCCTGCCCAACGGGTTGTTGGGTGGGCGTGGCCACGGTGGCGTGGCCTAATCGACCTCCTGCACCACAAAGGCCGGGGGGGTGGTATTTTTACCTTCCCCAAGCTCCGGAGGCTTTCCTCAAGCCTCTGGGAGGACAAAAAGTGCCTTTCCCTGGCTCCGGAGGTCCTCTGGAGGCCAGAAACAGGCCTGTTTCTGGACTTCTGGAATTTCTGGGAGGCCCGTTTTCCCCCCTCCCTCAGCCTCTGCACAGGCCCTGCACTTACCTCACATCTTGGGAGGAGCAGGGTGAGGTGGGAGGGGAGGGGTGGGAGGAGCAGGGTGAGGTGGGATTTGGCAATTCACTGAACCAGCCCTAACATTAGCTGGGCCCAGGTGAACCCGTAGCAACCTACCCCTGATTATTTTCCTTAAAGCTCTCGTTTTTAGATATTACTGAAATTGAAGTTCTCGCATGTCCTTTTTGTCAGGCACCCCTTCACTTGAAGCCAGGATCATAAAATAATTACAAGAAGTCCTTGACTTGCAACTGTTCAAAGTTACAATAGAGCCTCCCCCAAAATGTACGGCTATTTGCAGCAGCCCAAAGCTACATGATCATTTACAATTTTTTTTACCCCAAACCACCATTTACCTCCAGTTTTCAGGAAAAAAAAAGCCATATAGTGAACACTGAGTTCAATTGATTACTCTGGATTCACCTAACAGTCATGGCGGTTTGCTTACAATTGCTGCAAAAAAAGTTTGTAAAATTGGGTTGGTCATGTGATGACCTGCTTTACAACTGTTATGACTTACGACCATAATAAGCAGGCTCCATTATGGTCATAGATCAGGAGTGTCAAACTCTCATTGTCACTGTGGCATCACGTGACATATCGGGACTTTTTCCCACTTCGCTAAACTGGGAGAGGGAGTGGCCAATGTGTGATGCATCCAGCCTACGGGCCGGGAGTTTGACAGCCTGTCATCGATTAAGAATTACCTGCGGTTGGGACCATTTTCTTTCAATCTTGTCCCTCCTTTGGCTACCTAGTAGTCCTGTTTTCCTGATGTGGCATTCTCTTCTCTTATTAGCTGCTACTATTTGTTATAATATGTGCACAGTGGTTCCTTCTGTGAAGGTAAAACCAAAAAATCAATTACCTTTCACAGTTCACTGTCTGGATGAATTTGTTCAGTGCATGGTTTTTAAGGAACTAGGTTTTACTGAACAGTTTTGTCAACCCATCTAAAACATGATTTTCTAGAATTAGAAGTACAAAACAAAAAGAATAAAGTGTATATTCATAACAAGCATATGAATTTAAGACAACTGCTTCACATTATTCTGTCTGAATATCTGCAAAGCAGGGTGCAAATAGTATAATGCAAATGATATAATACAGATATATAACTGTAGCACTTCCATAAAGACATGATCATGTTATTCTGACTTCATCAGAGTTTGTTACAGAAGTTGTAGGTCCATGGTGGCAAAGTTATGGCAGGCGTGGCACAGGTGGCATGCAGAGCCTTCTCTGTGGGTACACGCACCGTTGCCCCAGTTGATATCCACTGCACATGTATGTGCGCCTCCCACCGGCCAGCTGATCTTCAGGTCTCTGCCGCACATGCACAGGGGGCAGGGGGCATACAGGGGAGGGTAGGAAACATGCAGGGGGTGAGGGGCATGCATGGGAAGGCAATTGCAGGAGCCATTCACATGCGCGGGGGACATGTGCACATTGCATTTTGGGTATGTGCATGCGTGCACGCTTTGGGCACTCGGTTCCAAAAAGGTTCAACAACACAATCGTAATTTTGAATTCTCTATCTAAATTGGTCCCTGTCAAGCCTAAAAGTTAAAATATCATACTGTTCTATTAATTTTTTTTTCACTGATCGCAATTCTAAAATTATTCTTGAAGCCAATTTACACCAGGTTTGGCATACAACTTTACTCAATATGTGCTTTTTCAAAGCTCAATATTCATGACTGAATACAAGCTGTTTAGATATACTCTTCCGAATTATATCCCCTTTATGTATAAATATTTGAGTAGAAGAAATGAACACTCGAGAATTCAATTTACTGCTGCTCATTTATGTTGCTCTGGGCTCCATATTGGTGGACATAAAAATCCATGGGAGACTTCTTTAAAAATCTTTAGGACTAACAAATATTGACTTAACACTTTTTTTTACAACCATGATAGCTCACTTAGAGGATTGTTATTCCTTGGTTAAAAATTCTACTTATGGTTCTATAATACATTACTGAATAATGGTATTTCCTGCCAATTTCATTTGCAAATGTATGTATGTGCATTACTTTTAACTAGGATGAAATTGATCCTAAGTTTATTAAAAATGTTCATCATTCATTTTTGGAGGAAAAAAATAAAATGTGAATTGTTCAACTTCATCTTCTATTTCATTTGTTTACCTTTTCCCTCTTTAATTGCGATATATGAATTTTGCTTCATTTCTTCTGGTGCACGCATTGCATGCTAGGGCAAAAGAAGGTACTTTCCCCTCCTTCCAGGAAATAACTGTCTGCTTTGACACAGCAACCAAACAAGACAGACAAGGGCTTCAACAGGTAGCTAGGACTGAGGAAAAAACCATTGCAGCCAGTCTACCGTACCCTGAGGACCTGTACACTGCATGAGCCAGGGCTCAGAAAATATCTACAGATCCCTCACATCCTGGGCATAAACTCAGGATGCCACTGTAAAGCATTGCATGCCAAAACAACTAGACATAAAGACAGTTTTTCCCCCATGCCATCACTCAGCTAAACCCTTAAGTCCCGCAGCACTGTCTTACGCCTAAAAATATTTACTCATGTAACAGGAGACTATTGCTATTGTCCTTCTTCTCATTTTTCTCACCTTTCATCTTTCCTGCTACTTCTCTCGTTGGCATCTTATGATTCATCACTGTATCTTATGATTTATGATCTAGGAGTTTTGACGATGACTTCTTGTACGTATACTGAGAGCTTATCCATTGGAGACAAATTCCTTGTGGCCAATAAAGAATATTTCTAATTCCAAATATATCCTAACAGCTTACACCCTGCAAAGTTATCTTTAACACCAACAAACATCATCGTATACAAACATTGACAAATTCTCCATCAGTAATTGAAAAATGCAGCCTTACTCAGACTAGCTTACATTTTGCAATAACACTTTTAACATCACCAACCATCCACATCTGTCTATCCCAAGTCCTTAGGAAGGATTCAATCAGTGGATAAAAATGCTAAATCCAGTCTGAAGATCTGGCTGATTATAAGACCAACCACAAAAAAATTAATTTTAATATGGGAAGGAAAGAAGTAAAGCATTGGCAAACATATAAATTTATTAATTATAAACCTGAGGCCAGATACAAAAGATATTGAATAAAAGAAGTATTATATCTATATCTGTATATGTATATATGTATAAAAGAAAAACAATAAATATATTAAAGTCTAGAAATAATTAAGAACATAGATATCAAAATCAATCCAAATAAAATACTATAAGTCTCAGTCCTAAGTAATACCAATAGCACTTAAACTTATATACCACTTCATAGTGCTTTACAGCCCTCTCTAAGCAATGCTGCACTATGAACCACTGCACCATCATGGCTCTTCTAGTACAATAGTGCGGAGTATTATACAAATGGTAGCTCATTATTGGTTGAGTTGAAATGTTATTTTTGAATCCTTTTTCTGAGAGTAATAGCAGTCTATTGTAGATTTGATTACTTGAAATTCTTGATATTCTTTAAAGCATCCAATGGATCCTATAGCATTTAAGAGATAACAATAGGTAGTGGATGGCTTATACAAATAATACTATGAATTTCAGATTTAAAGCCTAGCCTTGTAGGCTGAAGGAAGCTGTTAGCCAAATACTCCATGTATGGGACAGAGGAAGCATAAAACACCTGAAAGGGGAGAGTTATAGATCACTTATCAAGCCTCATTTATCTTAAGCAGAAAGAACTTTAACTGTGAAAAATTCTTGCTAATGTAAACTCCTGTCAGATGGTAAATTATGTAGAAATTTATGAAGGGATAAGAGTTTAACAAAACTATATCTTGTTTTTACAAGGCAATTTGTTATAATTTGGCTGTACTTAGGAAAGCACAGAATAATGTACCCTTCTGAAGAGAGGACACATTTTATTTATTTTATCAAATGTATAAGTCTGCCCATTTCACACATGATATCCTCTTCACCACTGTGTTTGTTTTTAGGGAAAAAGCTGTGCTAGTTGAACTTCTTCCTGTTTCTATCTCCTGAAACTATGTACTCCTTTCATATTTTGAAAGAAACAAAGATAGAAAATGCTCCTTTACTACCCAATGGAGTTAGTAGAAATAGTAATAAGACCCACCATTTCTAAGCAGAAGTGGCTCACAAAAGTTTTGATACTGAGGCAGAAGTTATAATACAAGTTGGGCAAAATGAAAATTTAACACACACAAAAAAAACCCTAGACAGAGAGGTAGTATAGTAAATAGTTTTAGAAAAGAAAAGGAGATCTGTTTAATATGGAAAACATGCATTGTTTAAAATTTGGAATACACTCTGACACAGAATGTAAAGTCAAGACTAGCTAGTTCTTTTCAATGCTCCTCTTATATAATGTTCCCCACAGCTTTCAATGAAATGACCTAGAAAATCCATATGTTCTGTTCAATTTTCAGTATTCTGTTTCATTTGCAGGTGAATAGAAAAGAATAAGGGGCAAGCAAAGAACATGCTGGCTTGATAGCATCAAATCTGATGCAAAGTTGAACATACATTTGAAAAAAACAAGCTATATTTAATAATAGGGTAGCATGGAGAGTGCTTGCGTATAAAGTCACCAAGAGTGGGGTACGACTAAATGGATAGAAACAACAAATAGACCTGAATGATTGAGTTATGGCAAACCCCTTGTAGTCAGAGGTGGGCAGCTATCAAATGAATAACAGCAAACAAACAGTGGATCTAAACTTATAAAAAATGTGCTGTACTTTATTCTTCCTACATCCTTAAACATTCAGGGCTGAAAACAAAACATCTTTGGAATATCAGCCATACAAAAGCAAAAATCTTCAAATACAAAATATCTCAACAAAGGGGGGAAAAAAACGAGACAAGCAGAAGCACTTTGTGGCATGGTATCAATAGGCACCTAAGCCTCAAGCCACAGGCAATTTCCTACCTGTGAAGTCTCTGGCCTTTTCCTCATATAAGAAATGGAAGAGGAGGAACTAACACTATTTAATGCCAAACAAAGGAACCACCCAGGTACCATAGACAGGTGGTGGAGTCTGTTTGTACAGGCCTTGTTAAAAGAATTTCCAGCGCTTCCTTGCTAAGCTTCTCTTTGTTGTCCTGCTCTGCTATCTGCCATCTTCTCTAAACCTGTCCCTCTTTCAGCAGATCAGCCTTTAAGATTATCCAGTACTGAGATAATCAGCCAGATTAGAAAATTTTATTATGAATTGGAACCTATGGATTGCTGGTTAGACAGAGTTGTGGTTGGGAGGAAAAATAGGATGAGGGGGTACTTTACTGACTACCTGAAGCAAAGGCATGATATAAATCCAGAAAGACCCCCACCCAACTATTAAGATTGATTTTTAATTCATCCCTTGTCTTTTAAAATTTTAGTCATCATTTTTAATGTTTTAATATTTGCTTGTAGACCATCTAGAGTCCCTCTATGAGGGAGTTGGGTGGTTCAGAGCTGGTATTTAGCAGGTTTTGACCAGTTCTGGAGAACCAGTTGCGGAATTATTATTATTTTTTTGTAAATTTTATTTGAGTTTTCACACACACAAAAAAACATAATACAAATAAAACATCTTTTTTGAAAGTAGCATGGTCCCGGGTTACATTTCTTCGTACAGACACAAATTCAATTTCATGCTCATTTTTATGTTCTGTTCCATATCTTAATACTGTTTTACATTTTCTACATAACTTTTCCCCTCTTTTAATTTTCTCAGTTTTATTTTGATTATCTCATCTCAATTCAAATCATTATATTTATACTTTTTGTCTGTCCTGTTTCAATTTCATATTATCCTTTCTCATTAAACAAATTTTCTCCTGTAGTTACTAACTGGAGTATGACACCTTTATATCTTTTAGTTTTATCCATTTAACTCTTATTTAAGCTTCAATATATACCTTAAAGTTATAACATTCAATATAATACATAACTTCCATTTGAATTCTGCTTGGTACATTCTTAAAATACACACAATATTCTTTTTAAAAAGATTATAAATATATATAGTTAAAACACTCATTCCATTCCAACTCAGTTCTATCATTAATATTAATGTTCATTAAAATTTAAACTTCTTTAACATTACTTTTCAATTAAATATCATATTTCTTTGGGAACAATTATAAGCTTTCCATAATTAATTTTTCCCCCTATTCCTCTTCGCTTGTATTTTATAAAACATTAAATAATTAAAATGTTCCCGTCCTTTCCAAATTCAATTCTCTCATTCGTTTTATTTCATTTGTTTATTAACGAACATTTCACTGGGTTACAATAGCTATTTTATCCATCATTTTAATCATACATTGTTTCAAATTTTCTAAAGTTATTTCTATTTCTAATATAACAATACAATACAATACAGTCTTCTGTACCTTTACAGAATCCCTTTTACAATTAAGTTTTCACCCATTATCTCTAAATAGGCTGTTTCTTTATATCTTGTTTCTGTCCTTTGTAACTTCTTTTCCTTTCCTTCTTCCCTCTCTTCTTCTCCCTCCCCTTTTTAACCCCTTGTCTCTCTACTTCTATTTCTCTCTTCTGTATTCCCCTCTTCTGTTGCTTTCCAATATTATACTTGTTTTTCAAACTATTTTTCTTTTCTTTGGTTGTTTTTTTAAATCTTAAACTTTTCATTCTCTTTCCCCCCTTTCCTTTTTCTTCCCCACATAAAATTACTTGTTCATTAAAGATGGCTTCTTCTTTGTCCCAATCTTCTTGCTTTGCAGTCTTTTCTTGTTGTTTCTCATAGTTCCAAATCTCCATTTCTAAAAATTGAAATACGAAGCCAAAAGAACTTCTTCCTTCTTGTGCATCTTCTTTGTACTTTATAAGTTCCATCTTCAATTCTTCTAAAAGTGGTGCCATTTTAAAAACTTTTAAACAACCATGCGATCGATTTTAGTCATTCAAATGCAATAACCAAAAATCCAGAGATCACCAAGTAGTCCAAATACTCCCAAGCTGTTTCTTTTTGCTTCTTTTTTCCACTTTCTCTTCCTGGGGTTCTACTATTTTGTTGCCAAGTTTCAGTTAAAATGTATCTTTTAGAAATCTTGTTAAAGTTTTACTGTAGATTCCTTTGAATTCCAGGCAGTCTCCTCCCCTTTTTTTTTTTCCAGATCCTGCCCTTTTATTCTTTTTCTCTCCATTCCTGCTTTTAAAAGCTTTTAAGTATCCAGAAATCTTTATTTTGACATTTTATTTTCAGCTTCAAGGCCTATTAATGTCAAAGTGGATTTTTTCCCCAATTTCTTGCTTAAATCTCTTAGCTGTCAATATAGGGAAAGGGAGAGAGGGAAAAAACACCAAATCCTTTCCCTTCTCTCTCCTTTGCTGCTTCAAAGTCTTCTTTGGGAATATTACTTTTTTTTTTTTTTTGTAGTACAAATTCCAGGGTAGCTTGGTTGTTGCTTTTGCAGTTTAACCCAATTAACCAAGACTTTCTCTTCTTATCTTCCTCCTGTACATTCTTTTCCGGTCAAGTTCTTCTTTGAGGTGGCCATTTCTGACTACCGCTGCAACCACCTTTGGGAAAGGGAATAATGGCCAGCTGAGGAGGAGAGATGCAGCTCTCCTCAACCCTGCTGGCGGTCTCCCGCTTCTTCACCACCTCTATGGGGTGGCTTAGCCCTGAAGCCAGCCAGCTCAGGGCACTCCAGCGGCAAGCATGGATCAAAACTGTGCATGATCGCGGTTTCGGTCTGTCCGTGAAGAAGCTCAAACCAGAAGTCCCCAGTTGCGGAAATTTTGAGTACTTTGGAGAACCAGCAAATACCACCTCTGACTGGAGATTTTTACAGTATCTTTCCCCTGCCATGCCCACCAAGCCATGCCCATAGAACCAGTAATTAAAAAAAATGAATCCCACCACAGGGGTGGTTTCATCATTTGATAAATAAATAAATCCTCCAAACAGACAAGCAAAAATATCAATCTTGATATCAGATTGAAAACTAGCCAACGACATCAACCTTAGAGAATGTTTAGGGACCTGCATAATATTCAATATAAGGTGTGGATACAAATCAAACCCATTTCTACTCTGTTTGTTACTCAATATTGTATCACTGTACTTTGAATGAGGGAACGAGATATACCATATAAGTTTCCTGTGTAAGCAGTTTCTAATAATGAACAAGAAGTCCATCTCACAAACAATATCTCAATGTTTTTTTGATATATTTTTGTTCCTAAGAAGAATGAAAGGAAATGCTATAGCAATGTACAGTATATGCTTAGAGCTGATATCTCAGAGTTATGCCTGAAGCCGATTAGGTGCTCATCATAGGTGAATGTGAACTGTTGGTGCTTATGCTGTGAGAAGTAAATAAGTGGATTTCAGCTCCATTGCTGTATTTTTATCACACCGTTCACCAGTAATAAACTCAGATTTATAGTGAGGGAAAATTCCCAAATGTCATACAAAATATTTCTCAAAAGGCAGAAGTATAAAGAGAGATGGGCAAATAGATTTAATAAGCTATCTTAATTTCTCCAATGTGTTCAAGCCTGTCAAAAGCATATAGTGAATGAAACAAAAGTTCTGGACTTCAATACCACAATAAAAAGTTTACAAGTTTGTTATACCTCAGATAAAATCTTATGGATCTCTATTATTATTATGGTTGGTCACACAGTCAGCCAGGTGATTAAATTCGATTTGGTATTGTTATCCTTTTACTGATTCCTTCCCAAGGACCTGGGATGGGCATATGTTGTTGTCTGATTGGGTTAAAGGTATCATCACCAGATGTAAGCTGCTTTAAGTAAAGCTGCCTTTCTCAATTGATGGATAGTGATTTTGTCAATGCCAATAGCGTTCAAGGAATGCTCCATAAGTTTTTGAATTGCACCAAAGGTGCCTATTAGTATTATCTTTCTCTCTTTTGCCACAGACATTCTACTTCTTTCTGCAAGTCTAGGTATTCTGTGGTTTTTCTCCAGTCCTTCTCTTATTATCATCATTATTTTAATGTATATAGCTGCCCATTTTGTAATTGTGATTATGGGGTATGGTATTTTGGGGTCAGAGATTACAGACATGAGTAAAGAATTGCACATCTGTCTCTGTAATATCTAAAAATATATATTTCTCTTTCTATATTTCCAAAGTTTTCCTCCAGGTAAGAAAAGTGTCATCTGTTTGTTGTTCTATAGGACTAGCAACATTTACCACTGTTAAAACACAGGGAAACTGTGATATCTTTGTCTCTATATTTGTCTACCACAAGCACTTGCAGGACAGGTTGCACACAAACCTATGACACAGTGTCATAGATTACATACAGAAGGAATAGGTAATTGCAGAAAAGCTCTGAAATTAGGAAGTCAGCTTCTACTTCAATGTCCCTAGACTCTTCATACAGACCTTGTGAGTTTAGTCTTGTCTATTTCCAAAAACAAGCTGTGCAGCTTGTGCAGATTTTTGTTTAAAAATGAAGTATCTGTATTGTGTGTATGGTATTCCATTAGATAATGGGTGTGTGTATAGATCTGCAACTGTTTAATCGCATTATGTTAATCTCAATCACTCATCAGGTCAGTCATTCAGAACAATACTATACAGAGGCAGACAAATAGCAGAAAGAAAGAAAGAAAGAAAGAAAGAAAGAAAGAAAGAAAGAAAGAAAGAAAGAAAGAAAGAAAGAAAGAAAGAAAGAAAAAGAAAGAAAGAAGCATGGTTTATAAAATGAAATGGAATTAGTAAAAGGTAATGGAGTGTGTCTATGAAAGAGTTGAAGAACTGTAAACAAACTAGATACAGAGGCTAGTAGAGACTACATTGCAGGTCAGAAAAACAGATTAACAGTTTACAAGGATAAGGATGAACAGAGAATGGGTTTGGGAGAGCATAGTAGATTAGATAAGAGAAAACCATAAAAATATTTTAAAACCACTCTTTTTTCATGGGAAGCTGCCTAAACCAATGTTTCTCAAACTTAACCACTGAAAGTTGGGTGGACTTCAACTTCCAGAATTCTCCAACCTATCTTCCAGCAAACAAGGTTGAAAAATATTGGCCTAAACTAATTATAACAGAAGAGTAAGAACAGCATTTGATTGTAATGAACTCCCTTAATCTTAGTTTATTCAATCTAGTGTTTTAATTTCAAAATCTTACTGTTCCATTATGATGAAAATCCAAACAAAGCAATCCTGAATTCACATTCACAGCCACCCAGGAAAGGAAATACACATTGATATGTGATTTCTCAATATTTTATCTTGAGCTTCATGATGTAAAAGAGCATTAAGGTTACTGTCAAACAACAAGACAAATGATGAAAGTTGAAAAAGCTTAAAATCCACTCTAACATTGATATACCTTTGATCCAGTCAAGACAACCCAATGACACAGCTATGAATGATTTTTTTCCAGGGACTTTTACAAAAAATATTATAAAAATTGCAGCACAATTTGCCATTTGCTGTGAATGACAGTTTCATTAAACTGGTAGGCAGAATGTTCCAAGCAGTGAAATAGCTAGAAAATATGTACACAGACATACAAAAGTGAGTCACCTTATTCACTGCACTGAAAAAGAGAGAATTGATGTAATCCAAAAGCAATTATCACAAATTTCTACTGATTTAAACATTATTTGTTGAGTACAGAAAGGAAGTTATTCCCAGTGGTAGTCATTTTTGAAGATTCTCAAAGTTTGATTATGTGTCATTTTCAGGATATGCCCTCAACAAACTATGCAAAGGCTGGTTTGTATGCCATGCAAAGGCAAGAAAAGTACTCAGAAAAGCTAACAAAATTTTTAAAAGTGGTGAAGGATTAAAAATTAAATACTACTATGCTTCAATTTTTAAAAAAGTCTGTACATATTTTATCTACTTGAAAAATAGTATTCTAATCCAGAACCTAAATTAGGGTATCGTGTCTCAGACAATGGCTTTGTAATTAGGGTGAAGCCCAAAGAAAATATGTATGTTCTACAGAGGAAACAAATAAAAAAAGAAAAAATGCTTGGGCTGAAAACTTCTAGTAGCAAAATTCATAGTATTTAGAACATCCAGCAGAGAATCTATGGCACTTAGGGCATGTAGCATCAAACTATGAAGTAGAAACTATTTCCTAGTGGATCACAATTGTATACTGTATATATCACCCTGTCATGCCCAGCATATAACTTTTATATACTATCTAGTGGCTGGATAGACAAATACCAAGTATATTGTATGAAGCTGACCCCACCCCTTTACCCATCACCTGCACTCTCAAAACAAGTGCACACTGAGAAGCCAGACTCCATTTCCTTTAGCATTTGGAAAAGGCAGAAGCACAAAAAAGAATCAATCTTAATCAGTGGCACATGGCCATCCAAGGACAAACTCACATCCCACACACAGAGCATTTCTGGTGAGATTTAAATTGCTTGTTTTATTGTTATGTTCAGCAGTAATTTATTACTGTCTATCTTATATTTAGTTCTCATTAAATGTATCCTTATTTTCCTCAGTTTTACCATATCCTGTTCTTCCAATAAAACACTTAGATCTATGCACACGATTTGTTTTATTGGAGGATAGATGTATTTAGCTGCATGTTGAGCTGCACACAGACTAACGTGTAGTGACAGCAGAACACACCCCATGTTGTAATTGCGACCATGGGTGGTGCCTATAGGATTAAAATCAAACAATTAGCAAACAAAATAATGGTGACTGAGACCCTAATCCAAATCATAAATAACATACCATCACAATAATGGGCTGTCCATGCAAGAGCAAACCTCCAGGTCTCCAACGGCTCAAGGGGTGTGGTGTTCCTGAGGGCAGGCACAACATTATAGGTTTATAGACTTTACTTCATCACAGCAGACTAAGAAGTTGGATGATAATGAATCATATGAAGTTATCAAGATCCATGCACAAACAAGGATATTTAACTGGAGTGCTTTGTTATTTATTAAACAGAAATTCCTATTCAGAGACCTAGTATTAAAACTGTGTTTGATTTTGGGTGAAAGAAGGTTTCGGCTCTTCATGGATAGATCGTCTTTTGGATGAGTTTTTTGAGCTTTTGCCCTAGAATAAACAAAAAGTAGCACAACATTCATGCGGTATTAAATTTTCACAGAACTGCTTGCCATGTACCTTGAGGAAATAAGGCCTGATCAATTTTGACATCAGCTATCAAACTCTAAGATTCATCTACTGGGCAACCACAGTTACTAGGACTTTCTCATTTTTGAAAAATGTGTTATTCATTCACAGAATAAGATTTTCTCTGAAGGTATTTTCAAGATGATCTGAGGAAAAATAAGGTTTTAGAAACTCCTCAGGGTAGTCAGCAAAAGGGCATGTCAGAACTTATACAGAAAGCACAAGGAAAAGTCATCTCTATGTGATGATGACACTCAGAATCAAACTGTTCAATGAGTATTTTGAAGAGTCATCAGTCACTGATCTAATTCACAAAGCAAAATCTGCTACATCTAGAATCTTGCAGGGAACAAAGAAGCTTAAGAGTATGGATGGATTAGTCAATCCAAAATTCTTGGCCCCTGTCGGGTTTCATTCATTATTTGGGTTAATTTCTTGATTTGCATTTGGAGAAGAATTTTCTAGCAAAAGCACAGATTCCTTCATTTATAGTTCTTACAGGCAGTGCTTGGCTTACAACTGTTAATTGAGCCTGGAATTATGATTGTAAATTGCACCAGTAGTTAACTACGTGACCATGATTGTTTTTGTGGCAGTTGCTAGATGAATGATCATGAACATTAAGTACACATTACGGTTGTTAAGCAAACATAGCAGTCTTTAAGCAAATCCATTGTCCTCAATGAGTATTTTTAACCAGAAACTGGAAGTAAATACTGATGTCCAGCAAAACACAAAATCATAAATCTCAATCATAGCCAATAGCTATAAATGAGGCCCAATTGTCAAGAACCTAAAATGTAATCACATGACCAAGGTGGGGGCAGCTGTCAGAATTTTGAATTTCGGTCGTAAGTAACCATGGGGATGTCTATCATAACCTTGAACAGTCACTAAGTAACCAAGGACTATCTGTAATATTTTATTTAATGGGATCTTTCTTTTTAAAGCAGGTGCGGGGAAAGGACCAAAATAAATACTTTTTTTGTTCTTTCTGCAATCCACAATGCATTACATGTAGCTGGTCTTTATTTCTGATCAGAGTTTATTGATGCATCTAAATATGTTGCATTTGGTGATTCTGCATTTCTCTTGGTGTAACATCCTTTGGATGACTATTAAAAGAAATAAAGTTATATAGAAAAGCCTTAAGTAGGGCACTTTGCCTCATGTTCCCTTCATGAATCAAGAAAAGATTTTTTTGGAATGAAAAGTTTCATTATAGCTGCATTTACTGTGAATTCTTTTTAATTGCCTATGGTTTCTAATCACAACTGCTTTCTTGTTGCAGAGTATTATAATTTATCACTTTCTTCATATAGTCAGAAATTCTAATATTATTCCATCTATTTTTTGTCTCACAGCAATTTCAGACTTAGCTGAAGTAAATCTACAAAAGCAGGCTTATTTTTTTCCCTCTTATCCAAAGGCTTAATTTTATTTTTTGCAGTATTGAGCAAAGGATAATAACACTGATTTCCTGCTATAAACCAGTGTGTTCTGATAATATTGTATGTATGTATGTATGTATGTACGTACATATGTATTTATGTATGTATATGACTTCTGGCAGGGAACAAAAGAGTAATCATGAACTGATAGCACCAGAGAAAAACCAGAAAACAATACTTTTAGAAGTTAAATTTCAAGAGAACAATGTTTAGCTTCTTTAGAAGTAGACAACAGCAGTATTCCAGATTCCTCCTAGGGATTATTTTCTCGATGTACCATACTTGATGAACACCAAAATTACTTTCACACTTGGGGCTTTGTGTGCTATAGATATTGACTTAAGACTTCAGGCTTTACTCATTTGAATATGTGAGGGTGTTAACCCAAGTAAAGTTCTTTGTTTCTCCGTTCAGACTAGAGAGCTATAAGAGAGCACCACCAAATCTTTCCCAACCTTCAGGACGCCATGTGAGATGCCTGAAGGAGAAAAATACCAACCTTGCCATCAATACGTGTCCAAAATTCGAATACAAAAGAATGTTCGGTTTAATTATATTTCTATTCAAGCAGACACAAGAATTGCTGTCTTATAATAGAATTATCCGAGCTAGGCTGCAAATTTCTGGGTGACCATGAGAGGGAAAGTCCAGGTAATAATGGGTACTGCTGAATTTGCCTATATGACACTTCCACTATGCTGTGTTGGGTACCAGGAAGTTTCCAGCTGAAATTGAAGGTGCTGATCATTACTTTACAAGTTAAAATCAAGTCTGAGAGTTAGTGTAGTGATTCAGGCATCAGATGAGAAACTGGCAGATTGTGAGTTCTGGTCTTGTCTTGAGCACGAAGCCAGCTAGATGACTGGGCCAGTCACTTTCTCTCGGCCCTAGGAAGGAAACCATGGCAAAGTACTTCTGAAAAGCCTTGTGGAGTAAACTCGTCCAGGCAATCTCCCAAGAATCAGACACAATCAACAGAAGGGAAAAAGAAATGTTCAAACTACTTCTTTTACTACTCCGATACATACATATGAAACAGGGCAGGCAGGGAAGCAAGCAACAAAATGTTTAGCATAAAATTTAGAGTAGGAAGAGGGCCATATTTTTTTCTGCTTGGCATGTGCTGTTAAATGTCAGAATCATCACCCTCTCCAAAAGTAATGCTTCTTTTGGTAAAACATTATATTCAAACTACAGCTGACTATTTGGGGATATAATAGAAACTATTTTCTGCTCCTAGACAGGATTGCCTTCTAGGGCAAATCCTTACAGTATAATTTTTGCTTGAAAGCTCCCTATTAGATATTTTTAGATGACATAAAATTCTCCTTCATAATTACTATTTGTATTTATGTTTGCTCCAGTAGATAATCTGTGACAGAAGGCTAGCAGAAATTAAATTAGTTTTAAAATGGTCCGTGGTTTCCAATGGAGGAATCAGAAATTCCAGCTTTTTGAATGTAACTCATCTCCCAGGGTGTGATTTCTCCATTAAATCTAGAGAATTCTTTGTCACACAAAATAAATTACTTGTATGATGGGTTTCAACAGCTCCTGTTTCTTTCTGCATGATGCTCAGATCTCATTTTTAAGAAATTTCCCCTGATGCTATAATATCAATTTAATGCCGTTACTCCTAGGTGCCCTCTAAATTGTTGCTTCATTCTGCTGCTTGCAAAATCCACATATTGTTCAGTTTTTTTTTTCTATGTCACAGTACAAGGTATTTTTTATCTATATATTGATGGGTAAAATCAGAAAGAAATACTTAACAGCGTTTTCCAAAAGAAAAACTTCAATGAAAATAATTCTTGTTCCTTTCATGGCAGAGTCATTTCTTGAAAAAAAAAAATCCAACATATAATAATAAAGCTTAGGAATTATGAGCAATTTAAAATAAGTGAGGCTCCTTAGAGAGGCCATTTGGTGTAATTGTTAAGGCACTAGGCTAGAAAAAGAGAGATGATGAGTTCTAGTCCTGCCTTTGGCGCTAAGCCAGCTGGGGAACTTTGGACTAGTCTCTCTTCTTTGTTCAACTTCCCAATCTAGCCAAAATTTGGAAATTTCCAGTGGTCTCTACAGAAGAGCAGACTGCTTAGATAATTGAAGGCACCTTCTTTCCCTCCCATTGGAACCTTTGTCCCAACATTAACAAGGCAGAGTTGCCAATAAAAAAAGCAATCTTGAGACAGGTACAAGAGGAAGTTGGATAAAACACCTGTTTTTGGAACTCTGTAGCCACAAACAAACAGAGATATGCAGCAGCCAAAAGAAAGGAGGTGTATGTTTTTTTCTTCACAGGGAGTAGATGGTCCAAAGAAGAGAAAAGAGAAATATAGTGGCCTAGTCAGAAAAGGCACAGTATGGAAATATGCAACAGTTCTACACACTGGCTATTGACAGAAAAGAAAAAAAAAATAAAAGAAATCCTATAGAGAGGAATTAAGACAGAACAAGTTGGTCAAGAGAGAACATTTCTACAGAAGAAGAAGAAGAAGAAGAAGAAGAAGAAGAAGAAGAAGAAGAAGAAGAAGAAGAAGAAGAAGAAGAAGAAGAAGAAGAAGAAGAAGAAGAAGAAGAAGAAGAAGAGGAGGAGGAGGAGGAGGAGGAGGAGGAGGAGGAGGAGGAGGAGGAGGAGGAGGAGGAGGAGGAGGAGGAGGAGGAAGAAGAAGAAGAAGAAGAAGAAGAAGAAGAAGAAGAAGAAGAAGAAGAAGAAGAAGAAGAAGAAGAAGAAGAAGAAGAAGAAGAAGAAGATAATAGAACAGTGTTTCTCAACCTTAGCAACTTAAAGATGTGCGGATTTCAACTTTCAGTATTTCCCAGTCGGCATGCATACACTAGTGTAGTATAGTCATAGTCATAGTATATAGATAATGGTATAGCGGAAACATTATAATAGTAGCAGTATATGCAATGCTCAACCTTCAACCATATCTGGGAGTGGCAACTCCATCACTAAACAATGTGGTTAAGTAAAACATGTTACTGGACCTGGCTTAATGTCAGTTCTGCTATGACCACGAAGCAAATCTCCTACAATCTTAAAGTGCAATGTCGTGTGATGTGACTTGTGACTTCCTTCCAGCTTCTCCTTTGTCTTTGCTTATCAGAAGCTGGCTGTGAAGGTTGAAAACCACAAGACACTATAATAATCATAAATACACTTTGCTTGCCAAATACCCAAATCACATAATGGTAAGGATGCTATCATGACCACAAATGTGAGGACCAGTCATAAATCTCCTTGTTCAGGATTGTCGATAATTGTGAAGGTTCACTGAATGAAAAATCAGTAAGTGATAACTATCCGTAGTAGTAATTAAATAGTAGTACTGTTTTTTCTTCTATTCAATTATGTCTGATTGTCAGAAACTGCCTAGACAAAAAGGTTTCTAGAAGTGGTTTGTCAATGCTTCCTTCCTAGGACTAAAAGAAAATGGTCAAGACTTGACTTCATGGTCAAGACTAAGACAGGACTGGAATCCACAATCTTCTGGTTCCTAGCTTGATCCTTTATCACTACACCAATCCGACTCTTGAGTAGTAGTGTAGAGAATATTAATTGTCATAATAGTCATTATCAATTGAGTAGTATAAAAATAATCATAATCATAATAAAACATAATATAGGATATAGAAATAATAGGAAAAACACACATAGAATTGTGTGCTTCATATGTGACTTTTATATCTTTGTTTCACAAAATAAAATACTTTTCTAATCCTTTCATGACCATTACCTTTCAAGGTTTAACCCAATCTAATCTGGTTTCTTTTTTTTTTAATTATCAACCTGAATTTGTTAGCTATAATAATGTATAAACTAGGAATGTGTTAAATAGTGCCTAAACGCAGTAAGATCTTATCCACTACGACTTATACAATTTATATGTGAAATAATTTATGGGATTGTATTATGAATTAAACAAATTACAAATATTACAGAATTGGTAATCACTACTTGCCTTCTTACATGAAGGCAGTACCCAAAATTATTATTTTGTTATTATAGATGCCAAAACAATAGAACAGAAATGTTTGGTAGGAAATACAGTGATCACAAAATATTTGACTTTTTAGCATTGTCCAGATTCTGTTGGCTAAAAATCATAGTGCTATTCTAATCATTTTTTCACTCCTTTTAATTACTTATGCAGTAGCTTTATTATTCATACTTCTTATACCAGATAATTAAGATCAAAGAATAATTACAGAGATCTAATTATATTATGTAGCTGATCATATCTGGATTTGTAATAATATCTGGATCAATGAAATCATATCTTGCATATATCATTTTTATAGTTGCAAGACATCACATCAATGAAAGAAAGTCAAAACTTACAATCAAGATAAACAAACAAACAAACAAATAAAGCCTAGTGTAAATGCACAGGAAGATCAGCCCTCAAAATAAAACCCCAAACCCTGTAAATAAATGACTGTAAATGTTTTCAGGCACCGCTAAAAATAATTGAAATGGAAAATGATTTTGATACCTCCCCCAAAATTTTCTAATGATTTATTTTGCATCTTCCTATTTATATTACAATTTCTTTCACTTGCTAAGAAATGAAATATTTACCTGTCAGTGCATCTCTTTTTTTAAAAAAAAGGACTATTGATTTCTTTGTTTAGTTTAGTCTCCTTCAAGGTGTTTCCTTTGGGACAAGAACTGTGATGAATCTTTGTGTGGAAACGTGACATTTTTTTTAAATTAAGCTATTCACACAATATTCTGCCCAGGTACAAGAAGAGCATGTGATATTTATCTACCTGAATGTTACACATTAGATCCACTTATACCCCAAAGACACCTGAAGATCAGAATCTCTATTAACTACAAGTGGTCCTTAATTCCATTATAAATGACTTTATCATAATGCAAGCAATCAACAAAAAGTCCCTTTTCTGGGTGGATTGAAAGTAAAGCAACTTAATGTCATATGGCTCATTTTCTTTAAGTACTGAACTGAAAATAGATGGCTTTCAAATGTACCACTCTGATTTAGAAACTTACAAAAAGATTACCCAATTACATATTTCCTCTGCTGCTTGTCAAACCAAATTTATTAGCAATGAGAAGAAAGACAAATGGGGTTCAGCATAATTTATTCTTTCTCTGTCAGAGGAGTCAACCCCTGGATTAACTGACATAAAATTACTATTTGCATCAAGAGAGAAATAACTCTACATGACAGGCTGTTGAATATGGAGGCTTTTATATCCCCAAACAGATATCCATTGTATGTGTCATAAATATGTTTCATCATGCTCCAGAATCTTTGGACTTAATGGTCTACAAATCAGCATCCATTTTAGGGCATAGTCTATGTCTCCTACCACAACAGTATTTGTGTGTGTGTTTGTGTGCACGCATGCGCTCGTGTGTGTGTGCATGCATGCGCCATGCCTAATTGTATGTTTTCTCTCTTTCAAAAAATGAAAGATAAAACAAGGAGGAATGTAAAAGAATTCAACTATTATTTCTTGTGAAAGACTACTTTGACAATTAGTACAGAAGAATCCACTACAGGGCAAATGATGGTTGGTGGTTTATCGTTCTCTTAAGGAAATTCCATTGTGGGAAGGGGGTTAATCAGAGGTGGTATTCAGCAGGTTCTGACCAGTTCTGGAGAACCAGTAGAGAAAATTTGGAGTAGTTCAGAGAACCGGCAAATTCCACCTCTGACTGGCCCCGTCCCCATCTATTCTCTGCCTCCAAAGTCCCAGGTGATCGGCTGGGTCTTCTTTTGTTGCCCTGCACAGGAAAAGGGAAATGGAAAGCAGGTTAGTGGGGTGGGGAGGGAATGGAATTTTGTAGTATCTTTCCCTTGGAGTGGAGAAGGAATGGAGATTTTACAGTATCCTTCCCCTGACACGCCCACCAAGCCACACCCATAGAACCAGTAGTAAAAAATTTGAATCCCACCACTGGGATTAATGCTAAGGTTTTCCATTTTAAAGCGTGTCAATGTCATCAAGGAACTTTTAAAGCTCTTTTTAAAGAAGTTTCTTCTTTTTTGGCAATAGATCCATGAAAGCCCTTGTGTAAAAGGTTTTGTAATGATAAGAACTCATCCAACTTTTTAAATGTTCATCAAAACCAAGAAAATAGATCCCTTGACCACTGCAAATATCTTCAGGAAAGAAAAACACCCTTAGTGCTGTCCCTAGTCATCTGTTACTGATGCAGCAAATCCTTAGGGAAAGGATTGCCAAATTAGAAAATTGGATTTACAGGTTAGATTTTTGGGGATTCCACATATCTGTAATCACGAGGCAAAAAGCATGTATTCTGTACAGTTAATAGGTGGGAACATTTCAAAATTGGGTTTTGGATTACAGTTAAAAATTATTTAGCTAGGTGGCAATTTGATCTTCAGGATTTGCATGTATCAGCAGTTTTCTCTGAGTAACATTATTTAACTTAATCAGCGCAAAAAAGAGATGACTCTCTTAAACTAATCAATAAAGGATGTGGATAAACAATTCGGTTGTTTCTATACTCCTCCAGGACATTTTTATTATATCTTCACATCTCCCAGGCTCCTGGTTGCTCCAAACAATTAAAAAATGGGGATTTGGAGTTCCCCAAAAAATCTAATCTAGAAGTCTAATCCTTCAGCCAAACTGTTTGGATAATGTAAAGGAAAACTACATTAATAAATTGCCAATGTGTCTGAATTCTCAGTAACAGCAAAGCTTTTTAAATTTTTAAAAAATCATAAGCATTTGATTTATATTTGATATATATCTTATACATTATAATCTAACTTCCAGTCTAAGTATACAAAAAATAAAATTGAGGTCCTTGACAGAAAAATACCTTCTAGAGACGTTATCAAATTAATCAACCTTTTTTTAAAATATAGATATTTATTGAAAGTTTAACAAATTGACACAAACTATTAACAAGTAAAGGCAGATAAGCAAAAGAGAGAAGCTTCCAAATTCTTTTGCAGCAAATCCAAGTACAAATACAAAGTTATCTCTTACTCTGTAATTACAAAAGAAAGTTCACCCTTTTCTATTATTCAGAATTTTTTCCTAGTCATCAAACAACAAATCATAAGTGCATTTATTTTTTTCCATTTTATGCTAAAAATCTATAGGGGATTTCCAATCAACCATAAATGTATGTTCTGGGTGTTTTTCTCTAATCAAAATAATTAGTTTAGCCATTTATACATTTCCATGATCCAACCATTCTTCCATTGAACATTTCCATTTTTGACCAAATAATAGTCTTGCTCCAGTTGTCATATATATAAAAACTAACTTTATTATTGTTTCTAGTTTTTTTTGGCATTAATCCCTCCCCCCAAAAAAAGATTTCAATTGTATTTTAACCTTTAAAATCTTCTGAATTAACATACGTATTTGTATTCAAAATGTTTTAGCTTTTTTACCCTTCCACCAGGCATGATAAAATGAAAATTAACTCAAACATTCCTCATATAAATGTCAGTGCGATAGAGTTGAGTAATATTGAGCAATACTGCTCTATCAGTTATTCTTTAAATAGCACAAATATGAATAAAAGTTCTCCACATATTGTGGGACCCTGGATAATAAGTGGAAGCATCTAGCTAACCTTAGATGACCTTAGGAAGTCGAAGCAAACTCACCATCTCCTCATATGTTAATTGAACATGTAGGGAAGTTGGAGTGACATCAATTTTATTCCAATTTTGATTAGTGGATAAATAAAAGTCTCTTTCCATGCTAGGAAACTTCTCGTTGTGTGAGTATGTAACGTTATGTGGGAATGATCTTGGGAGGGAGTAGGAAGAGCCACAGCCTAGACAGCAGTCTCATAAACAAAATTTAATTCCAAAGAGAGAAGGGTGATAAAAGAATCTCAAAATTGACCCCGTCTAGTTTTTGGGAGAGCATAAGTGAGGGACAGATGGCTATTTTCAGACTTTCAGATTCTGTTAATATAATCTTACAATAAAGATAAGCTGATTCTCCGGGTTTTATATGGCATGCATCGATTTAAATTTGTCTATTTGTTATATAGCAACTTTGGAAGGATGACAGTCAATAAAATAAACACAATAATAATCTTTCTTGTCCTTTTTTCATCCAGTCACTTCTTATTCTATTTAGCCTTGCCTCCAGTAACACACTGACAGCCAATACATCTAAACAAACTATTGCATTTTTGTCTCAGCTGAAATCTATATCACATAAATATAGGTATAATTTGCTGGATAATTACACCAGAATAAACTCTGTTCAGAGCCAAAAATGAAAATAAAATAAAAAATGAAACCATTTATGTTACTAATGGAAAAAAAAATTCTAAAATTAAATTGTCTCAGTTTCAATCTGTAGTTTAAAATCAAGACTTCCATTGATTGCCATGTTATGGTACAGTTATTGATAATAGAATTAAGGAGCACTGTAGTTAATTGCCATTCTGATCCTAAGATAGCTTTAGTCATCTACATGGAACCAAAATCTAATGTTCTGGTAGATAAGTATCTCATGCTTTATTTGTAGTTGGACAGAACATAATGTGGACAGTAAAGAAACAGTAAAGTCCTGCTTGAATATTAGTGATTCAACAATATCCCAATACTATAATAGTATAGCGAATCTAACAAATTGGTAATGTTAGCGTATATACTCATTCATACATCTGAGGACTGCCAATCGAAGAATGTAGGAGTTTAGCTTAGTACAATGTTTCTCAACCTTAGCAACTTTACAACATGTGGATGTCATCTCCCAGGCTGGAAATTCTGGGTTTTGAAATTCACATGTCTCAAAGTTGCTAAGGTTGAAAAACAGTGGTTTAGAATGCTGTCATACAACAGGAAGAAGGGGGACTCCCAAATGATAAAATAACAAAACTAAAAAATTAGCCAAGAATATTTAATCATAAATAAATGGTTTGTTTCAAATTAACGAAGACTGTTCATATAGATGGCATTCCAGCAGGAACAGCGAATGTTTAGTGAGGACAATGAAGCTGTGGAACAGCCTGCTTTCAGAAATTGTGGGCACATCATTATTGGAGGTTTTTCAGAACAGACTAGACAGACACTTATCTGAAATAATATAAGTCCGTGATGGGGAACCTATACCACATTGCCAGAAGTGGAATGCAGAGCCATCTCTCCAGGCGTGCCAGCCGTCGCCCATTGCTCTTCTGGGCTCCGGCACAAGCATGCAGGAGCCCCATAAAATGGAAGAGAAGCTCCCTGGTGCACATGCAAGTGCCAGCCAGGTGGCCTTTGCACATGCATGCACATTAGGAACAAGAAGACCAGGTGGCTGGTACGCAAGCGTGTACTGGGAAGCTAAGCTTCTGGTTTCTGGTGCTCCCGCATGTGCCCATCAGGAGCTGCTGTTCTGGTTTCCGGCACGCAAGGTCACGCTCCTGTTTCAGCACTCGAAAAGGTTGAAAGGTGTCAAAAAGGTTAGTCTTCCCTGGTGTAGGTTTTCCTTCTGTTCTATTCTGTTCTAAGTTGAACCAATGAAGGAATTTGAGTGGATGGAATGACACCAGGGATATTTAGGAAAGCTAAAGAGAGAAAGAGGCTGTTTGAAAAAGAACTGAAAAAACCCAGAATGTATAATAACTGAAACTTGAATGATAGATAAATCTATAGGGACAGAAGTAAATCTATACAATGATGAAAAGAGGATTTTATCCAGAAAAAGGGGAGGAATGCTGAACCTTGGAAATATATGAAGCATGTGGCGGGGGGGATCTAAGTGGCTCTATTTTGATTAGGTTAACTTGAGGTAGAGAGGAATTTGGAAGGGCTTTCAAGATTGTTTTACAGTACCCTAGCTGCATAAAAGTACACTGCATCAAAGCAGTGGCCCCTGTTTTCTGAATTTGTCTAGCCCAAAAGACTGACATTCTCCAAATTAGCACGAAAAAGGAAAGAAATGCAAGACAGAGAAACTGGATACAGTGAAGTCATAGTAGAAAATGAAAAAAGTAGAATAATCCTCCCATACCTGCTATGCTTAAGCATTCTTTTTGTGTGTGGGGGTGGTGGTCACTGAACAGAAATACAAAGGTTATAAAACTGTTCAAGGTAATCCACCTCCCCACAAATGAAGAATGGCTCCTTCTCATGTACAGAGCTGGATCACTACACCCCCTGCCCCTGGCTGAGATAAAAATGCCTTGGTATTCTTAAAAGACACATTTAGAAACATTCTTGGAGATACTAGATAAACAACAGGACAAGTTGGAAGTTCCCAAGAAGCTTGTGAAATCCACAGAACTGAAGGAGTATTTGCTACAAAAAAGAACTGGTTCTGTAGAAATAGGGATTCCAGCCAAGGATTTGTGTTAGGTTGTGGATTATTCTTTTCGTGGCTGATCTCTACTTCATGTTCTTTCTTTTTTTATAAATAATAGAATTTTGTGTTCAATATCTTTATATCAGTCCTCATGAATATCCCAGGCTTTGTAATATCTTTGTGATCAAAATATCTCAACCTGCAATTATCTAAACCAGGTGTCAGCAACCTTTGGCTCCGGAACCGCATGCGGCTCTTTGGACCCTCTATTATGGCTCCCTGTCCCATCACTGGCTGGCCCCACCCCTCCCTTACCTGGCCTGAGAAGGTAAAAGTGACAGTGGGGAATGAAGAAGCAGATGAGGCTGATTCTCTGGCACCTCACTGGAACTTCTTCCAGCCCTTCTTGGTGCTGGGCGTGCCTTGATCATTTGGGGAGGAACGCAACCTGTTCTCCACCCCAAGACACTGAGCTGGCATGGCCACTATTAATGCCGGCCTTGCTAACATGAGGACTGGTGGAGTGGGAATGGCATCCGGGAGGAGGAAACAATGGAAAGGGGGAGTGTGTGTGTGTGTGTTGGAAAGCCACAGCTGGGCCAAGCCAACAAGATTTCCTTGGGGCTCTTTGCTACTCCTTTTATTTCTTCTTTTTGGAAAGCCAGGATGGCTGAGGAACATGTGCCAGCTGTAGCAGAGGCTACCCTTTGGGCGACCCTCCTCCTTCCCCTCCTTCTCCTCTCACGATTCCCTGGACCCTTGGCCAACTGTGGCAGGGCTGGGAGGGTGCACAGGTGCACATGCTCCAGGAGAGAGGCTGGGCTCGGCCAAAGCGTAGCAAAGGCGTGCGTGGGGTGGCTGGCTGATTAATTAAGGAGAGTCTTCCCATGCATGCGCACTCTCCCGGCCCTGCCACCAGCCAGGGGGCCAGGAGGTCATGAGAGGAGGAGGAAGGTCTCCTGAAGGGAAGCCTCTACCGTGGCTGCAACCGGTTTAACAACCGGTTCTGTGAGCGTGTGCTTCGCTTTAGAATTGAACAAAAACCAAAAGGTCAAAATAAGGAAAGAATGGCAAATTGTCCATTGGAAAAATTATGGGGGAAAGAGGCTCAGGATTTAATTCTTGGGAAATGCATACAGACATATACACACAGAGAGAATTTTACCTAAATTGTATAGTTGTGGGAATCTTGCTTGTTATATACTCCAGAAGATTTAGTCCCATGTGTACTTAACCCTCTGTAACCAAACATTTATCTGATATACTTTTCCCATCAACATAACAAAAAAGATCAATCTCTAATCAGATACGAATATGTCTGAAAAACTCACTTGATTTAGAGTACTAAGAACTCTAATAAGAAAGGCATTATTCATGCATTTCTGAATTGGTATGGACTTAACCAACATAATTGTTTCCATATTGGTATAAACTTGTGAATCCACTTCCATTAATTTATTAGATTCTTTAACCATTTTCCATCAAATGAAGGCAGAAAATACAACTCCTTTTCCTATCCTCATCAAGAAATGTTTATCCATGTAGCAAAATCAATGAAAATCAACTTGATTAATATCCTCTCTTGAATGGCTTTAGCTCTGGTACGGTTGATTTACGCCATGAATATGCACTGGAATTTTTTTATCAATGAGTTATTTCCTTTGTGGAAGACTTTCTCTTGAAATATGGTATTAGTTTTCTATAAAATATACAGCTGGCAATTTTGTTCACAAGTTATTCTGCTATGCCATTTCTTGTGATTCAGACTTTGTCAGCAGGAAAAAGAATCTAGCTGGGATATGGCTGGAAGCATTTCTTTTTAGCTGCAGCAATAATGAGCATTTCAACATTATGCTTTTTGATAGCATCTTATTCTGTTCCTTTTGTGAACTTAACAAAAGTCTGATGGAAGACAAGCCCTTTGTTTGAAGATAATACATAGAATCTCTCCAAATTTTACTGATTATTATATTAGATATATCACAGACAAAAACCTGGAGAGTCTGAAGGCGTTAAAAAGTTCAATTTGTCAGCTCCAAGTTCAACAATGTTCTAAGAATTCATCTGTGCACATGATAAATTAGAACAAAAAAAAGTGTCATGACTCCAATGAAGAATGGACTGGAGCCAAGACAGCCAAGATGCCATATGACCATAGTCTTTTACTTACCTTACATTGATTGTGTTACCATGTTGGCGTTATGATGAACATTCCTCAAATGACTGACACCGACTTCCTGACAAGGATGGTGCAATAATGATGGTTCAGGGCTGGACGTAAAGAGGGTGGTGGTGTAATAATGGTGCAGGGCAAATGGGGGATGGAGTGAATTATCACTGGGGTGCATGGAATCATCGAGCAGGGGAAAGGTGCAGTTACCATGTTTCTTTAAATTAAGGATGTCGGATGTTAGGCAGCGAAGGCGGACGGAAGGTGGTTATAGTAATTATGTTATTATCCAAGGTATAACATGTATAAATACAGCTCTGGGTTGCAACGAAAACCAGAGCTGACTTTAAACATAATTTGATTGCTTGTTACCTGTTGTTGTGGTGTGGGAGATGAATAAAAACTTCACTGAAGCTACACGAGTGAGTTGGTATCTTATCATTCACCCCCTCAATAGTGTCAAAAACAGTTCAGTATCAGACTTACCTCAAATCCAAGAATATCAGTCAATAGAAGGAATGGCAATACTCTCCAACAGAAGGAAAAAGAGACTCACTGAAACACACTCTCTTCTGAGACTAAGACTAACCCAGGTTTCTGGCTCCATCTTATGGCCGTTTGAGAAACCACAACCAATTACAGTTTTATTATTCCCTTAAAGAGACAGTATTAAAATGTCTATCCTGGTTTATATATTTCCAACCCAAATAGCTGTTAGGTGACTTATATTCCTAACAAGGTTCTTTCTCCAGATCTATGGATAATGTGGTAGAAAGGTATCGGTGATATTTTGTTCTTGTTTCTTCCAGATATTTCCTTTTGTATTTGGATTGCATTGTTTTAAATTGTTATATTGTACACTCCATTGAGTTGCAATTGAGTCAGGTAAGATAGGCACTTAATAAGGAAGATGTAACAATTTTTAATTATATTGATTGTTCTCTTTATTTCCCAACAAAGAGTTCAGGTCACTTTTACCATCAAAACAAGAATACTAAAATTAGTTCTCACATTATGTTATTTATTAATTAATTACATTAAAGGAGCCAGTATGGCTACAAGCAAAGTATCAGATTGTACAAGATAGCTCAGTCATCATATCTCCTGAGAAATTTCAAACGACCCAGGAGTTTAATAAGAAGTGTCCATGTGTTTATCCAATTAAGTGATTGATAGAAGAGAACCCCTGAGTAGCTCAGGGTTGATCTAGAGTGTCCCTGGTGAGAGCACCAGGTAGCCCCTCTCCTTCCATTAACTAAATTCATTGGTGGACCATTTTAGAATTCCTGCATTAAAATTCTTGAATGTTGCTAATTTAATATCTCAGTGCAAACTCAGAGGAAAGCCAGATAAATTATGGGCTGCCTTATGGATGGAAAATCCAAATAAAGAATAGTAAGAAGGGAGAAATGGCAGACTTAATGGACTGATCTATGACTTCATTTTTATTGGAGGAGGTAAAAAGCAGTAAGAAACATGCTTACAAAGTTAAATCCGTTTACTTTTATTTCTTTTCAGATTAATCAATAATTTCTTTAGGTTTATACTGGCATCATGATGTATGGATAAATAGGCTAATCCATTCTGCCTTGGGTATCTTTATAAAGATGTTAAAATGACTAAGAAATATATTGCAAATAAAGGAGGTTATCATAAGATGAATGTTAAAACCCAGAAAGAATGGATAACTCATGGGGGAGTGAAAGACTGAAGACAGCATAGTAAATGTTTAGTGGCAAGCTGATTTCCTGTGTTGGAAGAAAATCCCTTTGAAATATTGGTTGGCTTTCACTCTTATAAATGTGAAGGGAGTGAGTTGAATATTACAAAAAGAAAAAGGAGACTTTATAAGAAGTTAAGGGGGAGAGATGTCCTGATGTAGACACTCATGAGTACAGAAATGGGCATATCCACTTGCCAGCTGTTTGGTTTGGAAATAGTTCATTTTAACTCAGTTCTGCACCAATTCATTAATTATCATTGATAACAGTGTTCTCTTTCTCAATGAGGATCATTCATATTATTCAGTTATTAATGCTAAGAAGTTATTAATGCTAAGCTCTACTAACATAATTTTCAGCTTCCTATAAGAGCATGCAATTGTCAAGCGTACAATTTGATAATATAAATAAGTATAAACATGATTATTAATACATGAAATAGATACAAATAAAAGGTAACATTAAGACAGGGATGGTAGGCACATTGGTGTACTTATGCACGCCCCTTACAGACCTCTTAGGAATGGGCTGAGATGAACAATAGACAGTCTGAGGTTAAAGTGTTTGGGGTTAGTGAAAGAAACCACAGAGTCAGGTAGAGTATTCCAGGAATTGACCATTCTGTTGCTGAAGTCATATTTCCTGCAATCAAGTTTTGTGCAGTTTACTCTGAGTTTGTATCTGTTGTGTGCTCGTGTATTGTTGAGGTTGGAGTTGAAGTAGTCATTGACAGGTAGGACATTGTAATAGATAATTTTATGTACTATGCTTAGGTCAGACAGAAGGCGGCATAGTTCTAAGTTATAAAGAGAGAGGGAGATTTAGTATGATCAACACAAATGCCAGGAAATCTTCCTAGCTGCACATCATAGGTAAGTTTGATGCCTTGTGTACTTTTACAAGATAGTGAACCTTTGGTTCCATAGATATTGCTAAACTACAGTTCCCAACATCTGTCACTATTGGTCATGGAACTTCTGGGAGCTGTAATTCAACAGTGTCTGAAAAGGCAGATTTCCTACTTATAAATGTTAACAATTCTATTAACCATTATATGATATTCAGGACAACCTGTGCATGGTATATAATATATAATGATATATGCCTAGTGATAGCACTGGTGTTGAAAAAAAGGAAGAGCTAGCACATATATCAGATGAAACATTTGTTAAGGCTATCGTATTTGGGCTACAAAAATCCAGACAGCCTTTAAAGATAGGAAGTGGAACAGAAGCTCTAATTCCTTTGCTTCTGTCTAATAGATGTTCCAGATTTTTCTAGAAGTGATACGCTTAGCACTGACATCAGTACCCAAAAATATGATTATGTGTTTTTCCAAATCAAAAGTGTTGAAGTTAAATGTGTTAGGGTTATGATCTGGGAAATTTTACAAGACTATTTTTCCCCTCTTTCTTTATAAAATTGTCCTTCCTCATAGGGGCAAATAAAGCAACTATTGCACACTTAACAATTGTAATACCATCTTAGAAGTCAAGAATCCTAGACTGATATTTCTATTTTGTAATAAAAGCATGATGTTATACAGTATATTGATATTCTTATTTAAGCAAAATTAGTATATATTTTTAAAACGTGAAAACTGTTTGAGAAAATATAAGAGTAAACAAAGGACAAACTAGCAAGTTTTGACAGAATTTATGAAAATCAATGCAGTCTTATAGGGACGGAGCCAAATTACAACAATGATTATTACAATAATTGATATGCAATTAATTTTCAATTTATGAAGTTCAGGAAGGCAAAAACATTTTTTCAGTATATATGTACAGACAGTATAGGGGAAGGAGTGGAAGAGCCAAGGGGAGAAGTAAAAGAGGAATTAGAATCATTATGTAGCTACAAATAAACTAAATTCAATCTCCCTTGATTGCCATTGATCTTATCTAACTCTAACCAAGTCCTGATTGTTAGTTGAGAACTTACCTTGCATTGACTTTTAACAATAAATCAGTTTAATTGAACCTTCACATGTGAACCTGTTTTTTCTTGCTTGAGAAGCAGTCCTTGTCTTATAACCACAACTAAGACCAGAATTTTCATTGCTATGTTTTTAGATGAATTGTGCCCAATTTATAAGCTTTTTTGCCACGATTGTTAAGTGAATCACTGTAATTATTAAATGAATCAGATGGTTAAGTTAATTCATCTTCCAACACTGACGTTGATTGTTGGAAGCCAGTTGGGAAGGTCATAATTGCCAATCATGTGATCGTAGGATACTGCAATCATCATAAATACATGCTACATGTTGGATGCCAAGTGTCTGCGTTTAGATTTTGTGACTGTAGGGATGCTGCAACTGTTATGTGAGGAATGCTTGAAAGTAACTTTTTTTTTTCAGTGCTGCTACAACTTTGAACAGTTGCAAAATAATGATTGTAAGTTGAGGACTACCTGTATTCCATGGTTGAATTGAGCTTAAAATACCATAAATCAGGGGTGTCAAACTGGATTTCTTTGAGGGCCAGATCAGCATTATAGTTTGGGTCTGCAGGTTGGGGAGTGTCGGGGGAGGAGATGGGATGGACGCCTCCTGCAGCACCCTACCAGCCAAAATGGGGCACAGGGAGGATGTGTGTGCCCCCCACACCTCATTTTTGGCCTCCATGGCCTCCTGCAGCACTCTCCTGGATGACAACAGGCCACGTGGAGGCCCTGTGAGGACCCCTCGTGGCCCATTTTTGGCCTCCCTGGCCTCCAGCAGCACCTTGTCAGCCAAAAACAGGCTGCCCATCTACCCTGCGGGGCCTCCACGTGGTCCATTTTTTGCCTGCAGAGTGCTGCTGTAGGCTGAGGAGGCCGAAAATGGGCTTTCGGGGTACTTATGGCCTCCTCATGGCCTGTGTTGGTTGGCAGAAGCACCAAAGGCCAGTCCATTGATATTTCCAGGCCAGCCCCAAGGCCCAAATTTAAGCACTACCTTGAGTTTAACACCTCTGCCATAAATTATGTCACATTTTTAATCTACACCTGTGGATAGGAAAAGTGTCCTGTTCAAGGTACTAATTGTTCCTTTCTCAATATTTCTGTTTTGTTGGTCAGTAGGCAAGCATTAATATAGCAATATTTTACATATATTCTGAATAGTATTTTCAGTCTTTTATTTCGAAAAACTATCTTTTCAGAATACAGTTATACTATGCAAAATGGTTAGGTTGACAGGAAGAAAGAACTGCTTTGGTTCAGCAATCCTTTGATAAATTCCTTTTGTAAATATTTGCAAGGGAAACAAAACTTGAGGAAAAAAAGTTCTGGTAGTTGAAAAGAGCTTTTTGAATGTAGCAAATTGGATCTATTTGTTAGCTTACACGAAGTAGAGTTCTTGGTTTGTGTTCACTTATGATTCCTTTTCAAAAGATTTGCTTACTCATTCCGCTTGCTCAGATAGCAGAGAGATTGACAGGACAACGGAGTTCTGAGGGCCAGTCAGTTTGGGATTAATCAAAATGCTAATTGGCTAATATCTGCCTAAAGTTCAAACAAAACATAAAAAGATGAACGTAGAGATGGTTGTGATATTATAGATAGATTGTCCCCAAATATTTTAAACTGCTGCAAATAGAGCCAAGGACAGCTAACAGATATTATGTATCTGATACCACATTATGTATCTGATATTAGCACAATTGAGAAAGTCCAGAAATATTTCACAAGAAGAGTTCTCCATTCCTGTACTCGTTGCAGAATACTTTATGCCACCAGACTTGAAATTCTAGAATGAGAAAACCTTGAATTACACCGTCTTCAGTCTGATCTAAGTATGGCGTATAAAATCATACATTGCAATGTCCTACCTGTCAATGAATACTTCAGCTTCAACCATAACAACACAAGAGCACACAATAGATACAAACTCAAGGTTAACGGCACCAAACTTGATTGCAGGAAATACAACTTCAGCACCAGAGTAGTCAATGTCTGGAATACTCTACCTGACTCTGTGCTTTCTTCCCCAAAACCCAAAAACTTTAACCTTAGACTGTCTACTATTGACCTCACCCCTTTCCTAAGAGGTCTGTAGGGGTCATGCATAAGCACACCAATGTGCCTACCGTCCCTGTCCTATTGTTTATTTTATTTTTCTTATTTGTACCCATTTCATGTTTTCATAACTATGTATATACTTATACTTATTATCTTGTAAACAATTGACAAATCAAATAAATAAATAAATAAAATATTTGTACAGAAGCAAGTCTCATAAGTTTCTGAATACATTTTAATTATGATTACATCCCCTTATTTACTGAATGATGTAAATACTTTAAATTATAGTATCCTTCATTTTTAAGTTTCTATTTTTTTCCCCACCACTTCTTTTTTTTTTGTTCCTAAGAAAATTTGTTAAAGAAAAAAACGTGAAACTGCTATTGACTTCATTTGCCAGTGCTAGAAGCTTCCTTCTGGAAACTTCTTAAAATTTAATAGTAGCCTTGTGCAAGTAACAGGGTGGAGACATATAAAACTGAGGAGAAAAGCAAGAAGCAATTATTCAAAAATAGGTTGATGACACAAAGATTTTATATAGAAACAATAAAAATGAACCACTTTTCATTTCTGAAATCAGCTGAGAATGTTGACAAAAGAATACATATATAAAGTATATATATATATATATATATATAAGTACTTATGTAAATGAGCAAAGTCAAACAGCAGAAGCGTAAAATATAAGCCAAGTATACTTTTTTTAAAAAGGTTAAGACCAAGTAAATACATACACAACTCCTATATCCAAACAAATATATATTCATTAATCAGAGATAAGGACCAAAGTAGAAAACAGTAATAAAAGATGAATATGCTTTATTATTTTTTTTAGTGATATTGCTGCATTCTTGTACACATGTGTATTGCTTTTACTTTTAACTTTATTTCAAAAATAAGAACATTCAGTGAGAGAGAAAAACAAGCAAGAAAGCAAGCAAGTTACAATCCTTCAGAGTGTTGAATATCTCCTGAATTTTAATTTAGGCAGTTTGTTAAATATATAGACCAAACCTTGGGGGGAAAAAATCAATGGTAAGATTGCTATCTACAATACCTGCCAGCTCAGTGGAGGTTTACTGAATATGAAATGTGAAAAAATACTTTTTGTTTTTACTTGGTATTTGTGTGTGTGTGTGTGTGTGTAGGTGTGTAGGTGTGTATCATATAGGCATGGTCTGCTATGCAAAGGGCTGACAACACTGTGAACTTACTCCACGATCAGCATTATGGTAAAAGAAGGTGACTGCAGATCAAACCAATTAAAATAAGAAAGTTGAGCTAGCTCAATTCAGTAATTGTTACCTTATAACTTCCAATTTCACCCAACTGAAAGTCCCAAACAGTGAAATATCCCATTGAACCTGATGGAGAAAGTGGGCTGATTTAAAATAAATGAATGCATCAAAAGACAAGTGAAGATCCAGTCAAGGGCCCTGTTGGCTCAGTGGTTGGAATACAGTATTGCAGGCTGACTGCCTACAGGCTGGAGTTTGATCCTGACCAGCACAAGACTCAGCCTTCCATCTTTTGTGGTCAGTAGAATGAGGACCCCAATTGTTGTCGGCAACATGCCAACATTATAAACTGCTCAGAGATTGCTGTAGTGTAAAACAGGGGTCCCCAACCACTGGGCCCCGGACTGGTACCGGTCCATGGATCATTTTGTACTGGGCTGCAAAGAATGAATAATCATGATTAAAATATATATAAAAATATGTTTTTGCTTCCGGGTGTCTTATTTTGAAAGACAACCACTTCCACCCTTGCCTAACTTCCGCACTTGACTCTTTGGCACGTATTTATCCTGCATCAGCAATGCAAGCTAGCCTACGCAAAATGAGCCAGAAACCGAGTTCACTGGAGAGTTTTTTTGGAAAGGGTAAACAAGACAACGATGAGACAGCAGAAGGGTCACAGACTGCCTGCAAAAAGAAAGCTGCATTTAAAAGAAAATACCAAGATTCCTACCTGAGTTAAGGGTTCATCACAACATGTGATTCACAACTGCGCCACAAACTGCACCGCAGTTGATTAAGGTTTTTGTTATTGGAAACTTCACGCCCCTACCGGGTCCTTGAAAAAATGTTTCTGTGTGAAACTGGTCCCTGGTACAAAAAAGGTTGGGGACCACTAGTAAAACACTATGGAGTGGTATATAAGTCTTCGGGCTATATTGTTAACGCTATTGGTATCACAGTCCAATTCTTGTTAGCCAGATAACAGAACAAACATATCAACAAGGAAGCACAACTATCTCACATACCATCACTTCCTCAATTTTAATATTTCCAAAGTTCTATTTTACTTCCCTTTTCAGATACTATAACACAGGGGTGTCAAACTCAAGGCCCTGCAAGGCCCCTATGTATCTCATTGTCAGCCTGCCTGGCCTCCAGCAGCATTCTGCCAGCCAAAACCGGTGTTCTGACCAAGGCTTCCAAGACCGTAATTACGCATACGCTTATTTTAAAAACCAGTCTTGTTTTATTGCTACCCTGGGAATTATTTTTTATTCCCAGCTGGTAATGAACCTTAAACAGTCCCTCGAGATAAGCCCCCACCTTGCTTTCATGTGAAGTGCTGCCAATAAAAGAAGTGTCAAATGAACTAGAAAGAAAACCAACCAAAGTACAAAGATCTTCAAGAATGAGTCTGAACTGAATGAACAGCGTTGCTTCCTGCAAAGATTTTGTCATCTTTGCCTGTCCTTTATACCTTATGGAAGGGGCAATCTCCTCCTAGCCTTACTCCCGAATTGCCCTTTTGTTTCAGCTGCTCTTGCCTTCTAGCAGCTCTGGGCATACACGCACTGGGAACAGGCTCCCCTGGGTCCTCTGCCTCGCTGTTGCCAAACTCCGGAGGCTTCAGAGGCAGTGTTCCACTTCCAGATGGTCCTGGCCCCATCTCTGCATTGGACACAGGACCCTCGTCCGAGTCCTCTCCAGTCTCCCGGACTGGTCCCCGTTCTTCCCCACTGTCTGATCCACTGCTGGGTGCTGCAGGAGGCATCCATCCCGTTTCCCCTCCCCTCCCCAGCCAACGGCCCATGGAGGAGAACTACAATGCTGATCCGGCCTTTGAAGAAATCCAGCTTGACACCCCTGCTAAAACATCTACATGTGAAAAGAAGGCATTTCTACCCTTCTGTGTTGCCAGTGGACGTGAATCAAGAGACAGAAACAGAAATTAGCAAGCAGCAAGACTAAGTAGGAAAGAAAAAAGAAAAATGAGAGAATGTTAATCAAATTCAGTCAATATAAATATCTTGGATGTCTGCTAGTGGAGTGTAATAAAAATAATACAGGAATAAAAGCTCATTTGCAAGTAGTGATCAATCCTGTTTTGCCCTGCAGACATTTTTTTTTTTTTTTGGTCATTAATGTTGTTAACAAGGAGAGTAAAACTGCAATCTATTTACTAGAACGTTGCCAGCACGGTTGGCAACTAAATATTGAATAAGAATGACAACAACATAGATCCACCAAAAATGTCAGTCTACAATATTCATACTTGATGAAGAGTAATTCAGTTGCTCCCACCCACTATCCCCTTTGCTAT
Source organism: Pseudonaja textilis (assembly GCF_049901715.1). NCBI lineage: Eukaryota > Metazoa > Chordata > Lepidosauria > Squamata > Elapidae > Pseudonaja > Pseudonaja textilis. Next base: position 8,660,380 of record NC_141994.1, on the reverse strand, counting down.
AAATTGTTAGAGTGATATTAACCACTCCCTGACACTAAACTGTATTGTATTTCAGTTCTTCCTCCCAACATAAGCATTCTAAATTGCTTTGTAATCATAGTTGGATGCAGCAGAAATCTCAGGATGGTCAAAGCAGGCAATAAAGCGATCACAGTATTGTAATCAAAGCCCTACTATTTTTGTATAACGGAATGTTGTCTCTGAAATTCTATCCCCTGCTCAGTACAAGATTCTCTAGACAATAACCACATAGGCTTCTGTGTGTAATGGCTGAGTATATGAATGTAAAAAAGAAGGACACGCACTGGAGTCTAAAGCTAGAGCATATTTTCTTCTTTAGTAACCAAAAACAGGGACAGAGTTTCTTGTATCTGCAAATGATCTATATGTAATCATGTAGAACCACTTTGATCTAGTGGTTTAAAGTTAGAACCCAGGAGACTGTGAATCTCACCTTAAGCATGAAGGATAGCTGGGTGACTTTGGGCCAGTGATTTTCTCTCAGCCCAATTGACCTCACAGGGTGGTTGTTGCAGGGAAAATAGGAGTACTGTGTGGGTTGCATGAGTTATTTATAAAAATCATAAAGACAGGATAAGAACAGAAAAGAAAAAAGAAAAGAAAATCTACTTGTAACTACGCAGGGTATGCAAACTCAAGTGTCATAGCCTATTGGGCCTTCCAACAATTCAGTTTTAAAAGTGAAATGATTTTAATTTGAATTAATAAGGAATTTAAGGACCTTAAATAAGAAATTATATCAGTTTTATTTATTTATTTAATGTCACATTCTAGACAACATTTTTTGAAGATTTATTGAAAATGGCTGAATTAGTTAGGGTATTTAAGCTCAAAAATTTAAAAAAAATATTGTGATTACCTTTATCAAAAGTTAAGATAAGGGCATTTCTCAGATCTTTAAAAAAAATCACTATTTCATTCTCTCTGTCTCTCTTCTAGTGGTTAGAATATAAATTAGAGCCTATAGATGGGAAATACTTTGAAAACATTTACCTTTTATGTTACAAGAACTCTTCAGGGTGCTTAAAGTACAAATAATCAGCATATATTTGTAGAACAATCTGAAAGAAACTTTTTGTTGCTTGTAAAGAAAATGAACTAATAAGCAGAGAAAAGCACAAGGATTATAGCTTACAAAGAATGTCTATTTAAGTAAATCATATATTTGTGATAAAACCTGCAGTCAACAAAAGCTGGAAATCTCTAACTAAAAGCAGTTTACGTTTTCCATAAATGATGGGAATATATTTTAAAAAGCATTGTCAGCTCTTTTGTGTCAATAATTGGCTTTTTAAAATTATTTCTTCTTTGTTCTCATTTTTTATGCTGAGCCATTTCAGGGCTTTGCAGCCAAATGTGAATATAAACTACTTAAAAGTTTATTCAGGTAGCTGTTTGGCAAATTAATAGCATTATCATTAATTTATAGGAGCAATTTCTGATTATGATTAATGAGATTCTAGATATTCGCTATCTAGCAACCAATTATGCAAATTTCATCCCTAATCCTTTTATGCCTGTTCTGTTGTTTTGCATACCTATTTTTATTTTAATATTGAATTGAAACAGGGGGATTTAATTCTAGACAATGAGATATATCCAGCTCCTTGTAAAAGGACTTCAGATTGCAGAGAGACTAACCATTTTCTGTTTTCTGATTGACTTTTATATATTCCTAAACCTATCCCAGACAGAAAAAATGGCATATAAAATTTGATCACCTAATTATTAGTTACCTAATTAGATCACCTAATAGTTAGTTCTCTTTTTACTGCTGCATTCAGGTACTTCATTCAGAAGGATTGCTTTATTGAAAGAAAGAAATTGCTTTATTATTTATGAATAGTAGGAATTCATAGCTGGGGGTGTATTCTTGTATTCTCATCCCAACTTCATTCTTCAGCGTCAACTTGCAATTTTTTTAAAAAAAATATTTTTAAAAACAAACATATACATACAAAACATAAAAACATAAAACCATCTTCCATTTTATATACATACAGTGTGTCAGTTGGGTACATATCTTTTGTGCTATCCTTTTGTAGTCATTTACTCACAATTTATATCAGTCTTCACATTGTCAAACTAACAAATGCTTATATATTTATCAGTTATGAATCATCAACTTGCAATTTTCCACATTTTCTGGAGAAATAACGTTCAAAGAATAAGGATCTGTTAAAATTGGATTACTGCAATACACTGTACAAGGGGCGGCCCTTGAAAAGCATTTCAGAAGCTTCAGTGCAAAACATAGCAGTGCAGGCAGTTATGAGTCACTTGGTACAGATGTGACCCTTTCCAGGGGTGTCATCCAGTGGTGAGATTCAAAATCTTTTACTACTGGTTCTGTGGGGGTGGCTTGGTAGGCATGGTGTGGCTTGGTGGGTGTGATGTGGCTTGGTGGGTGTGACTTGGTGGGATGGCAGGGGAAGGATACTGCAAAATCTCCATTCCTACCCCACTCCTGGGGGAAGGTTACTGCAAAATCCCATTCCCTCCCCACCCCACTAACCTGCTTTCCAGTTCCATTCTCCTGTGCAGGGCAACAAAAGAAGACCAGGTTAACAGATGGGACTTGGGAAGCAGAGAATAGATGGGGGTGAGGCCAGTCAGAGGTGATATTTGCCAGTTCTCCGAACTACTCAAAATTTCTACTATCAGTTCTCCAGAACTGGTCAGAACCTGCTAAATACCACCTCTGGTGTCATCCCATTCTGCTAGATTCACACCATCCGGTGGAACCCAGGAAGAGGAAGACTTTTTCTACCATGGAAAATCATCCTGTTCTCCTCCCCCTCACCCCCCCAAAATATGTGTTGCCCCAAAGCACTCCACAAAGCATTGACATGTCAACTTAATCATCAAGCCTGGGGCTATCAAGATGTTAGTTTAGGTGATCCTGTTTATTGGCCTTTGTTGTATTAATTGAGTGCACACAGCTGCTATGTGACTTCATGTTATTTCTGTGGTTTTTTAGTGTGTTTTGATTCTGGTGTTAATTGTTAGCCACCCAGAGTTATCCATACAAGATAAGCTCATTTTTAAAAATTATTATATTGCCCATGAGGTGTTTTATTATTCTCAGCTGCTATTTTACGCTGTGTCCTATTATTTATATTTCTAATTATCGTTTTTTGTTTTTATTCTGTTTTAATTGTATATGTATATGACATCGGCAGCCATATACATTTGTGAAATAAATAAACAACCCCAAAATAACATCTTAAACCCATGTCAGTCATTGCAGTTGATATCTCTCCTTGGCCTTTGTCCAGAAAGTCAAAGTTAAATTGTTTTTTTAAATTAAAATTAAGGTGCATAATGTGTCTCTGTATATTACTGAATGGGTAAACATTTTATCAATGTAAGATGTAAAAGACTGGACTGTCAAATTTTGTGTAATCCATCCCTTTTTAAGTAAGAGAGGCAGTTAGGTCTGCCAGCATACATGGATATTGAAAGATGAATGGTGCAAATTGATGCTCATTTACAATTGCACCAGAAGAAGAGATCAAGAAGAAGAAAAAAGGAGGAGAAGGAAAGGCATATTGAAAAAAATACAAGACTCAAAGTCTTCATTTTATAGGTGCCAACAAACAAAATCCTTGGTTGGGCTTTAGTCCAGAGAAGCAGACAGACAAAATTTCTCCCTAGAGGTCTATGGAAAGACTTAAGCAGCAGGAGCCAAGCCAAGAAAAGTTTTTCTTGGCCTGAAGTCAGCTGGCCTTTCCAGAAATGGCTCCTTCCTCCATCCCTTCTTAATCCATTATGAGTGGCAATAAAAGAGTAATAAAACACCTCTAGCATCATCTGATCAGACCTAATCTTGCAATTAAATTTTATTAATCAGCAAAATTAGGTTGTCTGCTTCTTCATTTCTGTCAGTTTTCTGCTTGTTTGCCATGCAAAGCATAACTTCCATTTCCTCCAAGGGCCCATTAACCCCTGTCATTTCCAGAGGCATAAACAATTTCGCTTAGGACAAGTGGACGTATTTCTCTAGGAGTCAATGGCAGCTGGCTCAGAATCTTAGTGCCCTACCATTAATCTTATGTTACTTTTTGTTCCAATAAACCCTATTTATATATCATTAGCATATTTCCAACACAAATGCTTTTGGCAAGGAAGAGAACAGATTGTGAAAGCCAGCTGAGAAGCTGACACTTCTCCTGCCTTTAGAATTCGCATGAGTTCTAATTAGAAGACCTGTTTGTTTGCAACAGCAGGAAATTTCCTTTTTTCTGCCCTTCGCTTCCTTTCTACATCTGCTGTGGGCAAGAATGGACACAAATCCTAGAATTACAGTTTGAAGATACTAACATGGCAGAAAGGATTTGATACATTTTTTTTTTTTTTGGAATACTTTCTGATTTTGACATGCTCCTGTTACTAAGATAGTCCCAAGGTAGTTCAGTCTTTGGTCTCCATCCAGAATCTCAACACAGCACATAATCTATCTTTTCTCCTTTCTTTTCAGTCTGTTCTGGTGTAATGGAAACAAAACTAAACAATTGAGGTGGAATGGAGGAGAACCTGAAAGGCTGACTGGAATCTTAAACATGAACACTGATGTTATTATCAGAAAATGCAGTACGGCGGGATAACAAACATCAGCCCACCAGGCATGACCACACTAGCCTCTTTGACTTGTGCCACTCAGATGAAGTGAAGATCCCTTCCCCTAATAACACTGAAGTTTTGCAGGAATTGGGGCAAGTAATGAGATCTCACCCTATTGCATGGCATTCAGGTCTTGAACCTGGGCTGTCGGCTTTCCAGCTGACAAGCCCAGCATGTTAACCGCTGAGCCATCGTGCCTCCCCAAAGTTCTCTCTACCTATCCTTGAACCAACAGAACAATAAACCTGCATGAATTGTTATGTCTTTTTCAATCCCAACTGAGTTACCACTTGCTTAGCCATGCCATGATTTCATTTGTGCAAAGCATTCTAAGTAAACCACTTGGTGGATTATTCCACTTGCTGCTGACATCTCGTGACAAGGGCGATATGAGGGCTGGTGGGGAGCCCAGCAACAACAATGGCTCAGCCCTGGTTTGCCCTGGCCGCCAGCCATGGGAGGAAGGTAAGGTTATGACCACGGGACAACGAAAGAGACAGTTGTGGGGGAGGAATCAGGGAGATTAAGGTCCACGGCCTCTGAAAGTGAGGCCTCTGACTGGTGATGGGAGAGTGGGCAGCATGCAGGATTAGGCCAGGCCTTTGACAGATTAGGCCAAGCCTGCCTGGGCAGAAAGTAGGTAGATAGGTAAAAATTCAATTTTTTTTCCTACAAGTTCTGTGGGCGTGGCTTGGTAGAGATCATGTGACTGAGTGGTGTTGAGGTATTCCCCGTTAGGGGAATGAGTGCACTCAGGGAAAACGTAGTGAGAGTGGTGAGGAATAAGACACAACCAGCATACAGATACACTGAATAGTAAAATGTAGGTTTTACTTCCTGTAAACGGGTAAACAAAGTTCAGTAACGGAGTTTGTTAACAGTTTGCAAGACTCACAGCAGTCCAAGCAGAACGACAATTAGGCAAAAGGCAATAGGGAAATGCAAGAAGAGAGCAAACCAGGTTTCTGGCTCCATCTTATGGCCATCAGAGGAACCTCAGACAATCACAAACCAAAGACTTTTTTCCAAGACCTACAAGCAGAGACAATCCATACACATGAAAATTAATCCAAGGTTTTCATCATTCTCCCATTCATGCAGCATTAAGCTCTGGCAGGGACCTCTATATAGCAGAGAGCAACATTATGGCACAAGAGCAAAAATCCCTGTGATCTTTAAAGTCTAACCTTATCAAGATCCAGTTATCTGTGTAGCCTTTGAAAGCTATCAGGGTCTCTTACAGGACTATGATCACTCTACCAATTCTGTCTTAGAGTTGTGAACTCAACCAGCTTTGATAATGTATTAATGATGGCATTACTATCTTCAGGAAAGAGTTTTCCATTAGTATTTCCAGAACAGGGTTTTCATTAGAGATTATGGAAACTAAAATGGAGAATGAAGGGTTGCAGGAACTGGGTATGTCCAGGGGTGGGATTCAAAATTTTTAACAACTGGTTCTGTGGGCATGGCTTAGGTGGTGGGCATGGCTTGTTGCTCATGTGACTGGGTGGATATGTGCGTGGCCAACTCAATATCACTCACATCGAGGCACACATGTCCTCACCTGGCCTCTCATGACTGTGGGGATGCTGTAACAGTCATAAGTGTGAAAATGGTCATTAGTCACTTTTTTCAGTGCCATTGTAACTTTAAATGGTCACTCCACACAAGCAAAGTACCAGCAAAGAGAGGGAAAAAAACTCCAGAGAAGTTCCAGAGACAGGAAGTCTGGTCCTGCCAAAAATGTAATAAGAGTCAACAGAGAGGCAGTTTCTGTAAGCAACACCAGAATGTTTCCTTCCTGCCTTTCTTACAGGATTAGGCCAGTAATTTCTTCTAACAACCCGCTCTCCAAACTGCTTAGAATGTTAACAACCGGTTCTAGCGAATAGGTGCGAACTGGTAGAATCCCACCCCTGGATGTGTCTAGCCTACGAGAAGGACCAGGAGCAATATGATAGCAATCTTCCAGTACTTAAGAGTATGTCACAGAAAAGATAGAAGTGATCTGTTCTCCAAAGCACCTGGGAACAGGACAAGAAGTAACACATGGAAGCTTATCAAATGAGATCCAACACTGAATTAAGGAGAACTTTCCTGACAGTGAAAATATTTCATCAGTGGAATGGCTTCCCTTACTTTCAGAAGTAGTAGGTGCTCCACTACTTGAAGTTTTTAAGAAGAGATTGGACAGCAGGGTCTCCTGTTCGAGCAGAGGGTTGGCCTAGAAAACCTCCAAGATCCCTTCTAGCTCTCTTATTCTATATTCTATTGTGTTATGTCTCACCTTTCTCCTTTCCAAGAAAGATGAGGAGTCCAAACTCAAACAAACACAGGCAGGCAAGAAGGCTCGGTCTTTACAGAGTTAATTCCTTCATACAGATAATGTCCTTGGCATTCTAACACATGCTGCCTGCCAAGTCCAAAATGATAACAAGAAGAATTAATCACTAAAGCTTCCAACGCAGACCACAAGAAACAATCACACTGAAGCCTGAAAGAAAAGTAAAACTTTGTCCTGTACAAAGTCTCCAGGGAAAACACACCCACTTTTATCCCCTGTGGGGTGTGTCTCAATGACTCAGCTCACTCTCTGATTCGCCCACGCCTCCTATGTTGCAGCTCACACTTCTTCCTACGATGCTGCCTAGGATCAAGCCAACATTCGTCTACTTGGTTCCCTGTCAGAGGCTGCTCTGATATGCCCTCCTCCTCCTGATTAATCTCAGGCTGTTCCTCTCGGTTATCTGCTAAAACCTGAGGTATTATCAGGGAGGAAGGCATTGCCAAAGAGGAAGGTCCTGGGGAGGAAGGCATTCCCAATTCCTCCTCCTGATCTTCCGAGTCCTCTTCCTCTAACAATGCAGGCTCAGGAATCAGAGCCACAACACTATTGTATATTAGAGAGATCAGGCAAACCACAGAAAACAAACAGTAGAACACCACTGGTGGAAATCTAACTTGCAGCTCAAGTTACTCAGGTACATTATTAAAAAATCATTTGATAATGTGGACATTGCAGCTTCTCAAATACTTGGTGCAGACCAAGCTTTCATACAACAACATGAACAAACAACAAGAATCAACAGGGCAATGATACTATCATGGAAACCATAATAAGGTCAAATGTTTACTGTGCCCCCATATTTAGGCACCTTCACTGCATCCAACAACATCAGACACAAAACTAGAAATGCCTTCAGATGTTCTTCCTCTTATGTGATCACACTGTCTGCCAGTAATGGCCCGCTGAATTCTCTGTGGGATAAGTAGCCACAAATTAATGAGCACAGATTTGGCATCAGGATTCAAAATAAAGATAAAGCAGAGCATTGGCACCTCAGAGGATATTCCATTATCGATCTCAAAATAGCAATTTTGGAACCAAAAAAGCCTCCCTACATGTAAGATTTTCTTACACATCTCAATATGTTTCAGACTATCTCAGAAGATGCAATGTAATGTATGGATGCCCATGGGAAAAGACAGGAAGAGATGGAGCCTACAGTCACTTATCAGTCAGAAAGAAACTTAAGAAGGACTCCATCCTATTGGATCAAACAGTTAAAACTGGAGTTAGGAAGTTTGTGCCTTCAGACTTGCAAGATTCTTACTAATGTAGACTTAGAATAAAATAGAACTAGTTCATCTTGTTGCATTTCCTGTCTGATTTACCTGGGGGTGGGGTGGGGGGGCTTTGACGGAAGGCCTGAAGAAATACAGTGGGATTTTAATGCATTCAAATTGTTGACTGTTAAGTTTCTTGCAATTTCTCCCTCAAGCAACCTTTGTCTATATTACCATTCTTTCTTTTCCTCCCTTTTTCTCCCAACCACCCTGTGTCATCCCTATGTATTTACATCCTACGTCTGCTAAGCCACTCTACACCTCTGATAATAAAATCAATCGTCTTAAAAGGTTTAGACCACATTCCTCCTGACTTTGGGACCTGAATGATTTACTCAAATGTACAGCAAGAAGATACTGCATTTCTGTATCTAACAGATCATTTTGTAGAAAAAGCTTCTAACTTTTGAAAAGTCTTCAGACTTTATTAAATTTTGGAGCTGGATTTATTTTCCATGACGGCATCATTATAAATATCTATCAGTCCTAAGAACAGCATGGGTATAAATCTTAATGACAACTCGAGAAACAGCAGGCAATGCTAGGGATCAGAGCAAAGGATCAGAGGAAGTGGTTTGCTGTGCTTCCTGAAAGAGCATATTTGAGGCACACAAAGATTTTTTCCCCTTGATTTTCAGCAAGACAGCTACACAAAAATACTAATGCGAGAGAATTGAGTTTCTCTATAGAAACTGAAAACTGGGGTGAATCAACTGAACAGTTGATGAGACAACTTTGCCCTGGGCTGTTCTCTTAGCACATCACCTGAGGACAAAGCCACTGTTCTCTGGCTGCTTTGTTTGTTTCTGCTCACGCTACCAAAACAAAAAAAAACACAATAAATATGATTTAAAACTAGACACCACTAATGCTAAAACCATTCAAAACTTGATTTAAAAAAGACAGAGTGGTTTCTGCAAGGGTCAAGCGATAATGTGCATCCTATTGCGAAACTTACAATTTACTTACTTGGGTGAGAAATATATATAATTTCTTAATTTTATTTATTTATATAGCTGGTCACCTTATAAGAGGCTGACTGTAGGCAGTGTATAATACCTAAGAAAAAATGATTAAATACATACAAAACAATCAGAATTTTCTGAAAAAAATATAGAAAATCATACACTATGATGTATTTTGCTCCAATCGCAGAAAATGGGAGTTCTTAATGATCACGTAGGATCTGAATAATAATGTTAAATGAAAAGAAATATAATTTCTCGATGCCAAATTAATTTCACTTTCGCATGAATGTGTTGGACGCTGAAATTCATGTTTCATGTCCCCAGTACTCTTAAATAACTAATCTAATCTAGCAAATACTTATAAATAATAATTGCAGTCTTACAATTGTGTAAGAATTTTCAATCCCACCACTGTCCCAGAAGTGGGGAGGGGATGGAAATTTTACAGTATCCTTCCTCTTCCATGCCTACCAAGCCACGCCTACCAAACCAAACCATGCCCACCAAACCACAGGTCCGCACAATCGGTATTAAAAAAATTTGAATCCCAGTACTGATTTCAACCCAATGGGAATTGCTCACTCCAGCTGTGCCAGCAAAGGAGGCATGCTGGTCAAGGAATTCTGGCTGCCAAGATCCAGAAAAAGTGCCTTTTTTGCCCTGGTTCCTGTCCTTTGCAACATCTTGTCCACTGGGGTGAAATCTGTCTGCATGCTCTGAATTTCTGCAAAACGTTGAAGACCTAACTCTACCAGTTGGCTTGATGCCCCAATTGGGGAATATCACACTGAAGGTGGTTGATGCATCAATGTGCATCCTGTTCCCTTGCTCCCTGTCTTTTAATTAGAAGTCGCATTTTTATGGCTATTTGACATATACATCTTTATGGCTTTATTGTTTATTGTAATCCACCCAGAGTCACCTTGTGGCAAGAAGGATGGCAAACAAATTTAATTAATAAATAAATAAATACATTTAGCAGAACAGTTGCTTCTTGGGGATGTTCCAGTCATCCTGAATGTTAAAGAGATCTGGATTTGTCATATCTTCCTGCTCCACAATTCTTTGAGATATATGTCTCTCTGTGTGTCTGTCTCACTGTCTCTCTCTCTCTCTCTCTGACTTCTGAAGCAGTTACGATGACATTTTGGGTACTGACAGTCCTAGTTTTTATAGCTCCACATATGCCCAGCAGCCATCAGGACTTCTACTGATCTGTAAGTTTCCTTCATGCAAAAGGGTTTTTCCCTCCTGAGTGTCAAGTTATATTATATGACAGCAATGGCTTCTTGGCACCTTCATTTTCCCTTTTCTTCCATAGCAAACTAATGTAGTAGGAGCTGAATGGACTTCTTTGGCAATCTGGCACCCTGCAATGGGACACTGGGATATAAACATTCCCCCATCATTTGGTGTTCTGACCAAGGCTTCCAGAGGCAGTAACAATCACACGCTCTTCCTACAAACCTTTTCTTTTTATTTCAACTGCTGTGACTTACACACATTCACAGCCCGTAATAAGTCCCAAACGGTTTGTGAATAGTCCAACAGAAGTCTGCCACAGTCTTTTGAGGCAAGGCTGATAAGCATCCACCTTTATCTCCCTTGAAATGCTGCCAAGGACTAAATTGCCAATTAGCTGTACAAGGCCAAACAGAGCACAAAGTCAACATGGAGCTTCAAATTTTAAACCAACCAGAATGAACAAAGTTGCTTCCTGCAGAGGCTCATGTCCCTTTGCTCCTCCTTGATGTCTTATGGGAGGGGCCAATCATCTCCAAGCCTTACTCCCAAGTCGCCTCTTTTGTCTTAACTGTTCTTGCCTTTTGGCAGCTCTGCACAAGTGCACACTGGAAGTAGGCTCTCCCTGTTCCTCAGTGATGTCAGATTCTGGAGGCTCCAGAGTCAGCACATAACTCTCAGATAGTCCTGATACCATCTCTGTGTTGGATGCAGATCCCTAGTCTGAGCCCTCCCCAGGCTCCAGGATTGGCCCATGTTCCTCCTCACTGTCAACTCTGCTGCCAGTTCCACAGGCCACCGGCGGACCACAACATTTGGCATTGTGTCATAGTACCTTTGTGCAGTGCACCACCTGCACACCTGATTGTGGCAATCCTGACATCTGGTTTGATTAATAGACTCACATTCTACAGTGTCTCTACAGGCAGGGGTGGGATTCTACTGGTTCTGACCAGTTTTATAGAACCTCTTGTTAACTTTCTAAGCAGTTTGGAGAACCAGTAGTTAGAAGAAATCTCCTTTTGTTTTTTTCAAACCTTATTACATTCTTGGCAGTATGCTTAGAACTTACTGTCTCTGAAGGAGGTTTTTTTAAAACTTTCTTAAAGGGGAAGGGTTGTTTTAAGCTTTTTACACTGCTGTTGGGAGGAGATACTCCCCTAGATATACTCCCAGCCACCTGCAACAATCAGCGCTTTGAAGAAGTAATTGAATAACTAGAAAGGAGCTTTTAATAACAAAGAACCAAGGTGAGTGACATTCAGCAAGGCTTCTTGGCTAGCTAGAAAGATTGACATTCAAACATGAGTTTACAAACCCTTTCTAAGTTTTGGTCTAAAACTGGTTTTTGGTGAAGTTTAATTCCGTCTTGGTGACATTTAATCTTGTTTTTATTGATGGGATAATTTTCCCTATGCAGCTTTGTTTGGAAGGAAAAAGGTTAATTTCTGTTCCTGAAAATAAACTGGGTTGAGAAATCTGGCTAGTTCTGTGTCTATTTGTTCTGATAATTGGTTTAACAAGCAACAGCTACTGTTGTGATTTAATTATTTGTATTGTGTTTGATTTTTTTCCTGGGTCATGATTTCTTTTACTATCTGGGGAGGGGGCCTTCCTTCACTGTTTTAGTGGTATCTGGCACTGTCCTTTTGGGGTATATTTCCAAGAGGCAGGATGCAAGCTTGGCACTGATTTTTTTACTGCCTTTTTTAAATATTTTTTTTAATAACAACAAAAACAAACAAATAAAACTTCCTTTCTGTTCATCAGTGTGTCAGTTGGGTACACATTTCTTTGTGCACATAATAATATATATAATAAAATAAAAAAATAATATGAAGATAATATTGAATACTCTGGAATACTATGAAACCCACTCAGAGAAACAAATGGCATTAGTGTTTTTAGATGCATGGAAAGCATTTGATAATGTGAATTGGCAATTTATGTTGATGCAATTGGAGGAAATAGGTTTACCTAAGCACTAAAGGCAATAGATAACAAGCAAACAGCAAGAGTAATGATAAATGGAGAATTGACAGTAAACTTTAACATTCAAAAAGGAACCAGACAAGGCTGTCCGTTATCCCCATTATTGTTTGTATTGACTTCGGAAGTTTTGAATAGAAACATTAGGAAAAATGAAGAAATAAAGGGAATGAAAATAAAAAAGGAAGAATATAAATTACACGCTTTCGCAGATGATTTGGTTTTTATAGTGGAAGAACTATTGGAAATTGATTAGAGAAATAGAGGAGTTTGGCGAAGTAGCAGGATTGAAAATTAACCAATTAAAAACAAAAATCTTGGTGAAAAACATGACAGAAAAACAAAACAAAAGATTAATGGACAAATTAAATATTCGAATTACAAAAATAGTGAAATATTTAGGGATACAAGTGACAGCTAGATGTGGAACACTTAAAGAAGATAATTGAGAGAGATAACTACAACAGATTGTGATAGACTTGGAAAAATGGAAAAGCTTACAACTATCTTTAATAGGTAGAATAGTGACAATTAAAATTAATATATTGCCAAAAATATTATACTTATTCCAGACGATTCCAATAATATTGAAAAAAAAATACTTTGAAGATTTAAATAAAATGATGTTGAAATTCATTTGGCAGGGGGAAAAAGACAAAAATTGGGATAAAACTACTGCAGAACACAAGGGTGAGAGGGGATTTTAGATTACCCAATTGGGAATTATACTATCAGTTTACTTTACTTTACTTTACTTTACTTTACTTTACTTTACTTCACTTCACTTCACTTCTCTTCACTTCACTTCACTTTTCACTTTATTGTCATTGCACCTCGTACAATGAAATCAAACACCATCTTCAGTGCACATCATGACCATGACCATGAAAATATACAGAAACACACATCCTTCACCCTTCACACATTGAACCAGAATCAGACAACAATATTGATGTGGATGAAGGAATGGATTATATTGAAAAATGCCAGATGATTAACACTAGAAGGGCATGATTTACAATGGGGCTGGCATGCATTTTTATGGTATAAAGAAATTAAGGTACACGGATATTTTAGCAGACACTACATTAGGGATGCCTTATTAACAGGATGGGAAAAAATAAGAGATTATCACTATATGAAAATACCAGTCTGGTTATCAACATTAGAAGCTTTTACATATCCACAGCTTTTTAAAAAGGAACACATTATTAGATATGAAGAAATTTCAAATGAAAAGGGAACAAAGCAAGAATTAGAGTCACAAGGGATAAAAATGAATTGGTATTTGTATTTGCAAATACATACAAGGTATGAGAAAGACATTAAGATGGCTGGGTTTTATGAGGAATTGACTGAATTGGAAAAAATCCTAACAGGCACTGAAGAGAAGTTGATTAAAAATTATATGGTTACTTACTAGGAGTGAAATTAGAGGACGAACAAGTTAAAGAATCAGTGATTGCGTGGGGAAAAATTTTACGGCCTTTCTGGGAGGAGGCATGTGACCTTTCTTTAAATCTGATGATTTCCTAAAGATATCTTGTGAGGTGAGTGAGACCAGCTGGTGTCTTTAAGTGGTGCAAATTAAAGATTGCATCTCTTGGGTATGCTCTTTTTGGAGAGCTTAAATGACCTCTCTGCTAAAGGGTTCCAATTTAGAGGCCAGGCAAGGAGAAGCGCCCCTTGATGTGAGTGACATCAAGTTGGCCATGCCCACCCAGTCACATGACCACCAAGCCACACCCACCAACTAAGCCACACCCACAGAACCAGTTGTTAAAAATTTGAATTCCACCCCTGTCTACAGGAGAGACATGGTCCCATCTCTTAACAATAGCAATAGCACTTAGACTAGTGCCTGCCGTTTCTCTTGATTGTGTCTGACAAGTTTCTACACCTTGAATGGAGTCGACTTGTGGTAAATTAAATTGATAAGACATGATTTGGAAATGCACACACCTCTCTAAAGAAGGCGTCACAGCTGACAGTGCATACTGCAAAAGCCATGAGGTCAAAGAAACTGCCTGCAGAGCTCAGAGAGGGGATTATTGCAAGGCACAGATCTGGGGAAGGCTACAATAAAATTTTGGCTGCACTGAAAGTTGCTAAGAGCACAGTGGCCTCATAATTCTCAAATGGAAGAAGTTTCGTGCAACCAGGATTCTTCCAAGAGCTGGTCACCCTGTCAAACTGAGCAATTGGGGGAGAAGGGCCTTAGTAAGAGAAGTGACCAAGAACCTGATGGTTACTTTGACTGAGCTCCATTGAGCCTGTGTGGAGATGGAACAGAGTTCCAGAAGACAACCATCACTGCAGCCATCCACCGATTGGGACTTTATGGAAGACTGGCTAGATGGAAGACTTTCCTCAGTCCAAAACACATGAAGCCCATTTAGAGTTTGTTCCTCACAATCTGAAAGTCCTTCAGGTGGTTTTTGGGTTTGTTTGTTTTTTTGCAAATTCCAAGTGGGCTTGCATGTGTTTTGTGCACATAAAAAGTTGCTTACATCTAGCAACCTTCTACAAAGCCCTTTTCTGTCATGAGGCCCACCCTCTGGAACTTCAGTCATTAGATATAGGTCTTGCCATAAAGACTTGAAGACTTGAAGCTGGAGTTCATATCATATTTGTACTAATTTTGCTGATTGATTTTACATCTCAGCTCATGCATGATTTTATTTGTATTCATTGTTAGCCATCCAATCATTTAGTATCCTATAAAGTATATTTGGATTGAAAGTCCAATCAAAATGAATGAATACACAAATAAAATAAGAAAGACTTGGTGTAGTTTTTCAGCCACACTTCCCAACCAGCCTACATGGAAAGAGGAGGTATTCCATATTCTCCAAAAGAATTAAGACTCTTCAATTTATATGTATTAATTATGATTCCCCATCCATGTTAAGTTATCACTTGTCATTAATTATTAAAAGAGAGAAGATTGATGTGAGCTAAAATCTAGGAATCTGAAATCTGTATGGCATTTGAAGAATCCAGTGCGAAAAATAATTTTAAACATCAAGGAGTTCCATCTATAATCCTCAAAGGTACTCATGCCACTCCTTATCTATTCTCTTTGATTTCTAGATTATATGTCTTGTGCACATGGGGCTGCATGCTATAATTCCCCCTTTTGTTTCTCTTTCTCAAAAAGGGGATAAAAGAGTGAATCAACTCATTCGGTCATTACTAGATCTATTCAGTTTCTAGCCATTTGTTTATTTGCCTAATAACAAGCTTCATTGACAGATGGTTAAAGCAAATACCATATGGCCACCAGCTTTTTGCTAGGGCTGTGATCACTGCAGTAATGTGTGGTGTGAAAATAAACACACATCTAAATTCTCACTTGTGGGCAGCATCAACTGCAGTGTTTTGTAAGTAACAAAATTAAAATTAGGCCAAACTGAAGTTTAGTTAGCTAGAAGGATAAAGCCATTTGGTTTTTATGTGATGGGAACAGTAATTCCCTATGAGTTTCAAAGTTCTATTTCCAAGTACAAGAATGAACATGAATAAAATGTGATTTAACAGAAGAAAAATTCTACCTTCTCTTTATACAACTGGACAGAACCTTAATTTCACAGAAAAAAATACTAGCTAATAAATGGGCAGACCTTTTCCTCTTTACCATGATACCACTGCCCCATTCCATAGTATGCAGAACCTTAAAAGCTCATAGCCTATTTATGTATTTTTTTTTAATTTTGATTTGTCAATGGCTTACAAGATAATAGGCATAAGTATATACATAGTTATGAATACATGAAATGGCTACATATAAGAGAGAGAAAAAGAAACAATAGGACAGGGATGGTAGGCACGTTGGTGCGGTTATGCACGCCCCCTAGAGACCTCTTAGGAAAGGGGTGAGATCAATAGTAGACAGTCTAAGGTTAAAGTTTTTGGGGTTTAGGGAAAAAAACACAGAGTCAGGTAGAGTATTCCAGACATTGACTACTCTGGTGCTGAAGTTGTATTTCCTGCAATCAAGTTTGGTGTGGTTTACCTTGAGTTTGTATCTATTGTGTGCTCTTGTGTTGTCATGGTTGAAGCTGAAGTATTCATTGACAGGTAGGACATTGCAATGTATGATTTTATATACTATACTTAGATCAGACCCAATCAGACCACATCACTAGTCCCACAGTGCAGGAACAATAGCCTCAGTTCTCTGCTGCTGTTCACACTGATGATCTAATTGTGAAATTGTCTCTTTATAATTGACTGCACAAGAAAATATATATTTTTTTAATGGTTTCTTCCATGTGAGATAAAGCTAAGGAGACTTCTGGCTCACCTGGAAGCATCCACCTGTGTAAGAAGGTCCCTTTCCTTATTCAACTGCAGCATAAGTATGGAGACTGTCTCTTTGTTTGTTGGCAGTCATTGCTTAACTCCCACAATTGGCACCGGCAAGTCCATTGCTATCTGTTTTGCCTTTGGGAAGCTGTCCTGGTTTTTGAAAGCCCTTTGGAAAAACCCGTGAAAGACTCCAGAAGGCACAGCATTCTAAAGGCAGTTCAACTTTCCTAAGGTTCAGGGAATGCTATTTAGGAAATAATCACTGAAGAAGGTGACTCTGAAAAGGAGGCAGCAAAAGCAGCAAGGAGGCACAAAAGGTGAAAGGTTGATTCATAGAACTGGGAGAGAAGGGAGCTGGGCAAATAAATGCTGGCTGGACTGGTACTTCCTGGCTCTTCATAGGCACTTTGGCTTGATGCAACAGGGTGGGTCAGGCTGAAGAGCCACAAGCAGGAAGCGTTCACTGGAGAAGCTAAAGTATCTTTAACAGATTTAACAGATTAATAGAGTTGGAAGGGACTTTGTAGGCCAACTAGTCAAAACTCTGCCCAAGCCAGAGACCCAACACCAGTTCTGACAAATGGCAGTCTGATTTCTTCTTGAAAGTCTCAAGTGATGGTGCTCCCACAACTTCCGAGGGCAACTCTGTTCCATTGGCTGATTGTTCTCACTGTCAGAAAGTTTCTCCTTATTTCTAGGTTAAATCTCTCCTTGTTCAGTTTCTATCCATTATTCCTTGTCTGGCCTTCAGGTGCTTTAGAAAATAGCTTGACCCCTTCTTTTCTTTTGCAACCCCTCAAATATTGGAAGACTACTATCATGCCTTCCCCGGTCCTTCTCTTCACTAGACCAGGGGTCGCCAACCTTTTGGACCTCAGGGACCACCAAACTCATAATTTTAAATCCCAGGGACCACTAACTGGTTCACTGGGCATGGCCTAATTTGTGGGTGTGGCTTGGTGGTCATGTGATTGGCTGGGCATGGCTTGTATGTAAATATTATAAATATTTATATAAATATTGGGTTTTTTTATTAAAAAAAAGAGCAACTTTTACCCAAAATCAGGCAAAGCAGCCATGCAGATTGAGTTTCTCACAGAATCACAGATTCATTCAGAGATCTATCTATCTGCCATTGGCTAGCTTAGTCTGTCACATAAAATTTGCTTGCAAGCATACTCACAAAGTTAACCCACAACACACCATGTATGTAAATATTGAATTTTTTATTTTAAAAAAGAGCAACTTTTACCCAAAATCAGGCAAAGCGGGCAGGCAGATTGAGTTGCTCACAGAATCATTCAGTGATCTATCTATCTGCCATCGGCTAGCTCAGTCTCACAAATTTGCTTGCCATGAGTTTGCACTGAATAATAGAACCTTCAGTCCTAAGGGAGGTTCGGCTGTGCTTAAAAGCAGAGCCAAAGATCTAAAGACTAGCTAGAAAGCAAGAAATCCAACCATTTCCTGCTTCCTAGCTAATCTAAATCTCTCTGTACAACAGAACAGCTGATTGTCGGAAAAAGGAAAAATATCAATTTAGCAGGCAAGTTTGCCGGGTAAGGAGCGAGTGGGTGGGGAGGGTTCCCGCAGGCCCTGTGGGCTGCACAGCCTTGTGTTTCTGCGCAGCCTGGATTAATTGCTTGTGGGGGGGGTGCTCTGGGGATGAGATTTCTCTGTGGCCCACCAAAATTTTCTCATGACCCACCAGTGGGCCACAGCCCACTGGTGGGTGATCACTGCACTAGACTAGTGATGCCCAGTTCCTGTAATCACTCTCCAATTAGTCTTCAGTTCCCTAATCATCCTGGTTGCTCTTCTCTGCACTTTTGCTAGAGACCCAACATCTTTTTGTAGTGTGGTGACCAAAACTAAATGTAATATTCTAGGTGTGTTCTTACCAAGGTTTTATAGAGTGGTATTAGTACCTCACTTGATCTTACTTGTATCCCTCTGTTAATGCAATTTAGGATTGCATTGGGTTTTTTGGCTGCCACTGCACACCGATGGCTCATATTTAACTGATTGTCCAGCTGATAACTGGTGTTACCTGGAGTAACACAGGGTTTAAAATGTGAAAGATTGCTGTGGAGAAATGGGAGAGAAGGCAGCTGAGTGGACAGTTGCTGGCACTTACTGGGGTGGTCTCAGGCAACTGCGATTTTCTGGAGTATGCCCAGCAACCCCATGATTCTGGGCTGCTTGCCATTGAACAAGGCAAGGGTCCAGGGTAAACAAAAGTGCATAGATGGGAGAGCAGGGATTATAGGGTGTACGGAATTGAAATGGTTCTGTGGTCATAAGTATAGGCAAACCGACAAGCATCCTCATTTTGATCTTTGACCCCAGGGATGCTTCAATGGCCATACCTTCAGGCACAAGTTGTACGTCTACTTTTTCAGTATTGTTGTAACTGCTGAATGAATAATGTAAGTCAAGGACTACTGTTTTGGTACCGGCCCAGAAAGACACACTTGGGTTGTAGAAAGCTAGAGAAGTATCAAGACTGTATCAATATAGAAATTGTGAATAGTGTCAGAACTGATTAATATTTGGGTGGAAAACATGCAAAGGATTTATATCAAGGTTTTCAGCCTTGACAACCTTAAGGTGGGTGAACTTCATCTCCCCACCCAGTAAATCCATTCAACCTCGGTCTTTATTAATTAAAATTGATCGTATGTCTCTTCTTACATAAATTTTCAATTATTCTGCAATGACCAGGTGGTTTTTTAGACATTCTACCATCTTTTCCTAGTCCTTCTCTACCTTGTGGTTCCACCTTGTCTAAAATAACACTTTGCATGATCCAGCATATGGTCAGTTTCTGTATAGCAACTTCTGGAGTTATCCAATCATCGTTACGCCCAAATAATTGTACTGAGGCAGGCCTTGAGTTCATATTAATTGGTATTCTTTCAGTCTTAGAGTTGGTTGAACAGTATGTTTGCACTGGTTGTTATTGTTGTTGTTTCTGCCAATGGCCAAGTCCTGTTCTGTCCCAATGATGAAGACCCCAACTGATGCTACCCTTGTAGATTGAATGTGGGATAAATTAAGGAAAATAATTTGGATACCTCTAGTTTGCTTATCAAAGTCATTAATCATTTTCACAATAAGGTTTGTGATAGAGGAAGAAGGAAAATACCACTTTTTAACTGCTAAATATGAAGTTGCTGTGGGCAGGCTGAGGTTCAAATAAAAGAAGTGTGATAAGGTCATGTCCTTTAAAAACAGTGATACTTCATTGTGTTGCATTTAGGCACACATGAAGATGAACCCATTATATTAACTCAACAATTGGCTGGCTGATGCCATTAAGACACTGAAGGCTACAATTATGAAGATGCTTTGAAGCATATCCTTATTGCAAAATGAAACAACACCTTATAATCATTCTGAAGAACTCTGTTACTGTTTCTTAACCTGTTCAGTCTTGTTGCACAGGACTTATATGATTTTCTGAGTAAAGAGCTAGTTTTTTTTCACATTTCAGAAAAGGTAAATATTTTGATTAAAAGAAACAATGTCAGCCTTCAAGATCTTCCTCTTTCTGGTTGTCATGAGTAACGGGGGTGGTGGAAGGGGGGAATGTATGGGACGTGAGCTGAAAGTGTTACTAACTGATATTGTATAAACTGGAGAGGGTTTCTAATTCCTGCTTAGCTTTCTGTTCTCTGCGCAACTGCAAACCTTTATCTGAGTAAGCCAAGGTCAACTAATCATCACCTCCTGGAAATGTTCACATGATGAAGTTCACAACTTTTAATTGGACGAACCATTTGAACTATTGGGGGTGGGAACATTTTACTCCCTTGATATATGTGATGTACGTGCCTATTTCCCCAGATTCAGAATTTTCTTGTTGCCACCACTTAACTTCCAGTAAAAGATATCTTTTCTCTAATTATTTCTTTCTTGGATTTTGAACGGAGCACCAGCTGACATGATTCTGAATCTGGGGTTGTAATAGCTCTTGGTGCAAAACAAGTCTCAGCAAATTAAAGAAGCTAGGTACTTTTCATCCTGTGCAAGGAAGGTTTGCCAACTCAATCCTATTCAGCAGGAGCATTGGGTCATTCAGTTTCATGCATCTCATGAGAATTGGCAAACGGATTTGGCAAATGGTTACTGAAAATGCACAGGCACATAGACTCCACGTTTTGGCATGCTAATCCCAATGAAATTGATGTGCTTGTTTCATCTTTCCAAAATCTGCTCCTTTCCAAGATGATAAATAGCTTGTCTTCAAGTCCTAGATTACATCTATAGCTTGCCTGACCTTGATTGCCATGATTATGCTCCTATTGTCATTTTAAAAAATTACATTTCAGATATTTAATTAATTTTCTCAAGCAATTTGTTAAGCCCTTTACTTGGTTGGCAAGAGGACTAATGTCTTAGGAGACAGACAATCATTGCTCTCTCCTGCAAAAGGGGGAGTGTGCATGAATACAGTAATAGAGCTTATGGACTGTGGTGATATGATCTAAAATTCTGTGGTTTATCTTTGCCACTCTTATTCTCCCTTGCTCTGGGTTGCTTCTTTGCTTTTAATCATTTATTTCATGACTCTAAATCAGCCTTTCCCATCCAGGCAACATCTGAACGAGTTGAATTATAGTCTTCATAATTCCCAGTCAATCACATTGTCTAGAAAAATATGAGGACCAGGTTGAAGACATCTGCTCTAAATTAATGCAACTGTTTTTCTGCAGTGCACAAAATCCTGCAGGATATTTGCAGACAGAGCCCTAGGGAAAATATTTGTGAGAGACAGGAATGGCTAGCCTTCTATGTTAAGACTGTTAAGAAATACTTCAGAAAGATTGGGTGACTAGGCCTCAGGGGATCCAGGATTTCCCCTAGCCTGGGCAGGATATGGCTAGCCTCGATCTGCCAATGGGTTGGTTCAATCTGAAGACCCAATGAACCAATATGAAACATAATAGGGCAACCTTTATATTCTTACTGCAAGAAAATTGTATCATTTCTGAAGAAGAGGGACACTTCACAACTATAACTACAACTACTACAATTGTGCTGCCCCACTCACTCACACTTCAATGTTGGTTAGAGAGAGCTTTAGTTTGTCTTCCCCCCAACCCCCAACAGTTTCAGGTTTCAGCTCATTCACAGCTGATTATATTCAGCTCATTAGAACATTTGGCTTGAGACCAAGTAGATAACAAAGAAATAAACATATGGCAAACTCAAAACAGCCTTGGAAATAGAGGCTTTGCCTGGGTAGTTTCAAAACAGAAGCCAAAATCCAATTGGAGGTTTGGAGCTTCCCATTAGTTTATCAGCCAGTCCAATGGTCAGAGTTTCAGGGTTTACAAGGAGAATTCACAGGAACAGCTTAGGACAGGAGTTCAGAGGGTCATTTCCAAGCGAAGCCAGCCATGAACAAGCCCCAGACTAAACTTCCAGGCAATGACCAATTAGTCCATCAAACAGATAACCAGCTGCTCAAACAGGGCCCAAAACACAAACATAGAGTCTCCAGGCAACTTAAACTAAATCCACTGCAGCATCTCACAAACAAACATCTGGCCACAACCCACACACGTTGCTTCCAGCAATGCCTCTCTCTTCCTGATGCTGGAAAGGAATCCAAATGACAAAAACTTGGATCGGTGAAAACACAGAGATTTTATTTTGTTAAGCTGTCTGCAAAGAGCGGGGGATCTCAGCTGACCTCAGCATGAAGTTTGAGCCAAGAACCACACTTAAGATTTCGATACATTACATTTTATAGTTCTTCTATCCTGATGCCCCCCCCCCCCCACACCCCTCCTACATCGACCCAGTGACTGAGCACAGCTAATCAGAGACGCCTTATGGAGACCACATCATCTCCTTGGATACCTTCCAATGACCACCCATCACACATTTTGCCAACGTGGCTTTTTCTTATCTTACTTGGCATTAAAGAAAGTTCCTTCCGCCGGGCCTCTTTCTAACGGTCTGAGAACAGAGAAATATCTGTTCCTAACACCACACTTGTTACATATTAATGTTACATTCAGCACATCTTAGAACAACATGCATCTCTAACATATTCACCTAGACAAAGCAAAAGTCTGGTAAACTTAAGCAGATGCTTTGAAAAACAAAATCTAACTTCAATTGATTAAAGAAAGTTAGGGCAATGGTGTATCTCTTCTCCTATTGTCCTCCTAATCCTGGAGGAAATAGGGGTGGCATCACTTGATACAGGAGGATGTCTATAGAGAACTGTCTTAATGCTATAATATACGATTCTCTTCATCTACATTTTATTTTTGAATTTTCTTATTTCTAACGCTGTCATGCTATATAGCTCCCAGTGCAACCCATCACGAGGAGTGGGGCCTTTTCTCCAGCAATCTGGAAGACCTCTGCCTCTTTGCCCTGCATACTCTGGCATTCACTATGGCAGGCAGCTCTTCCCCCTCTTTCTCACTGGCCTGAAAGCCTTGAAGCAACTTAGAACTAAGAAGAAATTTCTTCACACTGAGAACAATTAACCATTGGAATGCCTTACCTTTAGAAGTTGCGAGTACCCCATCACTGGAGACTTTTAAGAAGTGACTGGATCAGTAGTGGTATGCTACCAGTTCAGCCTGGTTCAGCTGAATTGTCGTAAAAAAAAAAAAGCCCCAACAATCAGCTGAGAAGATAAAAGACCAAAAAGCACATGGGAGGGTGGCAGGGTCACTGTTTCATTTCTTCATCCTCTCAGCTGATTGGCTTGTTAGGTGTCTGCACGTTAGGGGCATGTGTTTTAGAGGCACCAAACTGCACTGAACTGGTAGCGACTAAGGTAGGATCCCACGACTGGACTGGACAACCACTTGTCTAAAATGGTATAGGATTCCTGGTTAAGCAGGGGATTGGACTAAAACCTCCAAGTAGTGGTATGTTTCAAAAAAAATTTCCCATTGGTTCGGTGTGAGCACATGCTTTGCATGCATGCAGCGTTTCCAGCTCACCTTATGCTTCAAGCCCTGCGTGTAAAACAGCTGATGAGCGGCAATCAGCTATGCCACACGAAGTAGCTGAGGTTGAAAAGCAGGAAATAAAGATCAGTATAGAGCCGGAGTAGATGGGCCCAGCAGCTGATCGTTGGAGTGAACCAGTTTGCTCACAGATGATCCTCGGAGCTACCAGTTCGGCCAAACCAGGCTGAACTGGTAGAAAACCGCCACTGCCTCCAAGGTCTTTTCCAACTCTATTATTCTATGTTCTACATTCTAAATAGTAAATATCAAATCAGTCAACTGGCAAAAAGAGGGGGGGGGGGAAATGACACAAACTGAGAGAGAAAAAGACACAAATAACAGGAATTAGCATGATTTATACTATCAATTTATCAAAAGGCCCCAAGCCTCCAAAGTTGCTCACGCAGGGACAGTTGCAAAGTAATTGGTTTTGATTCTTTCAGCTTGAGCCCTTTCATATATACAAGCAAGAGCAGAATAAAGATGGAAAACAGAACTCCGCGTGATTCTTCCTGTATTCTGCACTATTTGAAGAAACAATTCGATGAACAGAGTTGATGTATCCAACATAATATACCATAATCAATCAATTCTATTGACATGTTGTGTGGACATAACCTCTGTGTTTTGTGTTTTAGCATAAATTTGCTGTGGCATCGCAAGAGCTGGTTAATGGGCCTATTCAAATGAGTTAATGAGGAGATTAGTCAGAGCACCAAGCCTTGCTGCGACTAAGAGCGGATGGGAGAAAGGAAGGAGCAAAGGTACATCCAGGAAGACTGGAGTGCTGGAGAAGCTGCCAGGGCCCTACACCAGATTCCAGCCCCTCCTTGCCCTATTTTCAGCTGACTTATAGGAGCAGCTTTTTCCTGCCTAGAAAATTTGTTCGAACACCCAGGGCTTATGATCATGAGCCCCTCTCCATAAGCTAGGCTAGAATGGCAGAGCAGTGGCTCACAAAAAACCTAAGAAAATCTTTTAGGGCTAGACAACAGTAGCAGCTCCTGCACATCAGTAGTTTCCACCTCCATCTCTACTAATCATATTACCGCAAGCAATTTAGGCTCACCCTATGGGTTCTCCCATGATCCCCATAGTTGACCACAAACAGGTTTGTTTCCATTTTTTAAAACATCTGAAGTATCTTCTCATGCTTGCAGTGCCCAAAGCAACCATCACCCACACTTTCAGCATGTGCAAGGAAGTTCTCATAGAAGGAAACAATATTGTGGTTTGCATTAATTTTAAAGAACAGTTGGAAAATGGAATGCATTTGGAACAGAATTGGTAATAATCTTTTTTTCCTACAGACTGATCAAGCAAGTCTTGCCTGCCATTTATTGATATTTTTGCAGTAACCATTTGAAATTAAAAAGTAAAGATGTCTCAAACAGGCAAAAAAAAAGATAGCTCTCTCTTATTTTCTTTTCTTTATTGTTTCTGAAATTTCATTTTGGTAGTTCTTCAGTCAAACAGGCATCGCATCCCCACAGCAACATTGCAGTCCAATTCTTTAGCTGATGTTTTTGTTATGTAGATTCCACCAATTACATACACTCATTAACAACAAACCACAAGAATTCTCTTTAACCAGCTTGGTGAAAAAGTATACCAAAACACTTTTATGAAAAATGTAAGATAAAAGTGTAAGATGATAAAAGGAAAAATAGAAAAAAGGGGGGGAAAAGACTGTCCCCTTGTCAGTTTTAAAACTTTCTTATGTCTTCTCTTAATTAAACTTAATTAAAAAGAAATATCTCTTCATCTGTAAATTAATCACTTTCCAAAGTAATTAAAAAATGGGGAAGGCAAGGTTTAATGTCCATATCAGCTCCACTGCTGTTTGAAGCATAGATAAATTTTAGGATGTCTGCAGCACAAGTCAGCTGCAAAATCTTTTCTATTTCTCCAATTTATTCAGAGGGAACTACTGTCCAGGATTGGTTAATTCATTGAGAGTGGTTAATCTCATTGGATCATTTGGATATAATCTGCCTCCAAGTCAGCATTCTCAGCTGCAACGGTTCTCCACCTCTTCAGAAAGTGTCAACTCCTCATAGTTCCCACCAGAATCTTCTACTTTGTTTTCCTGAGTTGCAAACCTATCAGAGAATCTAAGTTTCTCATAGTAACACCTGCTATTGTTCATTTAAGAATTATCCATAGCTTCGAGGGAAGAAGGCGGAACCTCCTCACTGACGGACCGTAGATGCGACTCTCTGTGGCTATGGTCCGTGCTCTTTTGTTGGAGAGCCCCAATCATTACGATTAGGGGCTGAAGCTGCCTTGGAGGGGCGGTGGAGTAAGGGGAAGCCACAAGCCAGGTTGAGGGGAGCCGCATCTCCCCCCTCTGGGCTTGGTCTTTTTCCCCCCCTAAGGTGACTGAAGCGGTGATTTAAATGGCCACCCCAAAGAGGAGGACTCAGCTGGATTAAGATTTGTGCAGGAGGGAAGAAAGAGATGGATAACATCTGAACCGGGATAATTGGGCAATACAACTAAACAAAAGTACCCCGGGATTAAGGTAACATGGAATTTTTAAGAAAAGAAAAGTGAGTGGCAAAATTACAAAGGGACAGGGGGAAAAAAAGAAAATATTTTTGACAGCTAAGCGGGGCTTCAAACCAGGAAAGGAAGAAGCTGAAACTAAAGATTTAACTAAATTGAACTAAAATATTTTGGGAATAAACAGGCATAAAATAAAGCTGGACTTAAGATTGTCAAAAAATAATAATAATAAAGTTTACAATTGGAGACTGGACTGTGCTGGAATATTGAGGTTCGAAAAACCCTAAACAAAAAAATAGGGGGAAAAGGTGAAGACTTTGTATAATGGAGAGTACCACCTTTTGACAAAAACTTGAGATCAAACAAAAGGGAAAGCATCCTGTTTCTGAATGAACTTGTGTGGATATAACATTAAAGAAATATTGAAACAAAGTAAGAATCTTAGAAAATGAAAGCAGAATCAGAATAAAGAAAAAAGCAAGGAAAGACTGACTGTGGCATTGATTGATGTTTTTGGTATAGACCCTCGGCTGGAACAACTGAGAACTTTAGAAAATTGAAAGAAGAAAGAAGGAAAGTAAAAATGTGTTGTTGCTTTTGTGGACTTTAACAATCATAAAATATAAGAGTATGTAATGATGATATCTCTTCGGGAATTAAAAATGGAACTTAAAAATACGAGAGAATTACTACAGGAAAGAGGCGACTCACTTTGCTCTGTGTTAGAAAAAATGGAAATGGCAATTGAAGAACAAGAAGAAAGAGCTTCAGAGGAGGAGGAGTCGATTCAAGGAGAAAACATTTTAAATAGACAAAGAACACAAAGAACGCTACAAAGAAGTGGGGAAAGAAGGAAGGTTAAAAAGTTGAGATTTAAGAAGGCAATCAAAAGGGGGAATACCTGTGAAGTCGGGAAAGGCAGAAAGACCCAGCAGAAAAGGAGAAAGGAAGATATTAAGAGAGGGATATAAACTGGAATGAGAAAAGATATGGGGAAAAGAGGGGGAGGAGAAGCAGTAAGAAACAGGTGCATGAAATAAAGAAATACGGAAATAGTAAAATGTTGAAAGGAAATTGTTTTTTCAGAGATAATGGTTGAAGAATTAAAAGGGGGATTCTACAGGGTGACAAGGGGTAATAAGAACATTTCTGCAATTAAAAACATTTAGAAAATAGGGTAATATAGATACTGATAACTCTTACTAAAACTCAAGCGGGAAAAATATGCTGCAGAATCCAAATGAAAAGATGTAATGATTATTATTGTAACTTCTTAAAAATAATGGTTTATTGGGAATCAAGATGAGGGAATAAAGGTATATTTTAATAATTGAGGTGTCATACTCAAAACAGTAAAAGAGGGGAAGCCTATACTTGTTTTTGTGTGTGTGTGTGTTAAAATTTGTATTAATATAGAATTTATAAAAAGAATGTGTAATGGAAAGGGAATATGACAGACTAAAGAACCAACTAAATTAATAAGTTAATAGAGACTATTAAAAGCAAGGAGAGACATTGGTAATTTTTTTATTATTATCATTATTATTATTATTAGGCAAACACATATTGTTTATCTTTATTTTTAAAATAAATATTAAAGGATTATATTTGAAATAATTGAAATGAAACAAAAAGATGTTTCGATTGAGATTAATGAAAGAGGCTAGAATTAATGTGTTTGTTTCTCTCCTTACTGAAAATTTGGAATGGAAAAGGTAATAATATAATTAAGTATGCATATATGAACGTATAATTGCTGTCATATTTGTATGTAAAGGTGATGACCCAGAAATATGTTGTCCACTAAAAAGAGATTTTTGTTTTTAATGTGAAAAACTGAATAAAATGTGTTAAAAAAAAAAAAGAATTATCCATTGCTTAAATGGCTTGCTACACATATTTTATGCTTTTTTATTTTCAGACTAATATCTCAGTGTTTTATGATGGCAAAAAGTTGTGCACTATACATTTAGTTTCTTCATGTTCTGGATTTTATTGTATCAAGTGATTTATTATTTTATGCTTTTCTTTGCTATAATTCCATTGTGACAGTAAAAGCTGATCAATAAAGATTTATTAAACAAGCTACATATAAAAGATCCAAAGGATATAAGTACAGGAAAGTACAATGATTTAAAGCAATAGAAAGCATTTATTTTTATAGATTTTCTTATCTACAGTGGAGGCACAATGGCTCAGTGGTTAAGGACTCTTAACCTTGCCAGCTGGAAAGCGGACAGTGAAGGTTCAAGACCTAAGCACTATACTTGCCCCAGTTCCTGCCTGCCTAGCAATTTGAAAGCATGCAAATACGAGTAGATAAACAGGTACCACTTCGCTGGGAAGATTCCATGTGCCTCAGAGAATAGCCATGCTGGCTATATGGCCATGAAAATGTCTTTGGACAATGTTGTTTCTATCAGGTAAGATACAGACATAAACACCTAGAGTCAGGCAAGACTGGATAAGGGAAAACTTTACCTTTTCTATGAGTAGTATCTGTACACAAAACAGCTTTATATATATTTTAGACTGATAGTTCATTATAAAGGGATTAACAGATAAAAGATAAAAACAAAACGTTGGGATACAATACCATGCCTACTTTGATATGAGTTATGACTTAATAGAGCTAGTCTAAGTAAATCTAAAATTTTGTGTGAATTCACTAAATTTTGTCGGAATTCATATAGTAACAATAGTATGAGCATGTGAACCATCCGGAAGCTCTGCATGGAATTAAAGTGTGCCAAAAAGAGGTAAATAGATGCTTATGATTGATAGACAATATTTTATAAATATTCATATGAAGTAACTGTTTACACAGAAATTAAATTAATAGAAAAAGCAGAGTTGATAAAATTGTATGCTGTGACATTTATTGATTGATTGATTGATTGAATTTATATCGCTGCCTATTCATCACTATTATTGTTAGTTTGATATTCAGAGCCTTATCATTACAAATGACTTGATTACACACACAAACACAAACACACACACACACATGCACACGCACACGCACACCACAGCTCTGGCACATATAAAACTGAATTCCATTGAGTTCAATAGGATGATAATAAATATAACTTTTTTCTGTCTTGCAGTCTCATGAAGGCTTGTTCGCATTCATCTTAGCATATATCAGAATCAGTACAAGCAGAAGAATTACAACAGGGGAAATGAGTAACAGCGAAAGATAACAAGAACCTTGTTACATTTTAGTG
The DNA here is from genome assembly GCF_049901715.1 of Pseudonaja textilis. Classification (NCBI taxonomy): domain Eukaryota; kingdom Metazoa; phylum Chordata; class Lepidosauria; order Squamata; family Elapidae; genus Pseudonaja; species Pseudonaja textilis. Next base: position 8,630,875 of record NC_141994.1, on the reverse strand, counting down.
CCTAAAATTTATTTGGTATATATACATTTGTAGACTATAGTCTACTTCATCAGATATTGTGTCAGATTCATCAGATACAACATTTAAACAAATATTGTTATTTCAGGTACCTGAAATACCTGGATGGGAGATTGGTGGCCAGGGAGTTAACATATACATAGAGATCAGATAAAAACAAAAGCTAAAAATACAATCTGTGGCCATTATGTGAATGCTCCAGTGTGTGGGAGGGTGTCAATTAATAACAGCATTAATTAGTAGCAATATTAACACAGTAGTGTTGTTAAGACTGCAGCTTTATGATCCCTGAGAGGGCAGTCTGCCAGAGTTCACAGGATAATTTGGATTTATTTCCCCAACCCTCTTCAGTACTATAGCAACTCTGAATATAGTATATGTCATCCAGTAGACTAAGAAATGCAAGCTTGTCTCCATCATCATTCCTGCCTTACCATTCTGTAGCCGACAGAGCACAGAACATATCAGAATCCTTCAACGATGCTTTGGATTGCTTTGTGGATCGTACAGAATCCTGAAGTCGTTTTGAATGAAACTATTATGCAGCAAGTTGGATGGAAAAGCCAATGACATAAACTTCTAAAAAAATGCCTTGTGCCAATTTAACAAGTTACACATAATCACATGTTTAAAACAAATTATTCTGAATAGATAGAAAGACTAGATCCTGGTAAGTTGGGCCCTAATCACTTCAAAGCTTGACTGTTACAACACAAAGGTGCATGGAATTACCTTTTAAATTCTTGGGAGTGCTTATTAGTCAAGACCTCACCTGGAAATACAACATGTCCCTGGTAGTTAGGAAGGCTCAACAGAGACTTAGAGTCCTGCAGAAAAATCAGGTGGAACAACGGCTGATGACTTCTTTCTATCAGTCCACGATAGAAGGTATTCTTACATACTACACAACAGTATGGTATGCTGGTTCAACAGCTGAGGACAAGAAGGCGCTACAGAGAGTGATAAATTTGGCACAATAAACCATTGGTTGCCCGCTAACACCACTAGACATAGCCAGGTCTTGTTCTTTCAGCAGAGTAAAGAAAATACTTAAGGATGATTCACATCCTGATCAGTGTCTTTTCTACCATCGGGCAGAAGATACAGAAGTACAGCCAGCCGAACAAACAGATTTAAAAACAGCTTTTATCCATGGGCTGTCAGACTCATAAATACAACTACAATCACGCCATGCATACATGGAAACATATGACTGGTTTCTCCCCAACTATTTGTATAAGGACCATTTTCTATATTATTTATGTTGTATTGTATTTTTGTTATGGATACAACAAAAGGGGGAGCAAAATCAATTTTATTGTATATATGTACAATGACAATAAAGGTTGTTATTGTTGTTGTTGTTGTTATTATTATTATTATTATTATTATTATTATTATTATTATTATTATTATTATTCCTCGCACAGTCAGTCAGATGTTCAGACTGGGTTTGGCATTTTTATCTACCTATTGAGTCCTCACCAGGGACCTGGAATAGGCAAATCTGGATGTTGTTACAGATATTGCTACAGGATGGAAACCGTTTCAGGTAAAGCTGCCTTCTGCAATTGACTGATGGCAAATTTGTCAATGCCTGTGGTGTTCAAGTGATGCTCCAGTTGTTTTGGGATTTAACCCAAGGTGCCTATTGCTATTGGTGCTACCCTTGCTTGACTTTGCCATAGTCATTCTATTTCTATTTGTAGGCCTTTGTATTTTGTTATCTTCTCCAGATGATGATGATGATGATGTCATGCATTATGATAATAACCTTGAAGAACAAGAAGAAGAGTCACAGTCAAGACAATGGTCAGATAAGAGAAATTTGAGCCCAAAGGAGAAATGTAATTTGAGAAAGCATCTCGAGCTGGACCCTCCCTAGTCCTCTTGAACATGGTAGCAGGGAGGGGAGAGACTCATTCAGAATTGCAAGATTCTATTACCGTATCCTTATATTAACAGTATCCATGACTTTTGTTTTTTGCCTTGGATTACCTCAAAGGAGTGACTTGAAGATCACTTGGAAGCTTCAGCTAATCCAAACTACAGCAATTGAGACAGGATGTACTTGTGATACCTTGTTCTCCATGAGGTGTATTGGCTAATAGTTTGCTCCCAGTTGTGAGTCAAGATGCTAGTTATGATCTGTAAAGCCCTGCATGGCACAGGAACATCTATATCCCATGTGCGTGCTCAGCTGATTTGAGTTGACAGGTTGCCTCACTCCAGGTGTCTTCAACTCAACAGTGTCATTTTTTTGTGACCCAGGGGATGGCCTTTCTCTATTACAGCACTCATTCTCTAGAATAAAATTCTGTTTGAGATCTAGATGAGTGTACAGCATTCAGGTGTCACTCTGATAGCATCCCAGAACATGTTTAAGACCTGAACGTTCTCCCAGGCCTTGGATTAAGGTGGTTGGAATTCCTCATTTTGCTATGTTTTAGGTAGTGCTTAAATCAAATAAATTAAATTATCTCTTCTGCTATGCCTTGATTGCAAAGTATAGCTATAAAACATACTTTGCTAGATTTGTTCTTGGATATTATATCTGTTCTTCTTGGATTCTAACAGAAATTTTTAGAGATTGGTTATTTACCTGAGCTGTGAAATTACTTTTAGAAATTTCATTAAAGCTTAATGAAAGAGGAAAGAGGATTAAAGCAATAAAACTAAACTTTTTATCAACCTTTTCTTTTTAATATACTGCTTCAAGTTTCCTAGAAATGCAAATTGTTAGTGATCCAAGTTGCTTTTTTTCATTTTAAGAGTAAATGTTAGGAATATAAGTCACCTAACAGCTATTTGGGTTGGAAATATATAAACCAGTATAGACATTTTAATACTGTATATTTAAGAGCATGCCAAAAACTGTAATTGGGTGTGGTTTTGCAAATGGCCATAAGATGGAGCCAGAAACCTGGATTGTTTAGTCTTAGTCTCAGTGAGTCTCTCTGTTTCCTTCTGTTGGAGAGTTTTGCCATTCTTCCTAATTGACTGATATTTTTGGATTTGATGTAAGTCTGATACTGAACTGTTTTTGACACTGGACTTTGTAATTGGATTATCCCTGGACTGAAAACTGACTGACTTACCTGTGAATGACTTTGGACTGCTTATCTTGAACTTTGCTTAAACCTTTCTGGAAGTAAAAACCTACATTTACTGTACAGTGTATCTGTGTGCTGTGTGTGTATTATTCAAACACTACTCTCTATATGTCTCCCTGTGTGCGCTCATTCTCCTAACGGAGAATTACCTCAACAGTAAATAAATCAATTAGATTTATGTTCAGTTATCAAGTCCTAAACCTGCCTGTTTGATCTTATTTCTAGAATGAAGAATGTTTGTGTGTGGGTCTAAAGTTTCAGGATTACATGCCATCAGTGAAAAGCTTACTACCCTTGTTTACTCATTGCCCCACAAACCTCCCACTGAACAGTAAGCTTTCAATTTTTAAGATATAAAATAGTGTCTCTTTGCATCATTTATGAAGCCCACATGAATCATTCAGAAAAGGACCTAGAAAAAGGCCCTACTTATAAGCATTTCAAAGGGGAAGTTTTGAAGGACTTGTACCTATAATTTCCATAAATGACCCAGGAAAGAAATATTTTGTATTTTATCATTGCAGTCAATCTGAAATGTATGCTATGAGGAGTTTGTAAAGAAAGTAGCTTTAGTCTTCATAAAGTTTAGAAATCCAGGACTTTCTTTCTTGTTAAAGACCATATATTATATTTAAAGTTGAAGATTTAGGCTATACACCTAAATAGGCATGTTTCAAAATAGGAACTAGGCAACAGGTTTTTGTACTCTATCTGATAAAATTCTCCATAGATTTCTTACAGAACAGATCCACATCTAAATGATATTTGTCTGTCTTTCTACCATATCTATCTATCTATATCTATCTATCTATCTATCTATCTATCTATCTATCTATTATCTATCTATCTATCATCTATCTATAATATTCACATGGATCCCCATCTCATACAATATGACTCTGAGTGGCCTACAAAACAACCATAAAAATGATTTTGAAATATTCAAAAATACAAAAATTTCTATTTTTACAAAAGGCTAAAAGAGAGCATCAGATTATTTAAAAAATGAAATTACCTTTTCACATTAATGTTCCTTGTTAATGTGAAACAGTTCCTTGTGATCCCCAGGTTGACACAACCAAGTTTTAAGGGAATCCCAGGTATTCAGGAGAGATGAGGCCAATCTCATTAGAGGTGAATGCCATGGCAGAAAAGACTTGATCCTGGGTCCCTTTGGATGTAATTCCTTCAAAGATGGGACTAACATTGTATGTCTCCTGCCAGACCTGATGGGGTGTGTAGATCTTCCAGATACACTTCAAGGTCTATGCTGACTGGCGCACGGGTTGAGATCACAGAGATAATACAAGAAACCAGCATAAGTCACTGAGACCACATTCTCCAAGAATGGCTGATGTCTAGTCGCCTGCCATACTTACCCATGCTCTTCGCCACTGTAATATTTCAAACCACCCCAACCTCTCAAAGGCATCAGCAGCCCAGGGAGCACCCTTTTTAGTTCTCAAGGCCAGGGACCATCCTCTCTCTTTAATCTCCTCTATCCCAGAGATGGGAAGCTGAATGCCCCAAGGTACTTCAACCTTGACCTTCAGCACCATTAGAGTAGTCAAGGGCCACCTCCTCTTTCCATTGACAACCCAAGCACCCGTCCCAGCCATTCTCACCAGATAAGTCAGGATTCCCTCTCCTTTCACACCCAGTCCAACCAATCACTTTTTCTAGCTCTCACCCAAGGAGATCATCAGTACCATAGAGGGAAACCCACAATCTATAGTCCTTAATCATTGGCTTTTGTCCAACATATAAAGTTCATGTTGCTTTTTTGCTTGTGTCACCCCTTGCAGGCTCGGTAGAAAAAAATGCAAGAAGACTTTGCAGGAAGAGGTCCACAAAAGTCTACCATTCTAACAAGGTTCCTCCCCTGCCTAGGAGCTGTTTCCAGAATCCTGGTACATTTTTCAGCTGAAAACTGCAAGAGCCGCAGTTCCTAACTCTGACCAAAGGGTCATACCCCATTGCAGCAAGTAAAAGATCCATCATCATAAGTCTGCTCCACCAGCAATACCACCACCACTGCCTGAAACACTCAGTCTCCCACTGCCACCAACCAGGAGGACACTGTCATCTTGGCCAAGGATCAACAGGAAGTCCACAAGGGGAGAACAAAACATATAAGCTGTTTACCCGGATATTGCAAACAAACACAGGTGCATCCTCCAGCTATATGGCCTGGTAGAAGTCTAAGCATTTTTCCATTTAAATGAATCTCAGCCAAAGACCACCAGACAAGCACCAAAGTAACAGCCAAACCAAATAACTAACAGGAACGATCCTCCCATGTCTCCAATTCTCACTTCCATCTTTGCTCCTTTACTTGCTGAAGTTACTTAGTTACATATCCTACTGGCTTCAATATGGCATAACTGGTTGTATGCTCCAAATATATGCAATATACTATAAACTGGGTGGATTTCTATTTGACATTCAGGTTAGCTTAGTCTAGTTTCAATAATATTCTATCATGATACGACAAAGGAAATACAATTAATTAACCTTTTTAGACCTCTGTGCTGCTGAGGTTCAGTTCTAACAATATAGAAAGAATGAAACACAAATGTTAAGTGGGAAACACATGGGGCAAGACTGGGGACATCTAGGAATAATTAAGTAGTTATTGCAGAACTCATTATTAAATAATTCTGCAGAACTCTCTGGGTAACACTTGCCATTAATGATATTCTTATGTAGCAACATCCGAATCTTAACATTTGAACAATACTTGCATGCCTCCAGAATAGTTATCATCAAAAAATGTCCAAAAAAACTGATGCAGTAGAAAAGATAATGGACACCAATATTGCAAGAACATTAGACAACAAATACAGAGACAGAGATAAGTTATAAAAAAACATTCCAAATGTGGAGCAGAAGGGCTTTATGGGAACTAGGAAGAGAGAAAAAATTCTACCGTGAATTGAAATAGCTCTATAATTTGTGCTTCCATTCATCTCATTTCCTTGAGGTAGGAAGAAACTAGGCTGTTTTGAGAATCACTGTTCCCACAAGCTTTTTATTTTGCATCAGAAATAAAGCTGATAACTTTTGCCTCATACAAGGGGAATAGTTAGCTGCTGTTCCTGTTGAGAACAGCAGTGGTTTCTCTCTGGACACAGGGGAGATTACAGTAGGAACTTCAGAATACATCCTGCCATTTTAAAGACAATAACAAGAGAGATTAAGTCAATGAAAGCAAAGAGCATCTCTGTAGGAGTTACAGTCAGGGGTGGGATTCAAATTTTATAACAACTAGTTCTGTGGGCATGGCTTGGTGGGCGTAGCCATGTGATTGGGTGGGTGTGGCTAATTCTTTTTTTCTTTTTTTTTGCAGTATACACACACACACACACACACACACACACACAATTTCTTTTGCCTCCTGGGTCTCAGGAAAACCTCCTGGGGGGCATTTTTGCTCCCAGAAGGCTTCCCTGGGATTGAGGAAGGCAAAAAACAGAGCACATGGCACGCAGCTCCCCCCCTGCACCCCTTTTTGCCTCCTGGGCCTCAGGAAAAGCTTCATGGATGAAGCAGTAAGACAGTAAGGGGGATCCCGGCACACCTGATCATCAGATCAGATGATCGTCGGGAGGGGGCGAAAGAAATACCTTAAGGAGTGACTGAGTGGGGGAGAATGCAGTCAACAATGTCGGGCATGTGGCCATGTCACGCATACACGATAAGGACTAACTGCAAGGGAGGAGAGGGGCAGGGCCAGTGGCACAATTTTCCGGTTCTCCAAACTGTGCGGAATCATAACAACCTATTCTATAGAGCCGGTCCGAACTGGTATAATCCCACCCTGGTTGCAGTCTCTTCTCCAGACATGTTCCTATAGACCTGACTTGTTGAGAAGGGGAGATAGAGGGAATTTAAGGGAAAGGCAGGGACTCCCACCTGACAACTGATTCAGCTTCTCACCTGTAACTGAAAAAGACCCATTAAGAGTTCTATTAGCTGTTGGGAGAGGTAAAGGAAAATCAACCTAACCTGGACAGTTAAAGCAGTCAACAAAAGCAATAGCTTCTACAAAGCACCAAAGCTTTGTTAATGTTGTGAATCTCTTAGAAGATCTGCATTTAATTTTCCACAAAGTCATTTTTAACCTGACCAATGCACAATAAAAAGGATGGCAGCCACAGTAATAATGGCCAAAGAAGCTAGTGGCTAGTGGCAGTCCTCCAGCTGGCTATATGCCACTCAGCAAATCACTGGCCCACCAAAGTCAATTCTACACTATGTAGAATGATCACAGGGGGCAGTCTTCTTCCCTTTGTCCATGAAAAACACCACTGTCACTATTCAATCACTTTGATTTGACTTTGGCCTGTCTTAAAAGCAGGAGACAACGAAATGGAGGTTCTGTCATGAGAACCTCCACTAAAAGAAACAGTACATGGCCATTGCATAGACAGGGCAAGGAAGCTTTGGGGGTGAGCTAAGAAAATGTACTCTTGGATTCTATCAGACAAAGAGGAAGAAGAGAGGCCATGTCATCATACTTCCTTCAAGAGTAAAGCAGATAGAATTGGCTCCCTCCTATAGCAAAATAAGACAAGACAGTTAATACTAGAAAGATATAGCAGCTATTAGTGCAATAACTTTCCACATATTTCCTAAATTAGCCTATTCTGATCTTCCCTCTCTCCTCTCTCATCATCAAGAACAAGTCTGCTGATCCCAGGTGTGGTATCTTTATCAGTCTTGAATAAAATGCTCTGTCTTCCCTTTTCAAATACGTTTTGGGGGTCGTGTAAAGAAAAGTCTGAATGTAGTCATGTATTTAAATCTATTGAATGCTGAAATTTCAAATGCTTCCTAAAGGGATTTGCTTAGCAGTTCTGAAGTTACCTACATTATTTTATTGTATACAAATCTTGGACTTGCCTAAAACTATTTTTTTTTCAGGGAATGCCACAATGTTTTGTAGTTAGGAGGCCATAAAAAAACCATTCAGTGATATAACAATAATTACTAACCGCTGCCATGCTAGACAGGGTGCTTGCTACATTAGAGAGGGAAATAATGTCAAACAAGCATATGTAGAAGGAGAAAAATCTCTATACTTTCTCATTAACGCTGTAGTTCTGTAAGTATGAGACTAATGGGCCGTGGAAATCATGCGGAAATGAGCATTTTAAAAAGAGATTGAGTGAAACAGGAAAGATCAGGAGTTCTCACATTGCATCTTTCTCTAAAATTGTATGCGTCTTTTCTATTTGCTAATTCTCTTTTCAGATTTTATGCTCTCGGAGAGTTTTCATTTGCTGCTGGCATCCCCAACTGCCAACGTTCTCTTGAAATGGTTCTCCAAGTTGCTGCGTTGCTATAAGAGGATAAACAAAAGAAAGGCTTTGGGGAACTGGTCTTCCATCTAATCAAATAGCCTGCTTCTCCTAGTAGGCAAAAAGATTTCAGGAATCTCAGAAGGAGTCCTTGAATCGGAGCCTTCTCTCCTATTATGCTACCTTAGTGTTCAGGGAAAATAACCAGTCTTCAAGTAAGAGGTAATATAGGAATGAATCAGGCCAAATTACCTATTGGATAAATTTTTAATCTCTGAGATATAAACTTATAGGGAGTTCAGAATCTATTGAACACAGCTTAATTATTTTGGTAAGTCTGAGAAAGATATTTAAAGAAGTCTTTTTAAGATTGTTTAATCTAGACCAGGGGTGTCAAACTCAAGGCCCAGGGGCTGGATCTGGCCCACAGGGTGTTCTGGCCAAGGCTTATGGAGACACAACAAACACACATTAGTCCCAAAACCCCTTTTTCTTTATTTCAATGGCTGTGAATTTTAGTCCTTCACAGGCCACAATGAGTCTGAAACAGTTTGTAAAATAGTCCTATGGAAGTCTGCCAAAGTCCTTCAGGATAAGCCTGATAGCATCTACCTTTATCTTCCTTGAAATGCTGCCAATGACTAAATGTCCAATTAGTTATATGAGGCCAAAACATAACACAAATTCAACACCCAAGCTTCAGGTTTCAAACTGACCAGTAAAAACGAAGTTGCTTCCTGCAAAGATTCCTGTCCTTTTGCTCCTTTATGTCTTATGGGAAGGCCTATCACCTCCAAGCCTTACTCCCGAGTCGCCCCTTTTGTCTTAACCGTTCTTGCCTTCTGGCAGTTCTGTGCACACGCACACTGGGAACAGGCTCCCCTTGTTCCTCTGTTTCGCTGCTGTCAGATTCTGGAGGCTCCAGAATCAGCACGTAACTCCCAGATGGCCCTGGCCCCATCTCTATATCAGACTTAGGACCCTCATCCAAGTCCTCCCCAGACTCCCAGACTGGCCCATATTCCTCCCCACTGTCCGACTCTGCTGCCATCTCTGCAGGCTGCTGACAGACCATAACACTGGGTGTTTAGATCTGGCCCATGCTGCCACCCTGGAAACAGTGAAGAAGTGGCCCATGGAGCCTCTGCCAGTGAAAATGGAGCTCGAATGGGCCACACACAGCCTTCCCAAGCTACATTTTAGCTGACAGAGGCCATCACAGCCAAAAATGGAGCCTAGATGAGTGACCCACCCAGCCCCCTGAGGTCAAATTCAACCCTGATGAGGCCCTCAATGAAATTGAATTTGATCTAGACCAAGCAAACCTGGTTTTCAATTCTATATTGTCTAAACTAAGTTCAGTTAAAATAGGCATATATCAGACTAAAATTCATTATGTTCCCATTATTTCCTTGAGAAGCCATTACAACTTAGAACTGTCCCCTAATTTTGGCTAATAAATGAAAATTCTGGTAGCATCATTTAAAGGGATTTGTCTCTATGTATATTTGTGCATTTGTCTTCCAAAGAGTACCTCCAAAGTCAAGGGATTCCTAAGAATACAAATATTTAACTAGAATTAAGTCCAAGTTATACATTTCAATTCTTTGAAGGACATAGGATTATATTCTATCTATACCACTTTACAACCCATTCTTTGCCCTTTTTCCCCCAATTCCCATTGTTATATTTGCATCCAATCTTTACAAAGTGAAAATGT